>NC_091124.1:160271987-160636154 GCF_040183065.1 Periplaneta americana | reverse complement strand
TTAAATTTTCATCTTTTCGTCTTCTTTTGCACCTTCCGAAGTTAGTTGAGATGAGGCAGCCTTTTCCTTGTAATCTTTTGGAAAAATACTGGGAATGGTATGCTAGTTTTGGGGGTGTCCTGATCTCATTCCCATTGTTGCGGATGTTGGTTCCCAAGGTTCCTATGAGCACTTAAAATCAAGAATTAAATATCGATATGAATACATATAGAAATAAATATATTATTATTAATTGTTTCTAATATTATACATAAAATATATATAAAGAACTCACTAATTATGTACTATGTTTTTACTTTTAAATATAATAGCATATACAGCATTTAAATTATAAATTCCCGTCGTTGTTAACTTGATTGATATTTATAAATATAATATGTATGTATATTCTATTTTTTACATTGGTATATAATAATACTATGATTGCAAGCAGTGTAGACCTACTTACTTTTGTCTGCGTACTGCTTGAATCCACAATTAGCGTCGTTCCGCTTCAGTTTTCTGTTTTGGGAATGAATAAAAACAATATCGGTTGGTGTGTTCCTATACGTATTACTGCACCCAAGAATACAACAATTTGCATTACCTTTACGCTTTTTAGAGTCATCCATATTTTTAATTGTTTAACCTGAGACGTTAAGTATACTAATACGCTTCAAACACAACTCTCTTCCTGCTGTCCTGCAGTTAATAATAGCAGTCGCCGCCCGAGGAGCTTGCATGGTGCCTATAGTGTCATGGCTCATGCGGTTGAAAACTCCATAAAAGTTCTGCGTCTCATGTTTTCATGACACATCATTTCTCGGCGCGGCGACATTTCCTGGCCTCCCTGTTCGCCTGACATAATCTACGACTATTTTCTGTGAGGTTTTCTGAAGTCATAAAGTATACATAAACAGGTCCCAAACAATTCATGATCTGAAGACTGCCATTTCCCAGGAAATCGCCAACATTGATGACCAATGTTGGAAAGAGCGACACGTAACTTCAGGGAGAGATTTGAAAGAGATGGAAAGAGACGGACTAGGTACATTTTGAGGAGCGTAATTTTCAAGGTCTAAATGCTTGCACCTATATCAAAATACCCAAGTTTTTGGGAAGTAACAAATTTGTTCTGATATACATATCCATTGTGTTATTCCCATTTGAAAACCGTTCAACTGCTCTGCCGCATCTTGTATAAACCAAAAAATGACAAGAAACATTATTTTGCCCAATCTCACGAGGAAAACCAACCTTTTACAGACAATTGAATTGGTGTTTTATCAGTACGAAAGGATCACGAGAAATCCGGGAAGCAGTAGACTTAAAAGACTGCAAATAAAAGTTCTCACTTGTTTGTTCTGAGCACAGAGACTGTTAGCTATTAACCTTCGCTTGTTGTACACTAATGTCACACTCGAACATCGTTTTCCTTGACCACTTCATTGTTATTCACAGAAGCAGATCAGCTGTGTTAAGATAATGCATTGCAACCAGTCTTCACATCATCATTAATCTGTACCGAATTCTTTGCTCCTGTTCCTCATTATCATCTCAATTTTTCTTAGTTCAGTGTATTTTTATCTCCTTTTGGATACAACCACCACCTCCACCAATAAGAGCAACGAAATATCATCATAATTGAAAAGTGGACATAAAAAGATTGTAATTGCCAAAGAGAAAAATTCAGGAAAACAGAGCTTTCTTGAGCAACTAGTATTATATCATACATTTTGCTTATGTGTAAGAGAACTTAGGTTCTAAATAAAATTACAATGAGATCGTATCTACTTTCTTAATGGATTGAGCCAAGGACATAGACAATTTTTTGGAAAAGCTAAGTTTGAAATAATTTTTATGTTCAGTTATCGTCTTCTTCTTATCTTCCTCATTATCTACTTTCTTTTAAATCTGTTTTCACCTCGTTTCGAAAACTCTCCCCAACGATAAAACAATCGCCAGTGACACATCACCATTATGTCTTCATGAAAATTTAATCAATTCCCGAACATTTTTCCTAAAATATTTTTTCCTAACATTTAAAATTCCTAAAACTTCGTTTTTCTAAAACAATATTCCTAACAGGCTTGCTTCCTAAAACCATAAATCCTAACAAACACATTCCTAATTCTAATACCTAAAGCAGTGGTCGGCAGGTTGTGCATTTGTGACGTCGGAGCAAGGTCAGACTAGATGAGCACCTGAAGAGGAGCACAGCAATCCCGCAGCGGCAAGCTATTACAGTTGTATAATAAGTGGTTCAGGGGAATTGGTTAAGTTCTGATTTTATTTATACGTTGTATTATATCTATACAGGATGACCCATACGTAATGTCATTAATTTCAGTGGCTTATTCTTTGAAATATTTCAAACCAACAAGTCAAATACAATTTTGCTCCTTTTCACTTCCTTATCGAGATAAAAATTATTCTATATTAAATGTTTCATAGAATTTTTGTGAAAGTCATTGGTTTAATTCCTAATATGTTCAATGAATTTAAGAGAGCGATATATTATGATTAATAATAATTGATTGAAAGAATTTTAGTTTTGTCCTTTAAATGTGCAGAATTTGATCCCAACAAATGTAACATTGTAAATTCCCTTTTGCAGAACGAAAAGTTACATTTCGTGTATATGATCATTTTATATAATGTTGCTCGTTTTTGTTTCCTTTTCGAGAAAAAAATGGTTTTATACTGGTCCCATACTATCTCAGAAGAATGGATCGCGCTCTGTCAATGCATAGGCGCCGTACCGCCACTGTTCAGTTGAACCTTCTCTCCACAATGTGCTCAGTATGCAGGGATTGCCGAGCAAAGAGCAAGGCGGCTCCGTTGTATGACGTCACAGAGCAATGAACATGCCGGCCAGTGACCTAAAGTATTTCTCCTAAAGGTTTTAATTCCTAATATGTTTACAACACGGCTCACATTGTAATATCTGTACATATGAACATTAAGTTACTGAGTAACATATGCATGAAAGTTTTTTCACATCAATATTGCGTGCTAATGTCCGGAGACACTGTAATATCCTCCCATCATTTTATACTATAGTTCTCGTACTGCAAAGTCATTATGCGTAGTCTCTTTTGCAAATTTAATCACTGCATTTTAGGTTTTGCTTTCACTGTTCGAACTCTCTTAAAGTTATTTCAGAGTGTGGTTGTTGTTTCTGTAGTTTTTCTTAAGTTGTGTACGAACTGGAATGGTATTTTCCTCCTGTGCGAAAGAACGGTCAGATCTTCCCACTAAACACGCGCGCTACGACCGGTTATAAATGTCGGTAAGTTGTATATGCCGCGCACTGTATTATGCCATCACTCACTGCAGTTATTGTTCGGTGTCCATTTTAAAGTGTTGCGTCATACTGGTTCCATATTTCGATTGATAGCGAGGGGAAACCGTCTCCATGGACACTCTTGTTCTCCGAGCTGATACATAATTATCTCGGAATAAGCAGTAAATAAATGCATTTATTAGTAATTGAAGGGTACAGAGAAAAAACGAACAGAGTCACAGTTCTCATAAGGTTGACGACATCATTTAATTTAGTATATTACTGCAAAATTTATGTGTATTTCTTATCAAAACTGGTGAAGGAGAATTATCACTACGTATACAATCATCCTTTCCTACTTTTTCATTAGAAACAGGAATAAATTTTGCAGTAATACACTGAGTTAGATGATGACATCACCCTTAAGAAAATTGTGACTCTGTTCGTTTTTTCTCTGTACCCTTCAATTTTGTTCCTCTTTTTGTAGCAGTTATGGTTCCTGGCTCAGCATTCATGTTACTATTAATTCATCCCGAAGAAGTATTAGTCTAAAGTATTATAGAATTTACAATCTAATTTACTATATAAATAAATCGCCTATCAATTTATACATGTTGTATTAAGAAATAAAAACAATTATGAAAAATATTTTAGGAAAATTGGTTTATAGATCTAGATTCATTTTCCGGGCTAAGAGGCCGTGGTCAGTTACCTCAGGTACGCCGAGAAGAGTGTTGCGACCTCGGATACCACTCGACTGAAGATGTCTGCCGCAGTTGCAGACGAAACGTCTGGTATAAAACCAACCAATAGACCACGGTCTCTTAGCCCGGAAAATGAATCTAGATCTATAGACTCCGGCCGTGAAAGCCTACACTACAAAATTGGTTTAGTAAAATAGACCTTTGGGAAATTTGTTCTGTATGAAAATTAAACATTAGGAATAAAAGTTTCGGAAAATATAATTAAGAGTAATATTTTAGAAAAAAATGTCTATTAGAAACTAAAATTTAGGCAGAATATCAGGGAATCAATTTAAACAGGATCATTATTTCCGTCCATTCTTAAAATTCTGTATTTTCATAATCTTGCAGATAATTATTATTATATTGTTTCCTTTTCCCTTGTCATAGATTCCTTATTTCGCTAATCAAAAACATATTATCGTAATTTTATATTGGTTTTCTTCATTACTTGTAACTCAACTTTCCCATTCTCCGTGCTTACACTAGCTTAAAGTACTACAGAATTAGGAGTTCATAAAGAGATGTAGTTAGGAGAAAAATTAGATAGGTACAGCGAACTCATGTAGTAAGTTAGGTGTATCAAACAAAGCCCATCTAAAGTTTGGGATCATCTATGTTTTTAATGGTTAAGTATGGGAAATCGTTATTTTCTGTGTTCACAATTGAGTTAGTACTCTCTTCGAAAAAAAAAATGCTCTACATGTAAGTTTTTAAGATTTTGGCCGTGGTAATTATTCCAAAATTAGTTGTCATGTGGGCCTTATTGAAAGCATAAATAAGACCCAGGACTGTCTTTATCGTTGTTCATCACAGGGGTATTTGGAGATTCTTCACTGTTAATGACTGCTGATGTTATATCAGTGACATCATCAGGATTATCAACTTCTGCGTCTTCGTCGGATGTCAGGCCTGGTACATCTACATTTGGACTGAGTTTCCTTCAATAGGTCGCAGATTCAGGAATAGCTTGAAAGGAAAAATTCCTGTTCCTCGAAACCTTGTAGTCAAATTACTTGAATCATTGCTCTGAGCCAAGTAGATGAAAACAGTTCACCAATTAATCTTGAACATATAATCTTTCTGACACTTCATGCACCAAACAAGGCCCACCCGGGCCTTATTACAGACCTGCAGTTTTTCTTCAGTCTGTTGCTCACTACAACCTCGCCACCAATTATATCTTAAATCTAATTATATTATCTTCAAAAGGAATCCAAACAGCTTTCGAGAAATGTGTAATACCTGAAATATTAGTTACAAATGGCTGCAGAAATACGTAAAAACTGCACTTTCCATAATTAGCCAGTCAAATAATTCAAACACAACAACATACAATGGCGGCAAACCAGTTACAGCTGATATGTGATATTAGCACTGTTAAATGAGCACTAGTAGAGAATCCAATCACTGTCGTTATCTAATAGATATCGTATACACTTTTAGCACAAGAAGGGGTGGGCCTTTTTAAGAACAAGACCTTGTTTGATACACCTACCTTACATTAAGCACACCGTTGTAAGAACTTAAAGTCACAACCTTAACCTTCATTGACAATCCCACTGTTAGTGGAACCAGAAAATAAATGTGAATGTAAAATAGAACCAGGAATTGGATGAGCAAAAACACGAGAAGTAAATTAGCAGCGACTATAGCCTTGGCTCAAATAAGATGCAGTCCTCTTCACTGCACCTGTGAAAACACTTCAAGTAGTCAGAAAACATAGTCCGTTTTAGATGAAAGATTAGGAGCACCTATGCCTTAATCAGATTACGAAAGACCAGGACTAATGAAAAGTATAGTTTGTGATATTTTTAGTACCTATATTGGCACAGATCTGAAAATGATTTAGTTTTTTACTGGCTATTTCGTTTATATGACGTCATTCCATTTCCGACCAATGAAGTGTAATGAAATTTTGAATTCCAACCTATAACAGTCACACTTCGCGATAATTTTTGCAGCTAGATTTATCGCTATCAATTTATCGCATTGTCGTTCTTTTGTTTAGTCGTTGTCGCCAACTGTTTCCCCGTAAATTGATGATCATGAATACATTAAGATGCAACTACACGGTTAAACTTTTCTTTCAACTTTAAAGCAATGAATGCAAGATTGATATTTAATATTAATTAATATATTTACGCAGTGAAGACGACGTTCAAAATGGCGCACCATGTAGACACAAAATCTTCATGCATCTTAATTGAATGTACCTTTTAAACTTGATTCTTTCAATATTCTTCCCAGATTGATGCATACGCAATTGGAATATTGAACTGTGTAGCTTTAGTTCCGTTACACACTGTAGCGAGAATGCGTTTGTCGAGCTATAAAAAATGCTTTCGTGTCGAAATAAGGCACAGCTGACATTTGCCCTTCTCCCGCAGATAACGTAACCTATAATTGTAGCCTATACAATTTGTATTTTGTGAATGAAATTAAACAATTAATAGAAAGTCAGGTGTTCAAATTTATGTAACATCATTGCATATCAAACCCAAAGACCTTGCATAGTAATAATAAGGTCTTTGATCAATCTGCCTTCCGTATGGCGTAATAAAATTCGTGTTTTAATTATTTATACAGAGATGGCTTCACTGTGTAGCAACATGTCTCACTGTGAATACGTAAGCATTGGTATATAGCTGTCCCCACAATTACTGTTAAATTAAAATTTGATTTCAGCAGATAATGAAAATGTATTTATGTTATAATCATAAGAGACAAGTGCAGTACATGTAATTAACATTGTTAAACCTGTATTTCGCTTTTCGCAATTGGCATTACTGAATAATAACATGGAATTTCTTTATTTCAGTAATCGATATTCATCTACGAGTATTTCAAATTCACAATGCCTGAATAGGTTAAGTATTCGTTAATATACAATTATTAACATTTTGTGATCGAATTTTAGGAATATATTATTTACATTTTTATTTTATTCACGAAATAATCCTAATAAATGTCACTCGAGGTCTGAGATTTCGCTCGTGGATTTATCGGTAAATCTCAGACCTCTCGTGACATTACTACAGATAATTCCAGTTTCATGTGCGAAAGTCTAGTAATGTAGCACAATAGATTAAAATTCACATAAAGTTAAAATACAACAGTATTAAAAACACTCATCAAACAATTAAGATGTATTTAGCTAGACATGTTTGACGACTTGCTGTAGCATTTGGGTCAGGTCAGCATGAACAACAGGTGATCTGACCCAAAAGCTACTGAAGATAGGACAGCAAGTCCTGAAACAAGTCTAGCTAAATACATTTTAATTGCCGATACTGTTGTATTTTAACATTATGTACTGTACATTTCAATGATTCAATGAAAAAAACACTGTTGATTTACGACTAATGAATAAAAACATGTTTACTGTAGCACAATACCTAATATCAAAGTAGAGACAAAGGTTCAAGGCGGAAACGAAGTACAGGAGGTCGTGAAAAAGATAAATAAGGATCAAAAAGAGAAGCAGAAAGAGGTGGGTCGGGAGAAGGAAGAGAAGAAACAGGGGAAGTAGATGAAGGAGGAATAGAAGACTAAGGAGGATGAGGAGAAATAGGTGAAGAGGATGAAGTATGAGGAAAAGGAGACTAAAGAAAATGAGAAGAAACAGATGAAGTCGGCAAAAGAGGAGGAAAACGAAGGAGGAGGTAGAAGAGCAGGACGAAGGGCACTAAGGAGGGCGAGAAGAAACAGGCGAATTAGGCGAAGAAGTATTAAAAGAAGAAGCAGAAGGAAGAAAGGAGAAAGATAATGAGAAGAAGCAAGTGGGAAGAAAATGGTTAAGTAAGGACTGTAAATAACAAGAGAAGAATATGGATTTATACTGTAAATAATTGAACGTTCGTTGTGGACAGTGCTGTTCGAGCTGGTGATAATGGTTGCACTAAATAGGCCAAAGATTTCTTTGGTTTTCCCGCTTTTCTTTTTCTATGGGCTGAAGTAGCTTTAAAGGTATATGCTTTTGATATATTTTCTGTAAATGAGTACACCAGTTTGATTTACAACTGCCACAGTTTCTAGAATATTTACAAATTCCATTCCAATATTTTCACTTCTCATATGGTAATTTAAATAGACCTCGCTCGCTAAGTGTCTCAGCAGCTTCATTCCTATTGCGCCAATTCATCGTTTTTGTTGTGATGAGTTTTCAGCTATATAGAGAAAAATGTTTATACGACCAATGTTTTATGGAATTTCACAACAGTTTGTTTACTCATTTTCTTTAATCCGAGATAATATCAAAATTGCAGCTGAACAGAGCATAGGTTATTATGAAACTAAGAAAAAGAAACCGTGATTTGATGAAGATTGTTGCATGGTAGTAGAAAGAAGGAAACAGGCAAAATTGAAATTCTTACAGGATCCAGTTGAGATGAATAGAGATAGTTATTTCAATATAAGACGGGAAGTAAATCATACGCTTAGCAATAAAAAGAGAGAATACTTGAAGGAAAAATTGAATGAGGTAGAAACAAATAGTAAAAATAAAAACATTAGAGATTTATATAAGGGCATAAAGGATTTCAAGAATGGATATCAGGCAAGGGTAAACGTGATCAAGGATGAGAATGGTGACTTGCTTGCAGACGCTCATTCAATCCTGAACAGATGGAAAAACTATTTTGGACAACTACTAAATATACATAGGCCAAATAGAAATGATCGGGACGAAATTGAAATACAAACTGCTGAGCCATTTATACCCGAACCCGACACTTTCTGAAGTCGAAATTGCGATAGAAAATCTGAAAAATTATAAGTCTCCAGATATCGATCAAATTCAGCAGAATTAATACAAGAGGGTGGAAGCGCATTATCTAACGAAATTTATAAGCTTGTACTTGCTATTTGGGAAAAGGATATTGTACCAGAACAATGGAAGGAGTCCATTATCGTACCTATCTTTAAGAAAGGGTACAAGACTAACTGCAGTAACTTTCGAGGAATATCACTTTTGTTGACGTCGTATAAAATTTTGTCCAATATTCTTTTGAAAAGATTAACTCCGTACGTAGATGAAATTATTGGGGATCATCAATGTGGTTTCAGGCGTAATAGATCAACTATTGACCAGATATTTTGTATTCGACAGAGAATGGAGAAAAAATGGGAGTATAAGGGTACAGTGCTTCAGTTATTCATAGATTTCAAAAAGGCATATGACTCGGTTAAGAGAGAAGTTTTATATGATATTCTTATTGAATTTTGGTATTCCCAAGAAACTAGTTCGATTAATTAAAATGTGACTCAGCGAAACGTACAGCAGAGTTCGTATAGGTCAGTTTCTGTCAGATGCGTTTCCAATTCACTGTGGGCTAAAGCAAGGAGATCCACTATCACCTTTACTTTTTAACTTTGCTCTAGAGTATGCCATTAGGAAAGTCCAGGATAACAGAGAGGGTTTGGAATTGAATGGGGTACATCAGCTGCTTGTCTATGCGGATGACGTGAATATGTTAGGAGAAAATCCACAAACGATTAAGGAAAACACGAGAATTTTACTGGAAGCAGGTAAAGAAATAGGTTTGGAAGTAAATACCGAAAAGACAAAGTATGTGATTATGTCTCGTGACGAGAATATTGTACGAAATAGAAATATAAAAATTGGAGATTTATCTTTTGAAGAGGTGGAGAAGTTCAAATATCTGGGAACAACAGTAACAAATATAAATGATACTCGAGAGGAAATTAAACACAGAATAAATATGGGAAATGCCTGTTATAATTCGGTTGAGAAACTTTTATCAATCAGTCTGCTGTCCAAAAATCTGAAAGTTAGAATTTATAAAACAGTTACATTACCGTTTGTTCTGTATGGTTGTGAAACTTGGGCTCTCACTTTGAGAGAGGAACACAGGTTAAGGGTGTTTGAGAATAAGGTGCTTAGGAAAATATTTGGGGCTAAGAAGGATGAAGTTACAGGAGAATGGAGAAAGTTACACAACACAGAACTGCACGCATTGTATTCTTCACCTGACATAATTAGGAACATTAAATCCAGACGTTTGAGATGGGCAGGGCATGTAGCACGTATGGGCGAATCCAGAAATGCATATAGAGTGTTAGTTGGGAGGCCGGAGGGAAAAATACCTTTAGGGAG
Source organism: Periplaneta americana (assembly GCF_040183065.1). NCBI lineage: Eukaryota > Metazoa > Arthropoda > Insecta > Blattodea > Blattidae > Periplaneta > Periplaneta americana. The sequence goes on along the minus strand of NC_091124.1, from coordinate 160,626,028 downwards.
GCCGAGACGTAGATGGGAAGATAATATTAAAATGGATTTAAGGGAGGTGGGATATGATGATAGAGAATGGATTAATCTTGCTCAGTATAGGGACCAATGGCGGGCTTATGTGAGGGCGGCAATGAACCTCCGGGTTCCTTAAAAGCCAGTAAGTAAGTAAGTAAGTGTGGTTCGTTTAATTAAACCAATAAACTGTAGAAATTTGTTTATTTCAATTTTCACATCGTTTGAATTTCGGTATAAGATGTTGCAAGCTAAGTAATTAAAATTGATATGTTGTTATGACTAGAGAGCGGAATTTAGGTAAAAGCCTATTTTTTTCTTGATACATACAAGGCTTGAGATTGAAGATTTACATTTTTTTATAGAAATATATAAATATATATAGAAATGTATAAATAAAGAGGGTTTATAGTGCCTAAAAATGCATATTTCGACGTTAGTGCCTATTTTTAAGTTATTATTTTTTACTTTTGCATCATTTTTCGTAGTTAGTTGTTTACTGTTTTTCTTAACATCCTGTACCGTTAACATTCCAGAACGGATAACAACTCCTTCCTAGCAGTGAACAACACAATAGAGAAGTACCTCCGGGCCACCCCTTCTCATTCTTACAATCTTTCAATCCTAAAATTCCAACTTTTAGTTGGCCTGGGTACGGTAGTCGTATGGCGCTGGCCTTCTATGCTCGAGGTTGCGGGTTCGAACCCGGAGGTTCATTGCCGTCCTCACATAAGCCCGCCATTGGTCCCTATCCTGAGCAAGATTAATCCAGTCTCTATCATCATATCCCACCTCCCTCAAATCCATTTTAATATTATCTTCCCATCTACGTCTCGGCCTCCCAACTAGCACTCTATATGCATTTCTGGATTCGCCCATACGAGTACATACGCGATAAAATTCAAACTTAATTTATTTATACAATAGTGATGTGCGCATATAGTACTACACAAACTGTAATTGATATTTTTCCGGAATAGGTGTCCATTTAAACATTCCACGTTAAAGAGGCTAGATCACAACAAAGGACCCACTTCTCCATGCGCGACGACGGTGATGATGATGATGATGATGATAATTATTATTATTATTATTGATTATGATAAGCTGTAGAGCCTTTTGAAAAGAACTTCTTGATATTTCGAGAGACAAAATACAATCTTACGTAATGTTCTCTGTTTATAAACGCAAGTTACAGGCCTACGTGGTTATAACTCTATTCCATAGATAGGCATACATCTAAAACTATAGTTTCTTCAATCCATGTAATTGAATATCGACTACAATCCTCAGATACACATTATAAAGTAAGGTTAAATGAGGTAAGACACAAATAAAGGTGAAAGATAAAGATAACATAATGTTAAGGTAAGATAATTATAAATAAGATGAGATAGTTTCAAAAATAAATTAAAATTGCACTTTTTCAATTCAGATTCCTTTCAGTTATAAGCCCTTTTCTCTGCGATAGTTTTGTAAAAATATAGGCTATATATTTCTTTCCTTCCTTTCCCCTTTTTGTTCTCTTTATCAGCGGATGAATATATTAGCATGGCCATTTTATTGTGAATTTTATTTAATATTCGTATTTCTTTTCTTTTTTATTATTATTTTATTACATTCCATTTTGTTATATTCTACCTTACGTTTTCCATATTAACCATTTGTACTAAATGAGTTGTTTTTACTATATTCCAATGTATTTTACTTTCTTTTTTCTATTATGGTATTATTTTCATGTTGTTTAGTGTCGATCTTATTATGCTGTTATTATTATTTTTTTTTGTAATATGTTAGTATTCTGTTCTTTAACTTTTTGTTAAATTTTCACTGCTTGTATACTTTGTGACGTGGTAGAGTGTAAGAGAAGGCCCTATGGCCTTAACTCTGCCAGTATAAATAAAGAATTATTATTATTATTATTATTATTATTATTATTATTATTATTATTATTATAATGATTGAGGTTCTGGATGATACGTACATCTATTATCAGGCAGTACATCTCACTTGACGATATGTGTCAGAGGAAGAACAATTGTTTGTATACATCTGATGTCTGATAAGTGGAATATGTAGCTAGTCAGCTATGTATGCAATGGAGGGGGAAAGAAACTGGCGACCCTATCCCATTATCTCCTGGCCTAGTTGCCTCATGAGTGATGCCTAGATGGTATCACTTGTGAAGGCCAGACCTGTCTTCGAACATTTGACTGAACAACAACAACAACAAGATAATTAAAAACAACATCTTCTTCTTCTTCTTCTTCTTCTTCTTCTTCTCAAGGCACTACAACTTCATAATTGAATGTTTTGGCCTTCTGAACAATTTTTTTTTCAGGAACTTCTATTCTGTACGACCATCATCCAATCCTTGATTCTTAGCTTCCTCAAATAAATCGCCTTGGTCTATTTCCAGATATCTGTCCGGCTATTTCTTGTTGAGACTTACGAGCAAGATTTTTTCCAAGGTTAGGTCGCCGGCCTAACGCCCAATCCCTAACCTGGAGGACCAGGTCTTCATATTTATAACCCCAGGAGACAGGGTGACCCAGCTATAGCCTCAGCCACTGGGTACCCATTTTAGTCTCCTTCTACGACATGCATGAGCTACATTGGGACTATTCTAACCCGGTCACCACACGGGGGAATTTAAAAACATGGCATGTGAAAATTTGAGGTAACTTAAAGCTCCAAAATAAATTAAAGCGAAAGAAAGTAAAACCGAAGCAAAAGAAATGAAAGTAATGGAAAATTAAGGTATTTTAAATAGCGTAATGAAGCGAGAAGGTACTTATAAGGAAATTTACGAGAAAGGTAAGTAATGAACAAAAATGAGAAGTAATTTTAAATGAGATTAAGGTAAAGAAATATGCTCATGTTTATGAAAGATTTTCCTATGATTGTTGGGGTTTACCGTCAGTCCATTAACTATAATTACTGCCTTTCTCACTGTGATACTAGAAACACAGTGGCATTCTAATGACGTGCAGTCTGCACGACTGCATGCATCCACTTAAGAGAACTCAGGAAATCGAGTTAAGAACGGACAAACATTCACGCCCTAGGCAGGACTCGAACTCACGACCGTGGATTCCACAAACGGTAAAACTATCCTCAAACTGCTATTACACCCGTGACCGACACGTACAGTACAAAAGTAGAAAACAAAGTATATATTATATCAAGTAGTGTAATGAAGGTAATATAAAATGGAGAAAGGCAAAATGAAAAAAGACAATTCTTTAACTACAGGGACATCATTTTCTTTTTACTAACATTTCTAATATTAGTCTATACCTTTGGATTAATGGCTGAGAACCGAAAAAACACTGTTTATTACCCCCTTCCACTACCGGCGTTTGATGATACTGGTGTAAAACACAAACAAATCACTTTACTAGGTATAGAAAGGAAGAAAATTAGTGCATCCATTTACGTACCTAAACTTGGAAATATTACGTTTTTGAGTTTGATAATTTTCGTTATGTTTTTATTTAATAAAAATACACTACAGTATTAACAATACTGTGTTTTTACTCACGAACTTAGCTATCAATGCGGATGTATTCATTATGCAGTGTATATTATAGCCTACTGTCTTGTAAAACATTAGCATACATTATAGAGAGTACATTAAAATTAATAAATAATCAAAATCTGGATATTTAAACGAATTATTGAAAATGGTGGCTGTTCATTTCGATAGAAGCTTCAGTTCTTTTGTGCATATTATCGCAATATATGCCTATTGTACCTAATTCCAATTTCCGGTTTCGTCATTCGTACCAGTAACTCATGTTGTAATAATTCTGTAGGCTACGTACTCTATAACAGAGTACCTTACGTACTATAAATTCAATCTTCACTTCTGCCCGATCCGCACAGATAAATTTACTCAGACATGCTATCTACTGTCCGTCCAAATGGTTATGTCGCAGGGTCGTAGAAAGAGGGAAATGACGTGACAGTTAATAACTTAAAGGGAGTCTGTACTGCCTATCCCAGCAATGTAAATTTCATGTAATTTAGGTGCACTTTTTCAGGACTTACATAAGATACACATTTGAAATTTTAGGAGTTATTCTTCAAGTATTATTGTATGTAACAGGCTAAAATTACGGTCTTTATCTTTTATTAAAACACATTTTCAATTTTTTTCACAAAATTCAGAGTACAGACTCCCCTTAACGAGACACTTTTATTTAAGTTATTTTAAACAGTTGTATAATATTAAATAGACGTCCAATTCCTAACAGAAAATATTTTTAAAGCAGGGCTAGGACAGCCCAGCAGAAGCGGGTGAGGAAAATCGGGATGCGACATAACCAAAAGGACGCACAATATCTGTACGAAAATACGATTAAATTACAATGAATGACATTTTTCACTGGAAAACGCGACCATATTTCTTGAACGTACTATACTCAGTCACACAGTACTGTTTACTGTGACCGTAAAACGACTTTGCATATGCGGCCTTGGTTCTGTGCGGAAGATGGGTGGAAGTACACTAGTAGAAGGGGTTGGAGCGAAGTACAGTAAAAAAACTCAGGTACAATAAAAATTTAAGTAAAAATAAAATGATGTCCCTGTATTTAAACTGCGAAGGATATTCGTAGTTGGCATGTTAGCAACAATGGATCAAAAAGTGACAAGACTGATAATGTTAGGAGTACGTATTTTAAGCCTCTTAAAAGCTGCTTTGTGCGTCACAAATCTCACAACACGGAACTCAGACGCTGTAAACTGAAAGTACAACACACACTGTGACTAATTACAAGATGCAAGCCCTCCGGGGATTCAATACAATGCAGAATTAAACGAGTTAATGGATTAATTAAAATTAATAGCACAAACAGAGAAGTAACGACAGTAGCCATTTCCTGGACTCACAGTCACACGATTGTACCAGATATTTTTTTCTCGTAACCTAAATTACATTCTGACGCAATGAACTCTGCTTGAGATAACCACAAATTAATATCAATTGGTCAACCTGAATAAAATTGTACCAAAAGAGTCATTATATGGAACTCGATCCATAACTCAGAATGAGACAATGGGAATTTTATGAGAGCCATAATTACTTGTCCGCCAACCTTTCACTGACCACGATCGCATTACGCTACAGATTTCGAGGAGCATTCATGAACAACGAATGTGAAAATGTTACTTCTAGTTCAAGTTTCAACAGCTTTTCTTGAAACTTCCAGAGTTCTAGACGACTAAACAGAGAGAGAGGGGGGGAAATAGTATTTTTGCTGTTAACTTCGTCGTCATCATCATCATCATCATCATCATGGAATACTATATGGGCTATTCCATGTCAAATCGACCGAAATAAAGAGAAAATTGACCTTGCAATTTTTAAATACAATGAAACTTTTTCTGTCCGTAGACAACTATGATACAATGCTTTGTGCAACGTTTGAGGCATCAGAACTTCATAGTGTTTAAATTAAAAACATTTTAATTTATCGTATTTTCATAAAATTAGCAACTTTAAACTGTTGTAGCTCCGAAACCCTTTCACCAATGATCAAAATCATGATTTATTTATGATTGATGCTGAGAAATTAAAGTTTATATTAATTGACATATAAACATATTTTCTTACTTTTTATGGAAATGGAGAAATTTAGATTTTTCCTCATTAATTCGCCTTTGCCCACGAAAAAATATTTTTAAAATATATGGTTAGATTCCGCATTGAAAGTACAAATAAACACATATTTTTTACTGGTGCAACGTTAATAAGAGAGTATTGAAAAATCAAATAAAGAAAATAAATAGTTCGCGCGTGTGCTAACCAGCTGACTGTGAGGCGGAAGCTAGCCTAGGCAAGCAAGGTCAGGAGACATAAACACGTGATGTTTCGTCTAGTAGCGCATAGCTGGGCTAGCTTTATCACAGGTTTTCATAAACACAGGAGTAAAATGACGCCCAAAGCTCGCTTCTCTTCATCTCTCGGCCGGTGTTGTGCCTTTGAAGTCTAGGCGTGTGAATATAATTTATTTAACACCCCCGAAACTTATTGTCGTGACACTAAGCAAACAATGCCGAATCCCTCTTAATAATGCAAGGTTTTTTCTCAATATTTTTTTACAAATGGGCAAAAAGCCTAAAATTAAGTACAATCATATTATCTGTCTCTCTGTATACAATAATAATAAGGATTATTTCTTATCATAACCTACCAAATGTCAGCTTCAAAATGAGCTCTCGTTCAATGTTCTGCAGTAAATGGTTTCAGAGTTCTGAGCGCTGAAAGAGGCTTGTTTTTCTAAAATACGCTAAATTTGTCGCTCAACAATACGAAAACCGTTTGACTTTCGATAGTATATTTTTGCAAACGCACTCTCCTCAGCACCTTGTATTAATAGGGAAAAATTAGAGTATAAAAAATGCGAGGTTTTTTTACTGATCGATTTCATATGGAATAGCCCATATAAACAGCAGCAAGCAACGAATCAAGTTCCTCAAGTGCTGAAGTGCCCGGCAGTAGCCGATCTCTGCTTGATTAAGTAATGGTTCGGCGTAGAAATTGGATTTGCATACGTAGACCGGTTTCAGTTGTTATCTGTAATGAAATTGAAATGGATTACAGCGGCTTTGCGTGTGATATGAGGCGCGCCGAGAAAGGACGAATCGTGCTGTTTCTAACGAGGCCATGCACCCCGAGCGAGAATGACCTCTCACCACACCGTGGTATAGTGTGTCTGTACACATAATTACAGCATATTCTATTTCATGCTTCATTTTCAAAGTGACTGATCTCTAACTCGCTAAAAGGCTGCTGTCCGAATCGTTGCAGATATTGAGATATTGTGACAGAGAAAACAACAGGATTAAACTATATTCAAAATCCTTTGTGACAAGTTGACATTTTTCAGGGGAAAAAATGACATTACAATTCATAAATAAATGTTTCGACCTTTTATGGGTCTTCCTCAGAACTGGTCGTTGTTGGTCTTGACGCCTCTTGTTTTGTTTCCTGTGAGGGTATGTTCGTGTGGTGTAATGTAGAGTCAAAGAGTGTGTGTGTTCTGAAATTGAGTTGTGTGTTGAGAATTTCAACAAGAGGCGCCAAGACCAACAACGACCAGTTCTCAGGATGACCCATAAAAGGTCGAAACATGTAAACAAGGTACGTTAGAATTTAACACAAGAAAGTCTTATCATACATATTCTAAAGTGATACCGTGTTAAAAGTTGTGTAATCAAGATGTATGTATCATAAATAAAAACTAATAGAGGATTTAAGCAAATTCCAATGATAGCCCCTATATTATAATGTAATGAAACAATATAGGCCTACACTTTCTTTAACATTCTAGTGTCTAGTGTATTTTATTGGATATTTATATAACCTATATACACAATATTCCCATGATTATTTAGTCGGAATGAATGAATGAGAAACAATTAAAAGATAAGCGAAAACACGTCGTTGCAAGGGACATTTTGGCTGAGAGTGTTTATGTGAGCTCAGAGCGTTTTCGCCACTTGTTTCGTTCTGATTTCGCTGTTCCATTTGAAGGAACATTAGAGAATTTTGAAATAAAACCTCGAGGCACATTAAATAGAGAACAGAGCAGTGATGCAGAACTGGGGAAGACAGGGATGGAAGCATGGGGAAAGAGTTTGTTCCCCATCCACAATCCCCTGGCCTTGAATTACGTATCTGTGACGTTCGCAAGCACAATGAATACATATTTCCTCTCCCCCTACCATATCCAATGATGTATTGGGGTGAAAGGAAGGGATGAGTCACGTGTTCCGGCTTGTGACGTGTGCCACAAATGTAGCACAGCTTTGAATCCCTGGAATACAGCGAGAAAGACCGCTTCGAAAATCACCAGGCAAGAAGATCATCTTATTCTTCTATTTCCATGGTACGACGTGTGAAGTCAGAGTTAACCTTTGGTCTGAGAGTTACAATTTTTCTCTCTTGTACATTGAACACAAGTTCCACGCCAAAACCCTAATATATATATATATATATATATATATATATATCGGTATACAAACAAAATAATTGATATCAATGTATAAACATGATTATAATATTGTAAAACTGCAAAACTGGCTTACAATTACAAAAGATAGGGCAAAAATTAAATCGGGGCAACCGACAGATAAGGGAAACGAGCAAATGAAGAAGTACAGGTTATGATAGCACATTTAACGTAAGCGAATTCATTTAATTTTCTAGGTTCAAACCGCATCCATTGATAAATAAGCTAATGCATGGTTAGAGAAAAAGAGAAATGTATTTTGTTGTTTCAAAAGAATTTTCATTTAGTAGAATATGATACAAAAATATCTAATCTTACTGGTTAGGCAGTAAAGCTGTCCGCCTACATGCTATTAAGGTCCACCGGAAGCAAATGTTGAGCACCTCGCTCCCACCGGTGCTACTCGTACTTTATTGATGCTAGAGCCGTGTAATGGAAGTTGCTACGAAATGAGAAGTCCTCAGCTTGCACCCGTGCTACTGTAGTCATTAGTCGCTCAATACAAGTCCGAATAAAAAATTAATGTGAAGTTAGAGGTTTAAGAAAATCCCATAGAAAACGCTCGATATTTTGACTCAGAAAAACGGACAGAGATTCTGCGATTGAATCAGGCAACTGGCACGAACTAAAATGTGAGTTATACCAATTTGCTCATTGTTCCGGCAAATTGAATTTTCCATTTCAATTTGGGCTAGCGTTTGTAGATAAATCTGTGACACATTAAGAAGGGTTCTACATAGAAAAGGAGGGAAAAAATATTTAATTCTAGAAATTAACAACAATTCCGGAATTGATATGAAAGCAAAGAAACGTGGATTAAAAAGAACGCCTCAAAATGCTGGAGGCAGGAGAAATGTGTTAAGAGATGCGGCAACTACATTGCTAGATAGGCCGATAAATTCAAAATTAAGTAAAATCAATATAGGCCTATGTGACACAGAGAGATTACAGCCCCAACTAGCAAAGACATATTTAACAAAAGAGAAAAAAAAAATAGTAAAGGATTGTAATAATACGAGAAGGACAAATACATATTGGACGCCTACAAAGAAAAAGAATAGCAAATATTATAGCAGGAACAAACTATTGAAGATGATGATCGGGGTTTTCCCTCAATCCAATAGTAGTAAATGCTGGGTAACTTTCGGTGTTGGACCCCGGACTCATTTTACCGGCATTATCACCTTCATCTCATTCAGACGCTAAATAACCAAAGATGTTATAACATTAGGAGTAATCAGGATCCGTCTGTGCTTATCTGTTTAACAAATATTGGTTGTTATAATACTTATCACATTAGTTTATACAGTTGTCTACCCACCACCTGCGACTACAGAGATGCCACCACAGTACATACAGTACCGTGCAAATTAATCCGAACAACGTAATTACTTATGCAAAAACACTCAAACGGGATAAAAAAAAAGGATCTAAGACATACCTCAGTAATCTATGTGGCCTCCCTTGTTCCTAATAACAGCTCTGAAACGATTTGCCATGGATTCCACTAATTTCCCACAAATATTCTTCATTTCTTCATCGCGAAACTATACACCAATGAGGGCAGAAATCATCTTCTCCTTTGTAGAACAATCCATTTTTTGCATTATTATTTTGCAAATTGACCACAAGTTCTCAATGGGGTTGATGTCGGGTGAGTTGCCTGCCCAGGGGAGTACCTGAATATTCTTCTTGTTGAAGAATTCTGTAGTTCTTTGAGACGTATGGCATGGTGCCAGGTCTTGTTGGAACACACCTCTGCCATCCGGAAATGATTTTTGCAGCTGGGGTACGATTCTGGTTTCCAATAAGTGAATATATTTGTCAGAATTCATCATTCCCTTGATAGGTATTAATGCTCCAGGCCCTTCATGTGTAAAACAACCCCAAAACATTACTTTAGGGGGGTATTTGGGTGCATGTTGGAGATGAGCTGCTATTACTTTTTCGGATCCTTTCCGTACGTAAGAAACGCGGTGGCCGTGGACCTCGAAATGAGACTCATCGGAAAAAGTACATTCTTCCAGTCATTCACTGTCCAGTGTTGATGTAATTTTGGCCACATTAAGCGGTTTTTGCACATAACAGGGGTTAGAAGTTGCTTCTTAATAGGCTTACGAGCCCTTCGTCCAGCTTCCAAAAGCCTACGCCGCACTGTTGTGACGTGAATATTCGCCCCAGTGGTAGCCATTAACTCGCGGGTGAAGTCGACAGCAGTTAGTCTAGGATTTAATTTACTTATCCTGACAATTAAACGATCATCTGCAAGTGAAGTCTTCCTTTTCCGGCCACAGTTTCCTTTTTTCTGGGGTGTGATGGATCCAGTCTCCCTGTATCGTTTTATGATCGAATTAACAGTAGCCAAACCGATGTGACATTCTGCAGCAATTTGCCTCTGTGTCATAGAAGAATGCTCTGCTAATGTTATAATTTTAGACCGTTTTCGTGGAGTTGTATCCATTTGTGAAGACGACAGAATGTACACAGGATTGCAGTATTAAGTCTTCAACACAACTGAAATGCTTATAAGTACAAAACGACAGGCAAAATGTCACATATTATAAAAAAAATAATGACAGACCTTCAACAATGGAATTACACGTACTACAGATGTCAATTAAAGCGGTATGAGCAGCTGTGAGGCCAACAATGACAGAAAATGTAAAAATATGTCGTGTTCGGATTAATTTGCACGCTACTGTACGATATTGAATCAACTTCACTCTAGTCAGCACTGGACACTACCACAGATGGTGCAACATATAGTAATTTTATTGTAACAATATTGCACATGTTTTAATATTTTTGTATTTCAATAACCTTTGACCATGGCTCATATAGCCTTTGCTTTAATATTTTAATCAATTTATGTTCAATATATATCACCACAGAGACTTATAATTTCAACTGATTCATCTATTTTGTACTATACACACATGTACCAATTTCATTCATGTAATTAGGCATAAAACTTTTCTGAAGATGGCTTATTCAAGCCGAAAACGTTAAAAACTGAATAAACTAATGTAACAAGTATTATAACAACCAATATTTGTTAAACAGATAAGCACAGACGGATCCTGATTACTCTTAAAGTTATTGTATTAGCTTATCGGTCCTCACTATGCCTTTTACATTTAACCTAAGATGTTGATAAAGCGTCGTAAAATAACCTACTAAAAAGATGATTTTTTATACTCTCCGTTTCAATGCCAATAAATTATATTTATAAATTATTCATTCATATGGTTCAACTATTGTTATCTAGCTCACCTTCGGTCCATTTTAGAAAGGGTAATCGAGACATTTATCCACACCATCACATTCGACAAATAAATACATTTGTTCCTTTGAACATTAAAATAAACTGTAGGCGATGATGATCTTCGTTTCAAAGAAGACACTGTTTCTGACATTTTGGTTGCTGTATAGCTACAGAATCTACAATACTGTTTGTATATTCTAACTAGACTAGTTTAAACTGTTGTTAGACGTATAGATCTGTAGGGTGTGCGTAGTTATTTACCAGTCGGACACTTCAATTCCAGCGCCTACGTCATTTTATGCTCGCAGGGTACACTGAGAGCAGCAAGTTACACTTTGCCCCGGATTTCATTTGTTGGGCATGGCTGGTTTAGAGGGAACTCTATACAGCTACATTTAAATCAATACTTCAGATTATGATATGGAAGAAGGCGATCCCGCCCTCAACAACGTCAAGAAAGACACACAAAGTTATGTAAGATAATAGAAGATGCAACTCTAGGCGTAAACGATGAAAAGAATCCGTATATAGACCTGTCAGAGCAGAAGGAGTTTAAACATTATGAGGAACTCCCGCCCAAAAAAGATACAGCAGATTAATTATACTTGAATTGGAGCCGGAACGAATCCAAATGGAACAAACTTTCAGTTTTATGACAACGATAGTGATGATGAGCATGAGGACGACGACGATAATGATGATAAAGACGATAAGTTGAGTTACATTACAGTAATATTCTACCACAGTTTAGTATATACAGCTGCGAAGCTTGAGTTTTGAGGGTGCTAGGAACAATAGACTATGCCGGTACTATTTCGCATTTTCTGTAATGGGGCGATAGTAGCGATCCTAGTAGTGAGCAACTATCCAGGGATGCATATTTACTACGTATTGAGCTTCGTGTGATCCTACCAGTGTTGCCAACTCAAAATTCCATTTACCGCTGCACAAGCTTAAAAAAAACCGCTAAACAGTAGTTGAAAAACTCCAAGATTTTTCTTAACACATCACTTCCAAATTTGAAATACAAACTATACCGTTTTAGGAACTGGAGAATTTTATAAAAACGTAGATTAAATTATGGAAAGTGTGTATCACTTCGTAGGCTCTATGTTCTATGTAAAATCGTATGGACAATTAAATCTAAATATGTTGCATTCAGTATCACCTTACACCATTTACATCGAGCTTTCCAACCATCACCGGCAACTTCTTCCACCCAATCTTTCAACGCAATATTTTTTTTTTGACATCTCTAAACTTTTGTACCTATGGAATTTTACGCGGCATATTTCTTCAAAATTGGATAAAGTAGATCAAGAACAATATACTGGGCACTTCGGAAATAATCACATTCACAATCACACTAGTCCGTTCGAAATCTGATTTCACACTGAGCTGGAGACATGCCTGCCAACAATGAGTCTGGTTTTAAGTTTTAAGTATGTCTGTGTTGCATAAACTATAATGCGAAATGATAAATTAAATAATTATAGTATAAGACGACATTAAGATATATGGATCATATGAGGAGGCGAAGAGGAAAGCAGAAAGTAGGAAAGACTGGAGAATGCTGGGTTTGTAGCCAAAGGCCTGCCCATGAGCAGAACACTATGAATGAATGAATGAATAAATGAATAAATCATAATATAAGTTATCATAAATGAAAATAATAATTCAGTTCATTATCTATCATAAATGAAAATAATAATTCAGTTCATTATCTACTCTTTGTGATTAAACATATCAATTCATTTACAAAAACAATGCATACATGATTAGACCTAGGGCCGTATTCATAGACATTTTTAGTGCGGGCTTTCGGTGGATTATCAGCGTTTTTCGTATTCATAAACCAGTGTTAGCGATAGGATATGATTTGAATTCTGTACTAGTAACCAGTGGATAGCCGGGGCTAGCTTAGTACGCTCATAGCGCGAAATGTCTATGAATAGCACCCTAAGAGTTTAACGAATGTGACATACCTTATTTGCACAACAATGGATGAGGCAGGAAATGGACGTGGTTGTACGAAATCGAGTTAACATAAAACATTGATATATATTTTTATACTCGTACTATGAAAAATTTGATAATACCATATTAATCTCTGGTTTATAATTAACTAATATTGTTGTCCGCTAGTTTATAACATCTTAGAAATATCACCTCCCTCTGCCGAAATCATAAAAAAAGACAAATAAATAGCTAGCCGCCGACGGTAAAATTCTGTAGCTGATCATAGTCCTGAAAACAGATTTAGCTACAAAACCGCTGATTTGGCAACACTGGATTCTACCAGAATTCCTTCTCGCTCTTCGGTCCCATAATCCAGCATACGCCTTCATTCATATCTGGACTTTTCCTGTACCAACAATATAAGATAATACAGGGTCTCCAATGACTGTATCAGCACACTGCCGAGCATCCACTTACACCAATAAAGACGTCACAATCATAACAGACGTACTTCTACGCAATGTTAAATCTATGCATCTATGCCGTTGCATATCCCGCAACCAGCATCACTGTTTCATTACTACCAAGTGATTATCACATCTTAATATGTATCTGCCTAAATATTCACCCTCATCTTTCTTTATTCCTTTGTGTTCACCATCATTCTCTTCTTACACACCGATATCTCTGCAACTCTATTGTATTCATTTATTTCTTTTAACTAACTTTCCAAAACACGTTCAACCAAACAATTCCATCCGGCAATACGTCCATCTATCTATCCATTTCACCTTTAGACGTAAGTTGCGTCCTCTTCTGCTTCTTCTTTTACATTTTCTCATCCTCTCTGTGCTCCTTCCTCTTTTATTCAATTTATTACACCTTCAGCGATTTTTAAACAACTCGTTGAAGCAAATAATCGAGCAATTTCCTTCTATATATTAATTTATTATTGGATTTTTCTTTTTCCCTTCGATCACTATCTTCTAACTTCTTTTTTCACTAAGTCATTACAGTGTCACGTTCTTCTACAGTACCGTTATTTCCTCTTTCCTTTTTAAAACATTCCTTTTTTCCACATCTTTTTTTTTAATTTTCCCCCTTAATTTATATTTTCGTTCTTTCCTTCAATTCAATCGAATAATATAGTCTACATAAAGAAAAAATGATAAATCTAAAAGGAAAGCGAAGAAAAGAGAGTGGGAAGGAAGCGAAAATAAATTACAAAAAAAAAACAAATAAAATAAAAATAAATGAATACAAGACAAATACTTAAATTAAAATTTAAAGTGAAAATGAAAATTAAAAAAAAAAAACAAAACAAAATGAAAAGAAAGAAACAGAAGGAAAGAAGAAACGAAAAATAAAAATGAAGGGATTAGCAAATAGAAGTAGAAAAAGAACGAAGTCAGACAAACGAGAAAAGTGAATAAGGAAAGAAGATATGTAGAAAAAGAAAAGGAATAAAAAGAGATAAAAGAATATGAAACAAATGCGAGTAGAAAAAATACAGAAGGAAAAAGTAAAATAAATAAAGAAAGAAGGCAACAAACACAGAAGAAATGTAAAGAGGAAAGAAAGGAAATAAAAGTAAAATAGATAGGGGGAAATAAAACAGAGGAAGAAAAATGAGTTGAAGGAAAGAAGATAAGAAATACAGAAGGCAAGAAGATATGTAGAAACAGAAGAAAATATATAAAAAGATAGCTAAAGGAAGGAAATAAAAGGGCAAGAAGATGTCAGAAACAAAGAAGAAAGACAAGAAGAAAAGAAGAACAGTATAAAAGAAATGTGACAACAGAATAAAAGAGAAAGGACATAATATGCTACAAAGTCTGGAAAAAGGATAGAAGGAAAGAAGAGTAGAAAAATAAGAAAGACAAGAAGCAAAGAAGAAATAAAAGAAAAAAGTTTAAAGTATGAAAATAAAAATAGAGCAGAAAAGTCTGTAATTACAGAAGAAAAGTAGAAAACAGAAAAAGTAACATAAAAAAACAAAGGCAGTAAAATGAAAGAAGACAAGAAATGATGAACGAAATGATTTTTACTTGAAGCAAATAATGAGACAGGTTCGAAAGCAAGTCCCGAAAAGACAAACTACATGATTATGTACGATTATGTCTCCTTCTTTTCTGGAATTAGCTTTTCGTCGTTGTTCACCTCTTCTCTATTCTTTAACTTGCTTTCTTTGTTAATAATTACTTTAATTTCATTTCGTAGCATCATTTTTTTTCTTTCTTCCATTTCACATTCTTTCCCCCCTTCCTTTCAACTTTTCTTTCTCTTCTTGTTCTTATTTTTCATTCAACCATACCATCTACAATAAATTTACCTTCCTCTCTTCTCTATTTCCTTCAACTCCATATTATTCTTAACGGCCATGTGACTCTTGGATGGTGCACTGGCAATTGATATGCTGCAGGATTCAAGCCTCTTCAATGCCAAATTGATCTCAACACTTTTTTCCGCGTGGCATCTGGTCGTGCTGTGCTAGATCAGCATCTAGGTCAGCACGGCCCCACTGAGCCCGTTCACTGATGGGTCTTCATTGTCGAGGAAGTCGGTTTCACTCACGATTCTGTAAGCAGCGATTGCGTATCAATGACTGCGCGTCGACCTCACATCAGTAGCGGACGGTGATCGAAATTCTCGGTGAGGCCAGATGCAACTAGTTTAAGTGGCTCCGATAGGAAATGTTTATGATATTAATTATTATTGTTATTATATTATTAATATAATTATTACTGTATTATTATTATTATTATTATTATTATTATTATTATTATTATTATTACTATTACTATTATTAGTCTATTCTTATTACTATCAATGAAAAATAATAATTTCACTCACCAAATAAGCTGTTATGCTCTGAGTTTCAGTGATTGTTTCAGTGTGATGAAGCATCCCATATTATGTGTTGAAATTCCCCATTCTTTCTTTTCTTTTTATTTTTTTCCTTTGACAGCAACAAACAAGGCCAAGAGAAGTTTATTTTGCATCACATTACCACATAACCATTTATGTTGCCCATACCAGGATGCAATAGAAACTCGCGTTTTAAGATTATGTGTCAGAAAAAATAATCAGCGATTTCGTAGGTATCTCGGTAGTCTCTCTCTTTATTTAAAACTTCTTTTCTTTCAGTATTATTTCTTCTCGAAAAAGGACACTAACAATGAATTAACTGCACCAGCATTATTTCTCTCATTTGTTTCTGTTTATATTTTCCCGAAACACATAACAACATTGGCCCAGATTCACTACTGTACTACGAAGTACAATATTACAACACCCTCGCTTATGTCATAAACTGAGACATAAGGGGAGAGAATCGAGTGGGTCTCTGCCTGCTAAAGAGCTGGAATTTTGTTATTTATGGCCTAGTTAGGAAGACAAGTCACCACTGCTATTCCCACCCCACTCTACCCTTGAGGCCGGTCCATGGATGGGACGAGTGAAACCTGACCAGGCCAGCCGAATTGTGCCTCAGCTACACCGTTTTAAGCGCTAACTCAAAGCCCGCGAAAGGACATGAAATGCATTAAGCCAGACCCGGCACGAACGATTCTGGCCTCGGGAACAAATTTTACTGCAAAACAGGTCTATATACTGTACATCACAAGCCAGACCCGGCACGAGCAATCCTGGCCTCAGGAACAAATTTTACTGCAAAACAGGTCTATATACATCACAAGCCAGACCCGGCACGAGCGATCCCGGCCTCAGGAACAAATTTTACTGAAAAACAGGTCTATATACATCAAAGTTTTCAAATGCTTCTACAGCGATATATGCTTCATTCAAATAACTAATACATTATATAAAACACAAAATTTGATTTCAGTTAAACCAAGTGACTGAGGCCCGGCCTCACTTGCCTCAGTCAATCAGCCGCCACTGCCTCACATCAATAGGGATATCCTGAACTAGCACCAACAGATAGCGCGTGTGTACTTTGAGGGTTGAGCTTTGCGTGTGCATTTGTTTTCCGGTATACAAACATGGAGAATTTACGTAGAGTATTAGTACATTAAATACTCTTAAAAACAATTCAAAATGCCAAATTTTTGTTGTGTTCTTATATTATGTAAAAACCAGGGAAAGCCTTTTGTCTTCATTCAGGTTCTAAAATATTCTGAATGTATGCTTTAAACCTTAAAAAAAAAAAATTAAGTTGCGCCTCGAAAGTGCTAGCTATTAAAAAAAAAAACTACTTCAAGTAAGGAATTGCTGACTGCAATTTCATTTTGGAAGAGAGATTATATTCAGTACTTCTAGGAGTCTCTGAAGTTTACGCCTGCAGTAAACTCTCGATTAACTGGGATGTTTATTATCCAGGACGATCCATAGTGAAATCCATTTCGTGAATAATGTTTTTAATGTGCTGTAGACTAATTATTAAAGCCATGTTTTTACTTCAAATTTTCAAAATTATCCTTCATAATATTCAAAACTGCAAGTCCTTAACCTACAAAACACAGGAATAATCGTGATACTACTGCTATCGTATTATATAATCTTATTAAATATTGCATTTGATCTTTCTATAACTAGAGAAAAAAATATGAGGAATTCAATTTCGATAGTCCCTTCCCTATAAAAACACATTGATGACTGTATATCCTTTTTTAGCGTACGCTACTTACAATACTAGTAATTAAAGAGGTAATATTCACCTTCGACAAAGTTGCAATTTTTATTTATTTATTTTTTTTATTCGTGCAGCTCGTTCTCGAAGTTCTCTTTTAGGTTCATGAACAGGGAAAGGATTTATATGTAAATACATATTTACTTATAAAGCTAATATAATTTATATTTTGCATTATCTTTATGTTTCACAATGTGTAGGGTTGAAAAATCCTACTTTTATTTTCCATATTTTTCCATATTTTAGAGTTTAGTACATATTTTCGTTAATTTCCATATATTTTCCATATTTCATATAAAACAGTCCATATTATATTAGGTTTAACAATAAAACAAAACAAAATTCCATTAACTTTTAAAAATACATTTCAACAATAGAGATTTAAACACATGTTCAGTAATCCCTTTAACATCAGAGTTATTTGAAAATTAGCAGTCCTATCAACAATGGGAAAGTAAGTTACAAAACTGTATTAATTTAATTTAAAATTTTTAACAGACTTCAGTTGTGCAGCTCAACAGTTAAATGCCAGTCAGAATACACATAGGTTCAGTTTTGTAAATCATACTATAAAGACGGTAAATATGCCAAAAGTACGTCATTCAGTCAATTTAAAATCAAAACTAACAAGTTACATTTCAGAATTTAAAGAAGATGGTTTATCAACTGACAATAAAATATTATTTTGTAATTTGTGTCAGTGTGCAGTATCATCTACACAAAAGTTCCTGGTGCAACAACACATTACAACTAGTAAACATCAGGCCAACAAACAACTAAATTCCAAGCAGAGACAATTGTTTTTAACACAACCAACAACATCGAATGTAAGATCTGAGTTTAACATCGACCTGTGCCGTTCTCTCATCTCTGCTGATATTCCTCTCTACAAACTAAAGAATAAGGTCTTCAGGGAATTCCTTGAAAAATATACTCAACATACAATCCCGGATGAGTCAACACTTAGGAAGACGTATGCTCCATCCATCTACGATGAGACAATACAGAAGATAAGAGATGAAATTAAAGATAGTTCAATTTGGGTTTCCATTGATGAGACTCCCGACAAAGAAGGTAGACTTGTTGGTAATGTAGTTATCGGTTTGTTAAGTGAACAATATTCTGAACGAATTCTTTTACATTGTGATGTTCTAGAAAAGTGCAATAACAAAACTATAGTTAAACTGTTCAACGAAGCTATGGGTATCCTGTGGCCAAAGGGTATTATGTACGATAATGTGTTATTCTTTATTAGCGATGCTGCCCCTTATATGGTCAAAGCTGGACAAGCATTATCTGTTGTATATCCTAAATTGACTCATTTTACTTGTGTGGCGCATGCATTTCATCGTGTGGCAGAAGTGGTCAGAGACAATTTCCCTAAAGTAGATTTGTTGATTTCATCAGTGAAAAAAGTATTTCTCAAAGCTCCCAGTAGAGTTAACGTGTTGAAAGAAATGTACCCTGAAATTCCATTGCCACCAAAGCCAATTTTAACTAGATGGGGTACATGGCTAGAAGCAGTTGAATATTATGCCGAACATATAGACTCTATTAACAATGTTCTCCTTGCATTGGACTCTGAAGATGCAGTCTCAATTGATACTGCGAAAACAGTTACCTGTGACATAAGTGTGAAGAATGACTTAGCTCACATTCAGCATACATTTTCATGCATCATAAAAACGCTCAAAAATCTCCAAAATAGGCACCTTTCACTATCTGAAAGTTTTGAAATTATAAATAGTACTGTGGAACAACTGAATCGTGGTAGAGGTAAAGTTGCAGATGCAGTAAGAGCTAAGGTGGACACTGTACTTTCAAAAAACCCTGGATATGAAGAACTACAAAAGGTTGTTGCTGTGATGAGTGGTGAATCAACAGTGAAGATTAACTTGGACTTATCCCCAGCAGACATTGTGAAATTGAATTATGTACCAGTTACTTCTTGTGACGTCGAACGCTCTTTTAGTCAGTATAAATCTATCCTCAGAGACAATAGAAGAAGATTCACTTTTCAGCACTTGAAAGAAATGTTTGTAACCTATTGTTATGGTAACAGACAATAAAAATTGTGTTTTGTTGAAACTACATTGGAAGATAAGGTACGTCCATTATATTTTTTGTTTAGTTTGATTAAAATGTACCAATATTTAACGTACATAGTCATTTTTTTATAATTTTAAGTCCATATTTAATTCCATATTTTGGTAAAAATCCATATTTAATTCCATATTTTGGTAAAAATAACTACATATATATTTACATATTTCATATATTTTTAGTCCATATAAATCCGTTCCCTGTTCATGAATATTAAATTTACTCGTATCTATATTCTGCATACTGCAGATTTCCATCATTTAAGGGACTCGCTCAGTATTATACAAGTTTACGTTGTTATTTATTGTAAATTAAATTAAATTATGAGGTAAGAAAATACTGAATTATATTAAATTATACTAGGTTATACAAAATAATTATAAGTATAATTTTGACAAGCACAGAAAACCAACAAGCGGGAGAACGTAATCAACTGTAGCATATGACATAATATAGTCCTACAACATGTTATGCCGCATGGAACACTCCTGCCATCTAACGGTAAAACTACGCATAAGATGTCCCTATTTTATCTTCTTGCTCAGATGTCATTTAGGCCTATGCATGTATACATGTATGTATGTATGTATGTATGTATGTATGTATGTATGTATGTATGTATGTATGTATGTACGTAGATTCATTCCCCCTACCGTACGTATGTATGCATGTACACTTATATCCATGTAATGTATAGGCATACATTTAATTTACGTATGTAGGAGCTTATTTATGTATGTTATTGCCTTTTTTTTATATATATATTTTATTCTCTCTTCTTCCTTCCTGTTTTCTCTTTTACCGCTTGAGGTTATAAAGTAGTACATTTTAGTCGACAAAGAAGTAAAGTTAGCCACCGATTTCACTGCCATTTCATTCAGAACGTTTTATGACGTCCACGAGGGAAACTAAAATACACGATTTCCGCGTAAAATAAGGTAAAAGCTTTCCCGTCACGTAAAGTCAATACCGGGTTAGTGGAGGGGTTGCGTGACGAATGCAAATCTGTACAGCTCTCTCCAAATAATATTCAGGTTTGTACCATTGAGCTGAATCACTGGAATTCTAACTTAATATGAACCACATAAAAAGTGTCTTTTAGTTCTTTCCTCTCATAAAACTGTAGGCTGTCTTCAGCTTTATTTCATAATATAATATACTGTGTGTATGTGTATGTGTGTGTAAATATATATATATATATATATTTACATATATATTTATAGTTATAAAATAATACATTTAATGTGTATATGTGTAAATATATATATACACATATACACATTAAATGTATTATTTTATTAAAATATTTTCATAGAAATTTTAATAACTTTGAAAGGTATATATATATATATATATATATATATATATATATATATACCTATAAATATAGAACTAAAAATATGAATTCTCTGCGTTTGTCTGAACCCAAATGTAAAACCAATTCAGCTTTTTATCATAGCATGAGTCAAGGTCACAGATTATTAAACAAATTTTATTCCAATAATATTTCAACCACGAATCCTCTCCAAATTAATAAGAAAATAAAAAAAAATGTATTGGATTTATAGTTTGGGCTTAAACATATTAAACAGTATTTCATCTGTATTCACTCTCAATTTTAATTTTATTATTGTCTGTATTGGAATCCCCTCCTGAGCACGAGTCTTATACTCATTCAGGAGTGGGCTAGTTTATCTTTCATTGTATTTATTAATTTGTTTTAATTTCAAACTTACTAGCAATAAAAAAAAAATATATAGTCAAGAGGAGATGAACGAAGATCACTTGAAGACCTACAATGCACTGTCTGCAGAACACACTGTAGCCCAGAAGTAGTGGAGAGGACGAATGCTAATGACTTCATTGCTAGATGCAAGGCATTGAAACAAGAACAATGTATACTAGATATATATGTATATATATATATATATATATATATATATATATATATATATATATATTAGTAGGTTATTTTACGACGCTTTATCAACATCTTAGGTTATTTAGCGTCTGAATGAGATGGTGATAATGCCGGTGAAATGAGTCCGGGGTCCAGCACCTAAAGTTACCCAGGATTTGCTCATATTTGGGTTGAGGGAAAACCCAGGAAAAAAACCTCAACCAGGTAACTTGCCCCGACCGGGAATCGAACCCGGGCCACCTTGTTTCGCGCCCAGACGCGCTAACCGTTAGCTACTCCACAGGTGTGGACGTGTATATATATTTAATACGTAATGACAATGAGTATTCGTTACAATTACTTTAAAATTACTACCAAACTACTACAATGTATGGAGGTGATATAGGCATCCAACAAGGAAAACTCAGTGCGCAGCGGGTGTGACTGTCTCGCGCAGATGACGTATGCTCCCGTTCCCAGCATTCTCTCAAGCCTACTGCAGGGGAGTAAGAGGGGAATAGCATGCGCGCCGCGAGGAGTTCGAGCTGAGTTTTGCTTGTAGGATACCTATAGCTGTGATATCGAAACGTTCCAATAAATAAAAATATAGGCTATGAGGAATAAGTGTATGGTCTATAAAATTATCAGAATTCAGATTTATTGGACGTTAGGACAAGCAATTTGGAACACTTCGTGGGATATACAACTCTTACGATACAACACACGCCTGAAGGCAGACAGTTTTGGGGAATTTAATTTAATTTGCTGTTTATTGCTTTATAATGGGCGAATTATAGAATTCCACTCCATTTCTTACCATCTCAACACACAATGTTGCTCTAATTGTACACTATAAATATTAAACATTAATAAACTGAAGACAAATAAAACAAAATCAATCAAAATGAAAGTATCAATTTGCCCATCTTCAGGTCAGTTAGCATACTAACAGATGTCTTAATCATGGATTTTCTATATAAGATTAGTCTACTTGTCTTAACGTACTAAAACTATTAGGTTTTGTAGAGACTACATACATAGGTCTATATTTACACCAAGGATAAGTCTTTGAGTATAACGTCAAGTCAATTCAGCAGGCAGACTGTTTGGCAACAGATGGAATGTCACAGTTGCAGAAATTTATTTACTCATAACTAGAACGCGGATTTTATGTAACTACATATTCAGTTTCTATACATATATGTAGCTAACCTATAAGGAAAGCTAAAATGTCGGCGAATCATATCAAATATATCATTATTCCAAAGTTTTAAGTTACATATTTTTAAATATTTTAGTGCATAATAAATATTTTGGCATATATTACATATTTTCAAAGAATACACATTTTTTTCACAATTTTCCCTCTACTTAATTCTTAAGTTATACGTTTTAAAATTGTTTATAAGGCTTACACCTTCGTCTCTAGTGCATAAATATAATTTAATAATTGAAAATAATAACGTATTGTCAAGATATTGACATCTCTTTATAATGCTAATAGATTGTACACGGACATCATTTTATTTTTACTTCAATTTTTATTGTACCTGAGTTTTTTAATGTACTTCACTCCCACCCCTTCTACTAATGAAGTTCCAACTCCACACAGAGCCAAGACCGCAGATAGTAAGCAGTACTGAGTTACTGAGTATAGTACGTTCCAGAAAGAGCTTTCAATATTGAATCATATTTTCGTACAGGTACTGTCCGTTTGCCTACGTCGCATCCCGATTTCCCCCACCTGCTTCTGCTCGCCCCTCTGTAAAAGTTGGGCTGTCTTAGCTCTTTTCTGAAAACATTAATTTCTCTTAGGAATTGGGCGTTTACGTAATATTATACAGCTGTTTAATTTAACTTAAATAAAAGGGCCTCGTTAAGTAATTAACTGTCACGTGATTTCCTCCCTTTCTACAATCCTGCGGCATAACCACTTGGACGGACAGTAGATAGCATATCTGAGTAATTTTATATTTTCGGGTCGGGCAGAAGTGAAGATAGAATTCACAGTACGTAGAGTAGGTACAGAATTATTTCAACATGAGTTACTAGTACGAAGGACGAAACTGGCAATTGGAATTAGATGCAATAGTCTATAGTGCGATAATATGCACAAAAGAACTGAAGCCTGTATCGAAATGAACGGCCACCATTTTCAAAATTGTGTTTAAATATTCATATTATGATTATTTTTCAATTTAACTTCTTTCTCTATATTGTACGCTAATGTGCTGTAGACAGTATAATATACACCGCATAATGAATACGTTCGCATGGATAACTCACTTCATGAGTAAAAACACTTATTCTTAATACAGTACTGTACTTTCATTAAAGAAAAACCTAATGGAAATTATCAAACTCAAAATCGCGATACTTCCTAGTTTACGTAAATGGATGAACTACTTTTCTTCCTTCCTATACCTAGTAGAGTGATTTGTGTTTTACGCCAGTATCATCGAACTCCAGTCTTGGAGGGGGGAGCAAGCGGTGTTTCCGGTTGTCTAAAGGTATAGACAGGTTAATATTAAAAATGTTAGTAAAAATAAAATGATGTCCCTATATATCCTTTAAGAAGTAACGGTAAAGTAGGAACAAATACCAATGCGAAGGATTGGTAATAATTGTACTGCTAACGCGGTGAAAGAAAAAGTGAAAGTTACCCTGTGTGTATGACCGTTTCGCACAAACACTCCCAATCAGTTGCTCTAAAACAAAACGATGGTTTCTTTATGTTTTCTTGAGAAGCTTATTTTGACATCAGGTGATACAAGTAGCTAGTCTACTGCCATTCGCATCCAATTCAAAAGACTGGATTTCAATTAACGATTCCTTTATTACAATGGTAAAATCGTGCTGTGCAAAGTGTGTGACAAACGCAATGGGTGCTCCATGAAGTCACAATTAGAACAGCATTTAAAAATTGAACTTAAGGTGAGAAATAAAAGCGTACTCAGTCGAAAAGAAACAAGTTGTTCTTACACAAGTGGTGCTGAAACAGTCTTCGTCTTCTACCAGTTACTTTAATAAAAATTTGTGCATGGTAATGATTGCTGCAAACGTACCATGGTATAAACTATCCACTGGGTCAACCAAGTATTAAAAAAAAACACAGTACTTACATTACAATTGAATCTGTCACGTGCGTAATAGACATTGGCAAAGCTAATTATTGTCAATAGATTTTATTTAGATTTGTATACGTTCACTGTTCGGATAGTAGGCGAGTTTATAGCTCTTGTGCTACGTCCTTTATTTTCTGCATAAGAATTTCTTTACTTTCAACTATAGTTTTCGCAAGTATTCTAACTTGACAGAAAGAAAAACATTTCATTATTGCTCACCCAAGCTACAATAAAAATCGCTTCTCAAAAGCAGGTGGATGTACTATTTAGTTTTTTTTTGTTTTGCATTGAAGTGCTACAAAAAGAGTGACCCCATATAAATCTGAAAATCGACATTTTCAAAATCAAAACACTTGAAATAAAAGCAAAAATTACCTTCTGTTACTAGTAATCGAACTCGAGACGAGAGGCGCGCGCCAATATCAATGTGCGGGCGGCAGCTCCTTTACTTGGAATGCAAACAATAGCAAGTGATTTACGATCACATAAGTAGGCCGGACTCTGTACATGGACGAGGAACGGGGACGACCGCCTGTTTACTAGTGAAGTTCTTTACCTCATCTCAGTATTCCACACAATGCATGACAATAGAATTGTAGCAAAGGTTTGAAGAAATATCAACAACGGCTCTTCGCGAAAGGTGATCGAAATTTTGATGTGGTTCATTCTAACACGAAAGGAAAACAAAACTGAGCTTCAAATGAAATAGGCCACAAATTTACGTTCTTTTCATCCTCAATCCACAGGTATAACCATTACATTGAGGTAGGTCCCTATTGTATTAGTCTTCCTTGTACGTAACTACAGTATTTATTTATATATATTTATGCGCAAAATAAATTACATCGGACATTAAATAAACAAACAAACAAACAAATAAATACACAATACGCGTACTGCAGTTTAAAGAGAACTGGAACATGGCAAAATCTAAACCCGTGAAGAACTACTACTTCCAAAGGACATGGGAATATGATTATTTTGTTGTTGAAGACGAAAGAATTGCTTGTTTACTGTGTCCCAACCAATTTATTTCTACTCGTCGTTTCAATATTAAACTACATTTCAATGAAGTCCATATTAAGAATTATGGAATGCACAAACTTTCGGGTAAGTTCATTATTACGAACTGTATATTGATTATTTATTTATATACACTGGTGGCCATAATTCTGGAAACTTTTTGGTTTTTGTACTGAATTATTATAACATCTGCATTGATTCACAGATTTATACAATTGAAAATGTTACTCGTGACTGATTCGTTAATTATGGGGTTATAATAAAGGTATTATATTAAATCCTGAATATTTTAACAATAAATAACCATTACTATGTGGGAAACTATGTTCTTGTCGTTTAAGATCTAAATATTAATTTCAGATTTCATTATGATTTCCCAATATTTACTGTAATAAAAACTAGTCCATTGTTGATTTTAAGATTATTGTTGATCGGTAGAAGCATTGTTGAGCACTGGTAGCATAAAATATGTACATTATTAATTTGCTTCTATCATTAGTCTGACTTAAGATTTCGTTAGGTTAACACCTGATTGCTTTACAACAAACTTTATTGATCATTTTATCACAATGGATCCACGAAAGAACTGAACACCTTCTAGGGCAGTCACACTTCGAGAAGAAGGCTACACAATCAAGGAAATTGCAAGA
Organism: Periplaneta americana; assembly: GCF_040183065.1. Taxonomy (NCBI): domain Eukaryota; kingdom Metazoa; phylum Arthropoda; class Insecta; order Blattodea; family Blattidae; genus Periplaneta; species Periplaneta americana. The sequence goes on along the minus strand of NC_091124.1, from coordinate 160,599,328 downwards.
AAACTTGGTAATGGTGCTACATTGTCTAGCGTCCAGAAGGTATGGCAGAAGTACAAATCCACAAAATCTTGTAAAACAGCACTTAGGACTGGTAGAAAACCTGAAGTAAGTCCAAGAGATGTGAGGCAGATTTGTCGAATAGTATTGAAAGATCGAAGGAAATCTTCTAAAGAGATATAGGAAGTTCTACACAGCAATTGACTTAGTATTTTATGCTATCAGTGCTCAACAATACTTCTACTGATCAACAATAATCTTAAACTCAACAATGGACCAGTTTTTATTACAGTAAATAATGGGAAATTATAATGAAATCTGAAATTAATATTTAGATCTTAAACGACAAGAACATAATTTCCCACATAGTAATGATCATTTATTGTTAAAATATTCAGGATTTAATATAATACTTTTATTACAACCTCATAAGTAACGGGTCAGTCACGAATAACATTTTTAATTGTATAAATCTGTGAATTAATACAAATGTTATAATAATTCAGTACAAAAACAAAGTTTCCAGAATTATGGCCACCAGTGTAAACTACTGTTAAATTAAGGACGTCACTCGTCGTGTTCATTTTGAATTGAAATTAATAGTGGCTTGCAAGGTTCATTACTTAAATGCTATAAATTTATGTTTCCTTAGGTGATGATAGGAGGAAAGTTTCTGAAAATCTAAAGCAGGAAAGGTGCAAAGAAATCTCAAAGAAACTACCTACAGGAAATCTAGTATAATTGTAAACCTTGAAACGAGATAACGTATTATAAATACAATGATTTTATTACAATCCTTTTTTTTTAAATTACATGTCGCCACGGGCAGAGAATGTAAACAACTCTACGCGGAAGTCGATCATCCCCAATAGAAGTGGAATGAGGCTGACGTCATTTCCCCTACTTCCGAGTTCTGCAAGCCTGATATACAACACGAAGATGACTGAGAATTGTTAATATTTTTAGTCGCCCGTTAAGCTCTAACTTGCCATCAGTGTAACTCAATCAGACGGGGGCGCGTTTCTTGTTAATCCGGAGTGCGCTCGCGAGTGGGTTCGATTCCCGCTTGGATTGATTGCCTGGTTAAGATTTTTCCCAAGATTTTTCAAACCATAAGGCGAATTTCAGGTAACCTATGGCGAATTCTTGGCCTCATCTCGTCAAAATAGCATCTCGCTATCACCAAATGTTATAATTATTCTTGGAATACAGATTTTTTTTAGGAACATTTTGGTCTTTGGTATAAGTTTTCTCTGCAATCTATGTTATCTTTCTGTATGTAAGTGTACAAAGAGATTCATTAAGTTTAAAACTCACACGAGCTTGGGATGAGATGAATAAGTAAACCTGAGCGTGACTTATCAGCCCCGGATATACCGTAGTCCCTAATGGTCACCGGATAACACAGCTGTTCCTCGACGCTACCCTGCAGGCTGCCGACCGGCTTGCTTTGCCCTTACGAGGACTGGACGCGGTACGTATGCACGCTTTGAACCATTGTGCGTCCTATATTATAGGCCTACTGTACGCGATGATTGTTGAAGTCCGACAGGTGGCCTAGGTGGCATTCGTGAATCGAGTTGACAGGTGGGCCTTTCTACTTCAGCCACTGTTAGAATCAGGGCCCATCCGCACACGAGTAGCCTGATAAGCCCCAGGGCCCGAAGTCCAAAGTTATTCCTATATCTGCATCGGCAAAACGTACTACACTCGAGACTTTATTCCAGCCTATATTTGCTATTGCAGACGATAGATTAAATAGAGAAAAAGGTGGAGAGTGTTGGTGGAATGATAGACGGAAACGGGAGTACCCCGAGAAAACCCCTCTGTAACGTCTGCGTTGTATACTACAAATTCCATCACGACCTGATCGGGGATCGAACCCGGGATACCTATCTCGATGGAATTCCAGCCACATCCTGGCGACCGGCATAACCAACTCACGAATATCGAATAGTGGAACAACATCAGGAATACTACGATCCGACAGCAGATACAGAGTCCATCGAAAGATCTCATACAGCACCGAGACATAGTCGTAAATATTACACAGAGAAGCAGCAACTGCCTGATGATCTCCAGTTGAGTCGACCTGGTTGGCAAGTTGGTATAGCGCTGGCCTTCTATGCCCAAGGTTGCGGGTTCGATCCCGGGCCAGATCGATGGCATTTAAGTGTGCTTAAATGTGACAGGCTCATGTCAATAGATTTACTGGCATGTAAAAGAACTCTAGACTAAATTTTCACCGAGGCGCAAAGCCTTCCAAGTTTTATAGAGCTCACCAAAAACTTGAAGAAATTACATTATTACGTTCAGATATTATAAATGTTTGTATAGATGACGGAACAGACATTTCCAACTGGGAACGCAGTATACTTCAAATCAGGGAGTGTACTGTGTTGGAAGGAGCGGATGATGATGATAAGGGGTGGTTATCGCTTCTGTTTTCTGTCACAGATTCCCTGTCGAGCCTTTGCTTGTAGTGCATTCATTGTATGTGTGTTTTGAGTCTTGCGTATTGTTTTTAATGGCGAAATCTACACTAGTAAATCTGTCAGGGCGGAGAATATTTTTGATACCCCAAAAGCATTGGATAACAGAACACTCCGGACCTAGCGAGATGTAATAAGGTATTATCTCTTCACTCGCATAGAATTAAAAGGTGAAGGAAATAAAGAACCTGCAATGCGTGTAATGCAGAAAAAAATTAAATAAAGTAGTGAGAACATGAAAACACGCTTCGATCCTTGCTGTTTACATGAGAACAATAACATATCATACTAAATTGACATAATAAATTATAAGCCTACATAATAAAAATGTTAGTAAATAATTAAAATAATAACGATACGATATATACATATATCGAAATTTAACAATAATTTTAACAATAATTGTGTATTACAATATATTAAAACTTGTTTTCAAATCGGTCAAATCTCTATTAATCGATTAAATTCAAATCGTTAATCGATTAAATATTTTGATCGATCCATAGCACTAAAAAATACATATTAATTATGATTTAGGTTTTTTTAGTTCCTAAGGTACAATTGAGGTTTCTTTAGGGTCAACATAATTTACATAATATGACTCTTATGACCATGACTCGGAAAACTATCTAAGAAATTATGAGTTTAGAAGTAAGGAAGAAAATAGGTAAAACCTATAAATCAGGTCCCTACTAATAATATTAGCATTCTAGCATTCAACATTCCTTTTACAGTAATAATTTGAAATTGAGCCATGTTTTGTTTCACCACGGATCCTGAAACGGGTGCTCATAGTTCGTGCGAAGAAAGACATATAAACATACTGGGTGTTCATTTCAAAGTGTGTCATGACGTCACTGTTGTTGGGTCACCGATTTGAAGCGAGTTTCAGCTTATATGTTAGAGAAGTTGCCTATTATTTAAGGCGTTCTTCAATCTGAACTTGAGAACGTGTACGGTATAACTTGAACGTCGTAGCAACAGATGGCGGTCTGTACGATCTGTGTGCTACCATAACCTCTTTCGAACTGTGTTTTGCGCCGGCAAGTCGTACGCAGGGTATTTGTTATCATCGGTTGCGTACTGTAACATCCTACAACACAAATCAAATGCTCCGTGTCCATGTTGACCGTCGAAGTTAATGTCAACAAATACGTAAGCAATCGTCTTAACCCTCTCCCCATATCCCGACAGTACGTATTTCCAAACAGTTCACATTCCTGCCACTACTGGCGTTACCGTACGTATCGGTACGTACTCTTCAGAATGAACGCCGTACTTGCTAGGCAACTTCTCTGCCTCTTAGGTTATACACCTCTGCGGAAGTGTAGGAAGATTGAATTCTCTAGGCTCATCAGCTAGCCACATGACGGTATACAGCGAGCTATGACACATTTTGAACTGAACACCCAGCATTCTACGTCGAAAAATGGATCGATGATGTGAAAGAGAACTTGAGAAGAATGGGAGTTTTAAGATGGAGGACTAGGATTGCCAACAGAACTAAAAGAAGAAGAAGAAGAAGAAGAAGTAGTAGTAGTAGTAGTAGTAGTATTAGTAGTACAGAAATGAATGGTAAGCACTGGACTACGCTTTTGACTAAAGATTTGGGTCAAAAGACCTAGGATACCCCCCCCCAAAAAAAACAAAAAGAATAGCGAGTATACAGCCTAAATAATTAACAAAAAAACAGCTGTAAATAATTTTAATTACCTTGCCAAAGGATGAGAAAAAATGATAGGCTACTGATACGTAGCATATATTAGGCCTATCGGTATTACCATTCTCAATTAGGACGTCAATAGCACTGTGTTCAGCACTCATAGCAAAAATAAATAGTAGACGATCGATTAGATGCGAGATTAAACCGGTATTGCACAGTAACGTGACATGGTTACCATGACGAGCGCAAGCAACAACGCACTTAGAGACTCCAACGCCTTTATCTAATCTTCCCAACTTTAGTTACCGGCACGCCGAGGGAAAACAACATATGCAAGCCTACAGGGTTCGCCGAATCTGCCTCCAGAATTTTACGTCCGAGACAAACTACTGAATGGGTTAGGAACTCCCTATAACAATAATGTTATACACTAATATACAGGGTGTCCGGGACAAAATTTACCAATAAGAAAGTTTAATACCTCACCACATAATTTATGGATGAAAATGCTGTTTGCGGGAATTGACAAAGGACTTCCAAAGTTTCGAATGACCACTAATAAACTTCTATGTGTGCACCTCTTGTAGCACGACAGATGTCCAGGCGATATTCAAGTTCTTGCCATGTGTTTCGTAACATCTCTGGAGTGACAGTTGCACAAGCAGCGACAATTCTCCGACGCAGATCCTCCAAATCTGCCACTACAGTCTTGTACACAATGTCTTTTATGTATCCCCAATTATGCCTGTTGACGATCCCACAGACGTGGAAGGTGGACTCATCACTAAACACGACCTTCTGCAGATATCCATTTTCAATATCAATTTTAAACAACATGTCACTAGCGAAATCATATCGTGCAGGCAAGTCGTTTGGTTTCAACTTTTGACCCAATTGAATCTCGTATGCTTTCTATGCCAAGTTGTTATTGTGTGCCTATCTGGTGGTTGCTTCTCAGGCCACTGTTGTCTAAATCTTCTCTCCACTATCTTCTGATACTTGAATTCGGCAAGCCAATAGCAGCATTGAACTTTTTGTTGCACTGTGAATGCCATTTTAATTACAGCTATGTCAACAACAATGACCAAATGTTGCCAACATCACACATAAAACTTAAAATGTCCGTCTTTCATTTGCCGCAAATTTCATTTTCCTATCTCCATTATTACGCGAGTTATTAAACTTTCTTATTGGTAAATTTTGTCCCGGACACAGTGTATTGTAATTTAAATGTGGGGCTATTTAGGAGACGGATTCAATACACACAAACTGCAACAGCATGGTCTATGCATATGAATAGCCTCTCGTGCTCTGAGGTTGGGCTTCGCTGATCACCTGTAGTTGAACGTTTTTTTTGCCCGAAGCATTTGCCAACTACAGGATAAGGTGGTACATTATGGATATAGGTACAATTCGTATCAAGCTAAGGTAAAGAATGTAGTCTGTCAAGACCAAGAGTAATGTTATTACGGTCGAATCAGTGGCTACAGTGCTGCTCTCCGTCCAGGCGGCCCGAGTTCGATCCCCGGTCAGGTCTGAGTGAAATTTATGGTGAACAAAACAGACGTTACATAAGGTTTTCCTCGGGATACTCCCGTTTCCCTCTTTCATTCCACCAACATACTTTACTTCCCTTTCATTCCATCTATCATACACTGGTGGCCATAATTCTGGAAACTTTTTGGTTTTCGTACTGAATTATTATAACATCTGCATTGATTCACAGATTTATACAATTGAAAATGTTACTCGTGACTGATTCGTTAATTATGGGGTTGTAATAAAGGTATTATATTAAATCCTGAATATTTAAACAATAAATAACCATTACTATGTGGGAAACTATGTTCTTGTCGTTTAAGATCTAAATATTAATTTCAGATTTCATTATGATTTCCCAATATTTACTGTAATAAAAACTAGTCCATTGTTGATTTTAAGATTATTGTTGATCGGTAGAAGCATTGTTGAGCACTGGTAGCATAAAATATGTACATTATTAATTTGCTTCTATCATTAGTCTGACTTAAGATTTCGTTAGGTTAACACCTGATTGCTTTACAACAAACTTTATTGATCATTTTATCACAATGGATCCACGAAAGAACTGAACACCTTCTAGGGCAGTCACACTTCGAGAAGGAGGCTACACAATCAAGGAAATTGCAAGAAAACTTGGTAATGGTGCTACATTGTCTAGCGTCCAGAAGGTATGGCAGAAGTACAAATCCACAAAATCTTGTAAAACAACACTTAGGACTGGTAGAAAACCTGAAGTAAGTCCAAGAGATGTGAGGCAGATTTGTCGAAGGAAATCTTCTAAAGAGATATAGGAAGTTCTACACAGCAATTGACTTAGTATTTTATGCTATCAGTGCTCAACAATACTTCTACTGATCAACAATAATCTTAAACTCAACAATGGACCAGTTTTTATTACAGTAAATAATGGGAAATTATAATGAAATCTGAAATTAATATTTAGATCTTAAACGACAAGAACATAATTTCCCACATAGTAATGATCATTTATTGTTAAAATATTCAGGATTTAATATAATACTTTTATTACAACCTCATAAGTAACGGGTCAGTCACGAATAACATTTTTAATTGTATAAATCTGTGAATTAATACAAATGTTATAATTCAGTACAAAAACAAAAAGTTTCCAGAATTATGGCCACCAGTGTATGTAGTAGTAAAAACAGGCTGCGGTGATGTTTGGGGATAGTATAGATTTTCGATGCTCATCTAGATTCTAAGCGTTTGAGGTTCCAGGCCTTAGTTTCGGGTTCATCAGTAGTGATAGGATCTTGTACTTGCAGGGCTCAGGATGGATGGCCCGCCTGTCAGCGTCGGATTCACGAATGCTACCCGGGCCATCGGTCGAACTGAAACAATCATTGTATACACAGCGTACAATGGGCCTAAGCGGTCTAAGTGCAAGGATCCATACCTGATTCAGTCCTCGTAAAATCAATCAATCAATGTTAGTAGTGCTGGGTTGCAAGAAAGCATTTTTATAGGTTCGTTAAACGCTATTGGTCCTATAACTGTTCATTTAGCGTCAGTATGCGTTGCAAGAACGACCTTTAAAGCTACTGGTTTCGTTAAAGCACTCTGTAAACTGTATGTCGAAAATCGGAGCTGTAAACTGTTAACGAATCGTTAGCCGCCATATTGTACGTATATTGCTTGTTTTTGTACCTGAAGTATTAAGTAATTTCGTGGATATGTTATCATCAGAACCTGTAAGTAAAATGTAATATACAAGTCACGATGAACTCGAGATTCATGTGTGTGTAGGAAAAGTTCTGTGAATAAAACAATTTTATTACTATTATAGAATCGTCTGACGTAGAGGTTATGTTTGATACGGTACAACATCTACCAAGACCAAGAATACTGAGAGACGGATCGAATTCTCTAATTGTTTGAGAATGAAATATAGCACAATACAGTAAACTTTTTTAGTTTTAAGTTACAGTATGTAAAAAGCGGAAGAAATTGTCCGACAAGTTATTTTTAACATTTCGCAAAAAAGATATTAGTCGAATATTTCGGAACAATCTTCAAAGATGTAAGAAACATCTCATAGTACCTGTGCAAGGCGTATTTTAATCGCTGAGTTTGCGGTGTGACTGAAGCATCACACATGGAGCACTTCAAGTATTGGTTACAGTAAATCTTGATAGAAGTATGAAAACCACTGTTAGATGAAAAAGGGCCACTTTTCATTGTGAAAAAAAATAGCCTCTAAAGTTATTAATTGTAAGCACCATTTCGCTAAGTAAGAGCCAGTAGGCTACAAAATTAATATTCAACAAGACTTGCCACTAAGGCAACCAACCCAAAAGAAAGTGAACGGTTTGAACTGGACGCCCATTGCTTTATTAAGCTGCCAAATGGGCCGCCAGTCAGTGGTTCAAATTTGGCTCATCTACACACCTTCCACTTGCAGATACATGCTGAGTCACACGTTTCAAAGTCCCGTTCCACGTTTCTCGGATGTGTGGTGACTGTCAACGAGGTTCTTGCTACAATAACGAGCAGGGCGTAGATGATCGAAGGAAACATCCGTCGTCGTGTCGCACGCTGCCGCATACAGATGTCATGCATCAGACACTTCCTAGGGCCTAGGGATTCCGATACACCGGCGATAGATGCGATTATTTTCTGACCGGAGTCCTGCGCTGGGGAATGGGTTCGATTCCCGCTTGGACTGATCACCTGGTTTAGTTTTTTTTTTTTTTCCGACGCTCAACTGTAAGGCGAACATGGTGATTCTCTGCTTTATCTCGTCAAATATCATCTCCCTACTACCAATTCCAGCTAGTAGTTGATAAATTCAGTGGCGAAGCCAGTATTTAGAGAGAAGATGCGCAGAAAGTAGTACACTACTACGTTATCATTAGATTAAAGTTTATACCTTGGCAAGGGATTTCAAATAGCGACTTTTTAAACAATTTATAATAGCCTACATTAATTTAATTAATTTTTTCGCTGAAAAATTGTTAAATGTAGTTAGATCTAGCTACGCTAAACTGGCAACACTGACTTCAAGTACGGAAATGTCTGAATATTCCTTGTTGATCGCTGTGGTTGGCCGCGAGACATGCCTCTGAGCGCCGAGGAAGCGGTTGCTAGAAGTCCTAATACCATCAAAGAACCTCTCGCTATCCGACTCCCCAAATCGCCCCTGCAAAGCCATGACTGTTGAAGAGAAAAGCGAAAATTTACCTCACCCATAGATCCTCATCACATCATCCTGTCCGAGCCAGCCAGCCAGCATCTTGAGTCGTTGATGTCTTTGAATTTAAAGATTAAGCTATATTACTTTGAGCATGTGCCACTATCTATACTTGTTTTTCTGAAAGATGGGACATGACAGTTAAGCGGCCGAGCTTGGAACTACAGTGCCATGTTGCCAATATGGACTACCACGCTGCCAGCTGATGGAAGCTAGCAACAGTCGTTACGATGGCTGACGTTAAAACAGGCATTGACAATTGACGCGAAGGTAAGAAAACAATACAAAAATCGACAAAACGTACCAATGCTAAAATTGTGTGCACAACAAAAGTCGCCAAGAGAGCTATTAAGCACTCACCACATGGGAACTGTAAGTTTGGCAACTCAATTGTTGTTACCATAGCAACAGGGCTACCACGCTATATGACATTCGGTTGTTTTTCCGATCGCAAAGCTCCTGTCATGTCCCATCTTTCAAAAAAAAAAAAAAAAAAAAGTATAGCGGTCGTTGAGCGAAGAATCCATCACAAACAGCAGATTTTCTCAATCACAACAATTACAGCAGAGAAATTCAATAAATACTATTTATTATTTGTAATCGTGAAGATTTTTTGGGAGAGGCATTGCCTCAAGTGCCTCCAAGTAGCTTCGCCACTACAGTGGAGTCTATAAATCTCCTGATGTTTCGCGAGAGTCAATAACGTGAAAGCGCGGCGTTGTCAAACCTACAGAGCGGGCGATGCGAGCTCCACCGCTCGTCTTGCGGGAGGAATGCGCGGCCGATATAGAAAACAGGTACTGTTCTCAATAACAAAACATTGTAAAGCAGTAATAAATTATTTATTCGCACAATAATAAATAATGGATTAAGAAATCATACCTTTAAATTGATTTTTGTAATTCAAAAGGAAAAGCCAATTGTGTGTTTTCGAAAGTATTTAAATTCGTTACTCTTTTAAATATATTAATATGGTTTCTAGGCGAGACTAACAGTTTCTCAGCATCCTGCGTTTCCGATTTTTGCACTTCTCTGCATACACGTGACACAGTGATACATTTATTCAACACGCTTCGGCAATTAGTTCTTGACACTTAGAAAAGTTAAGATTTTTACGGTTTTCTTCGTACGAATATTTACTGAAGAAATTGTAGACATTAAATATAATTTTCCAAACTCTGCTACTACATTCACTTGATCTATTAATTTTACTATTACTGGCTTTGCTGAATGGCATAATTGAATTTTGTACTGGCTATTAATAAACAAATAAATGAACAAACTGATAAAAACACACAGAAAATGTTTATTACTAACAAATTATTGATTTCACTGACAGACACAAAGGACGTCGAATATCTCGAATACTTACACACAACGCAAACAGAAATCCAGCTGGCATTTTCGGCTCTCGCTTCATAACTATTTTTTATCTGATGTTTATGTGGCTGAATGGATAGGCCTACTATTTACAGTTAATAGTCTTGGTGCTTCGAAAGACTTTCTTATTGCCACGCAGCTGTGTAAATATTACTCGTGAAAGACCATAAAAACCATGAAAAAGCTAGACGCGATTAGACGCATAAAATGCAAACTGCTTGACGTAGAAATGAGATTCTTGTTTTATACAGCATTTTCAAAAAGAGAATGTCATTCAACCTAATCACATGTAGACACCCTGTCACGAAAAACTTGTCCGAGCGTATGTATAATTTTTACAAGCGGCATCGACGAATATCCGTACGCCGAAACGCAGCTCTGTTGCCACTGGCTATTGCCTTTAAAGTAAACACGCCCCAAACGTCAGGGAGGTTAGGACCGCACTGTAGTTAAATTACTAACTAAAACAAAACACTACCACCAACAGTTGAGGCGTACAAGCGACTATGGCACACAGTGTTAGCGTTGTGTAAAAGTCATGAACATGAATGACTGGGTATAGTGTTAACCTCATTTCAATAGCAAAGGTTATTCAAAATTCAACGTGGGTGAGAAACTGTCGACATATGAAGGGTCTACTGTATTTTGCCTGGAGCCCTCCATCGGGGACGGACTTCTCTTACCCACGACAAATCTACGACAAGGGACCTAAAACTATCTAATACTCTCCTCCCAGAGCAATTCATACTACGTATTTTATCGACTTGGTCACGTTTGATCCAAAGGCTAGTAGACTATTACCATGGTACCCACTAGACCACCGAGGACAAGACAGAAAATAAAAGTATTATTATTACTATTATATTATTATTATTATTATTATTATTACTACTGCTATTATTATTATTATTATTATTATTATTATTATTATTATTATTATTATTCAAACTCAAGACGATATTAGAAGAAGATATGAGAATATTTAAACACTGCGAAAATTATAAATATATATTGGAGTAATAGTTGAAAAGATGGGAAATAAGACCATAAAATCAAAAGAAGAATAACAATGGGGAAAACAGCAATATCAACCTTAAAGAAATTCTCTGGGACAGAAGTATTACCAAAGAAAATGAATAAAAAATTTTTAGAGCAACAGTAAAAAGCATACCAACATATGGAACAGAAACTTAGCAGCTGAAACATCAAATAATTTATCAATTTTTACTTATGGAAATGGATTTTTGGAGAAGATCGGCTTTAATATCAAAAAGAGACAACATAATAAAATCTAAAATGGGAGTAAAAATTTCAATACTGGATTATGTACAACATAAGCAATTGCAATGGTATGGTCATGTAAAAAGGATGAGTGAAGAATGAATACCAACAAAAGAATGGTTGCCGCCCGAAAGGTTGAAGAGAGGGAGACCTAATACTACATGGATTCATGCAATTAAAACACAATGAAGGAAAGACGACTGGAGGACGGACAGTGGGTTAACAGAGAAGGTTGGAGAGAATGTTTAAAATTAATTTTCAAAAACTAGAATATTGGGCACTGGAAGATGTGTACACATTGTTAAACCAGTTTTAGATAGATTATTATTATTATTCAGGGTTTTCTTCAGACGTTTGTGAATTTAAAACTGACTGAGGCTATGGATTTTGAAAGACCTATTTGCTTTTCGATTAACCCATCTCATGTTATTGGATTTCTAACAATTTACCACAAAAAGAGTGCTACCGCAAATGAGGTCCATTTCTGCGAACTGCTGACAACCGCGGCACGTTTCATCGCATTTCCTGAACTGTTGGAAATGGATATCATGGTAGCTAAACTTTCAAACCGCAATTGGAACGAAACGTCCAGTCACATGTAACAGCAAATAAAATATAAAACATTGCTTTCCCTGGTACGTTGGTATTACATATATAGTAACCTCATATGTTGAAGCAAACGAAAAAATAACTTAATTAAAAATTGATCAAGGAATCGACATAAAAATTCAACAGCGAAGAAGCAAATAGACATTTAAACGAAACGATGAAGGAATGAATCAATCACAGTTCAGAAATGAATCGGCATACAAATACGACAGTGAAGAGATGAGTCGACATTTAAACGACATTAAACGAAACTATGAAGAAGCGTATCGACACACAAATAAAACAGTTCAGAAATGAATCGAAATGCAAATGCAATACTGAAGAAACACATGAACATTTAAACGAAACTATGGTGGAGCGAATCGACAATTAAATGAAACGAAATAGCGAAGGAACAAATCGATATAGAAATGAGACAGGGAAGAAGAGAATCGAACGCGTGAACGAAACAGTGAAGAAACGAATCGTCGAGGAACCAGGTAACGAAAAATGAAAAAAAGGAAATCAGAAACAAAATATGTATTTAACTGTGAATAATGAATAGGATTTTTTATGTGACAAAAAAAATTAAATTTTAAAGACAAATTCTGATTCCTCTTAAACGGAAACCAATCATGTATATATACATATAGTCTTGAAAAAGGTTTTTTTCGCACAGATACTTAATAACAGCCGTGGCGAAAATGTGCTCGTGCGCCGAGCCACTGTGTAACCTGCAACGTGCAAAGACTTATGGAGGAAGGCGGACACCCGAAGGGGAAGTGAAGCAACTATCTGACTTATTAACGGATTTTCATTTTCCTTACGTCAAGCATTTAAATATAGTTTTATACAGTATAAGGTTACAAACTAATATTTAGTAAGTGTAACGAAGAAAGAAATAAATAAGAAAACATAGGACACATTAGCACAACCTGAAATTAGCTGTCTTCAGAATGTCTCTGCGACAAAGTTTCAAAATCAGGAATTATGTCACTTACTGCCAGTCGTAGTTGATACCAAGGTATTTGTCTGTCAGTCGTGATCTAAATTTGGTTTTTACTATTTTCATTGTTGAATTTTTTTTTTTCACAACGTAAGTTGTAGCGAACATGGCTTCAACAGAGCAAGCGAAAGAACGAAGCTTCGGATATTTATTTTTTGGCAAAGATTTGAAAAATTCAGTATTTGTCAAGTCCTTATATCTAGCTTCCATTTAACATTACATCGTAAATCTTACTTACTGGCTTTTAAGGAACCTGGAGGTTTATTGCCGCCCTCACATAAGCCCGCCATTGGTCCCTATCCTGAGCAAGATTAATCCAGTCTCTGCCATCACATTTCACCTCCCTCAAATCCCATCTACGTCTCGGCCTTCCCAAAGGTATTTTCCCCTCTGGCCTCCCAACTAACACTCTATATGCATTTCTGAATTCGCCCATACGTGCTACATGCCCTGCCCACTCAAACGTCTGGATTTAAATCTGTGAGTTTAAATTGAAGAGCTAACCGCATTATTCGTATATCTGCTGAAAAAGGATCGACGTACAGAGGTAATAATAATAATAATAATAATAATAATAATAATAATAATAATAATAATAATAATAATAATAATAATAATAACAACACAACCTTTTAACGTTTCATGAGTGACATATAGTATAATGCCGTTATATGTTATACAACCGTTTCCTCGTAATACTTGTGAACAAATCATACATTTAATATTCTCATCATATTGGCAGGAAAAAATTGCGTCCTCACATCCTACTTGAAACTTTAGTTTTTGTAGAGGTACATGGTTTCGAGAGAGACATTGCGACGATACGCCACTCGCAGGTCAGAGGCAAAAAATGCAAATGGAACGGAGTTTGACTCCAGTGAGTGAGAGGGTGGGGGTTGGGGGAGGTAGGAAGCCCACAATGTGCTCGTGAGTCACATTTTCGCCACGGCTGCTTTGTAAGTACCAGAAAGAAAGTAGTGTTCAGACATACAACGAAACAAGACCAATTTTATTACCTCAACTAATCCTTCTCTTGTGAACCAAGTCGCTCGTCCTCTGATCATGCTCACTGCTTCCTTTCTGGAACTTACAAAATATCTGTGCGACAAAACGTTTTTCTAAGACTGTACATCCTATGAACTGTTATTGTAGGGCCGCGGTAAGTAGAGACTTCTGAGAGCGGGGAAGTGGGGAAAAGAGATGACAACCTCATCACCTCTGTGTGCATTCTGCGGACCTCAGATAACACTGAGTATCACCAGTACGAAAACATTACCTCCTCACAGTTTGTATTTAGCAATGGAGCAACTAAGATCAACTCGACGGCGTGGCCAAGTAATACATAGTAGAGAGAGGAAGATTATAAAGAATATAATAGAATGTTGCGACGAAGAGGCTCGAAACAAGAGGCTAATCGCTCCCCTAAGGCAGGCCACGTCCAGAGCTGCAAAATACGCCGGCGTTAGTAATGCAAATGTCATGAGAATCCGGAAAATGGCTAGCGAGCTACCAGATGACATTGAAACAACTCCTGGTAAAAAGAGCTAAGACTTTATTTCTACTGTCATTACAGGTCATTGCTGTTTCATCAATAATTCGCATTATTTAAAAATAAATTTTAAGTCGATTATTTATTTTTTCCTCTGAGGAAATTTTACACTGATAGTACGCCTAATTACTTGTAATTCAGAAATTTCAAAGTTGATTTACAAGCTATTTTTCATTGAAATAATTTGGTAAATTAGCTATATACTGAACACTGTAGATGGTTTTAAAAACAAATAACACCTGTCAAATTATCTGCAAAAGTGAACCATCCAACTGTAGATTTATATTTGAAGACTTCGAATAAATAATGAACTAAGTTATCATCATCATCATCATCATCATCATCATCATCATCATCATCATCAACAACAACAACGTCGCCCTCGGTAGCGCAGTTGGTATAGCGCTGGCCTTCTATGCTCGAGGTTGCAGGTTAGATCGCGGCCGAGGTCGATGGCATTTAAGTGTGTTTAAATGTGACAAGCTCATGTCAGTAGATTTACTGGCATGTAAAAGAACTCCTGCGGGACAAAAATTCCGGCACTCCGGCGACGCTGATATAGCCTCTGCAGTTGCGAGCGTCGTTAAATAGAACATAAATTAAATCAACAACATATAGCGCTGGCCTTCTATGCTCGAGATTGCGAGTTCGATCCCGGCCGAGGTCGATGGCATTTAAGTGTGTTTAAATGCGACAGGCTCATGTCAGTAGATTTACTGGCATGTAAAAGAATTCCTGCTGGACAAAAGTCCGGCACACCGGCGACGCTGATATAGCCTGTGCAGTTGCGAGCGTCGTTAAGTAAACTATAAATTAAATCAACAACAACATATAGCGCTGGCCTTCTATGCTCGAGGTTGCGGGATCGATTCCGGCCGAGTCGATGGCATTTAAGTGTGTTTAAATGCGACAGGCTCATGTCAGTAGATTTACTGGCATGTAAAAGAACTCCTGCGGGATAAAATTCCGGCACTCCGGCGACACTGATATAACCTCTACAGTTGAGAGCGTCGTTAAATAAACCATAATTATATCAACAACATTGGTACCACAGCCTATTGCAGACCTTGACCGCCCCTACAGTGCTCCAACATTTGTTTCTATCTTTCGCATTCCTTTTCCAGCCATGTACTTTCAGTAAGAAAGTGCCATTTTAAAATATTCAAGGTGGCCAGTCTATGTATATATTTGTATTTTACTTACTTATTATCCTTCGAAGAGTTGGAAAAATTCAAATATCTTGGAGCAACAGTAACAAATATAAATGATACTCGGGAGGAAATTAAACGCAGAATAAATATGGGAAATGCCTGTTATTATTCGGTTGAGAAGCTTTTGTCATCTAGTCTGCTATCAAAAAATCTGAAAGTTAGAATTTATAAAACAGTTATATTACCGGTTGTTCTATATGGTTGTGAAGCTTGGACTCTCACTTTGAGAGAGGAACAGAGATTAAGGGTGTTTGAGAATAAGGTTCTTAGGAAAATATTTGGGGCTAAGAGGGATGAAGTTACAGGAGAATGGAGAAAGTTACACAACGCAGAGCTGCACGCATTGTATTCTTCACCTGACATAATTAGGAACATTAAATCCAGACGCTTGAGATGGGCAGGGAATGTAGCACGTATGTATGGGCGAATCCATAAATGCATATAGAGTGTTAGTTGGGATGCCGGCGGAAAAAAAGACCTTTGGGGAGGTCGAGACGTAGATGGGAAGATAATATTAAAATGGATTTGAGGGAGGTGGGATATGATGGTAGAGACTGGATTAATCTTGCTCAGGATAGGGATCAATGGCGGGCTTATGTGAGGGCGACAATGAACCTCCGGGTTCCTTAAAAGCCAATAAGTAAGTATTGCTTAATGTTTAATAACGTTATAAGGAATTTGTGCAGTACACACTAGTTTCAGTAATGAGCTTATGAGCATAAATAAAAGTTTGCCACTATAGCCATAGAGAGTTGTCTTGTTATCATTTGCGGAAATTCACTTCATCTGTAGAGCGAATGTTTTTTGTACGGTAGTACTATTGTAGAACGCTGTCAAGGCGGCTCTGTTATCGCGATTATGTCATACATATGTGATCAGGGGTCATTCTCAGACTAGGGGGCTCAGCTCGCTACTTACCGCGGCCCTACAATACATAAGTGCAAGTCGTATGGCACAGCAAGAAATACAGTACTACGTTGTTTACAACTTGTCGACAGAAAGACGTAGCCTATAGTAGAGTGCAGATTCAGAAATATATTCTTAGAAAACAATAAAGTTACAACTCAGAATGAAACACGTCCAATGCATCTCTATAAAAAAAATTCCAAGGATCGAATGGGACAGTGTGAGAGCTAAACCATATACGAGCTTTAAACTTTTATTGTCATAACTAGACTTCGAAGTTGAGGTCCCAGTCGGGGCGATACAGGTTAATTGATAGCGGAGTATTGGATGAAGTTGTGGGAACTGGCTAGAGTTTGTTTACTTATTCCGTCTTCTGAATCCACTGTGCTGTCTGTCTGTAGAGTATTCCACGTTAAGAAAATAGAATTGAACATATGGAGGCTGTTCCATGAACTATTTATAAGTATTTTTCTTGAGAACTGGGAATTAAATAGTTTCCTTTAATTTATAGAACATAATTTCATTGAGAGCTAGGTCGATTTCGTGTGCTAAAATTGCATTACACCTCTAAAATTACTATATATTTAATTTACGAATAACGGGGTAACAGCTAAATTGATGGAATAGCCTTCCGCTCTCTTACCGAACATCTCCCCTGAAAAATTTAACAGAGAAGTAGGGGTAGTACAGTAGTTAAGGCTAAGATTTCACACTGCTGAAACGCCTGCGCTCATTTTAAGAAGTACACAAAATTTAACTGTCAGCAAAACAACAAAGGCATTAGGTATCTAACTTAGGTTCTTGTTTGAATATAGTGTGAAGTTAATAACGGAAAAAGTGTGCTGTACATAATCCTAAATTTGTATTATAAGCACTTCTTAACATTTTTAACAACGGAAAAAGAGTGCTACACATAATCTTAATTTTGTATTATAAGCGTTCCGTAACATTTAATAACGGAAATCGTGTGCTGTAAATAATCTTCAGTTTGTATTAGAAGCGCTTAACATTTAATAACAGTAAACGTGTGCTGCACATTATCTTAAATCTGTATTATAAGCATCTTGTGAATAGAAGCTGTCAAATGAAGGGCCAACTGTAAACGACTGGACCGTTCTTCCATAAACTGAAGTATAGTGTTACAATAATTGGGACCTTTTTCTACCAACTGAGAAATTCATTGAATGTTTTTTTGTTGTAATTATAATAATGAGTGGGTTCTTTTTCTGCTGATCAGATACGTTCTAAAGAAGTACAATAAAATGGAGAAAATTATTTTTGAAAAATGCTAGTTGGGCCTTTTTTGAGTAGCCGTTTCAATTGGTTATCTATTAGATGACATGAACCGGAAGTGTTTATATACACAGCATTATAATTATTTTTCAAGTACATCAATCTCCTCTTAACGCAGCTGTACAGAGAAAGTAAATAAGTTACAGAGTCAATGTCTTTTATTTCTCAGTCCTACACCGTTATCTGTAACAAAGACCAACAGTTCTCTCTTGTCTGAAAATGGCAATTCCGAAGGCACAATACCTTTTTAAGAACACTGTAATATGAGTAAACATACATATTTCCTGTGTGTTCACTCTCTCACTCAGTCCCTCACAAACCCAAGTACCGGAGCCGGATATGACGTCGGAGTGCCAACAAATGTCCGTGCTCCCTAGGTCGGGAGTGAGGCTAACGTCACCGAACGGTTCCACAAGGCCGGTCCGTAAAATTGTTGTTTGACCTTTGAGGATCACAATATCTGAGCGGACAGCAAGACGAAATTTCTTCATTATAAATTAGCATATGGAAATGGAAAGCGGAGGAGCGGGAAGATTAAACCAAGATTACAAACACGCTACTTGAGACTTCAAAAGTTCAAGAGTCGACGCGTTTCATATTAGAGCCCATCTAGATCCTAGCAACCAAACTACTTTCTATTATCCTGTCTGCCTCTCAAAAATAAATAGGACAGACGCTGGGTGTATCTCTTGCGAAACATGACACTGTATTAACGTAACGCAATTCTTTACTCAAACATATTTCCTACTTTGAAAGGATATTCAAATTTGTCTATATTATTATTATTATTATTATTATTATTATTATTATTATTATTATTATTATTGATCAGTCAGACAGGTTAGCTGTTTGTAACGATCCCCACAGTAGGTTTATTTTCAAATGAAGACGAAGAGAGATCCACTATTCGAAATGTTGTTTACATATTTTTTACACCTAGCAATGGAAAAAGTCCAAACTGCTCAATTATTGAATTATAATTATTATTATTCTTTTCATTTGATGCGCATTTTGTTGCAATGAGTCCACAGATATTATCATCAAGACACTTATTACTTTCCATGTTGTGCCTGGGATGTTGCTTCTTGACGTTCGGTGTCTTAGTTTATTTGTTATGGTACGGTCACAGTCTAGTATATACAGTCACGAAGCTTGAGTTGTTGAGGTTACTAGGAACAATAGATTGTGCCGGTACTATTTCGCATTGTCTATGATGAGACGATAGTAACGATCCTAGTGGTTAGCAACTATCTATGGGTGCATATTCCCTACGTATTGAGCTTCATGACTGTATATAATCGACCCGACAGTCAGGTTCGAGGCACAGGATCAACAGCCCGCTGAAGTCCACGCAGAAAAATGCAGAATTTATGAGCCCACAGTTCCATTCTATTTGGAGAAATATCACCTCACCTCCACTGAAGTAGTTGGGCTAATGGTTGGCGCTAGGGGCACATTACCTCGCTTTGTCAGTTTCTGCAAGAAGTTCCAGCTGAACAACGACTTCATTCGTGATGTTTCCCTTACTGCTATCAGAGGATAACTTGCCATTTTAAAATACCACCTGTACTTTGTTTCCTAAGAAGGAAGAACTTTTGTGTGAACGTCTAATCTATTTGTTTACTATGTTTAGGCCTGTTATGTGTATGCTATTATCCTTCCTGTACTTAATTTCCCTTTTTTGTTCGTTCTCCACATTTCTCTTTTGTGGTCTGTTTTTGTTTTCACTCTGTGTTTGTTATGCTTTGTCCAATGAGGCAGTCCCGTTATTGGGAAAGCTGACAAACTGTCTTTCTCTTTCTCTAGACGGTGGTACGATATTATACCTTGTTAATCGTATGACTGGTAGTATAATTTAACTCTGTCAGGTTAAATATATTATTATTATTATTATTATTATTATTATTACTATTATTATTATAATTTTTGGGATCACAGTTTCTTATTTTTTCTGCCGTAGGACTGGACTCGTCTACATCCTCTTTAAATTTTAAATCCAGCTATTCTCAATAAAGACGAAGGAATCTATGATATCAGTTTGTTTATGTCCTGTTGCTGAATGCTGGCACTTATGCTTTTGTCCCACTAAAACATAGTAACGATTTTCTTAAAACAAAAATATTTTTATCATATAGTTTTGCGCTCATATGACCACCACCACCACCACCACCACCACCTCCGCCATTATTGATTGATTTAGATTTATTTTGAGTATTGATGTATACAAAGTACAAGAATTTTAGCTTCGCCAAGATGATTTGATGTTGCCATGTATCCATTATTTGATAATTATTATGTAATTAAATATGTTGTTCCTTTTCATCTACAGTACTGCCTCTGAAAGCAGAAATCTTTGTGAACTAGAGAATAGCGTTTCGCATATTAAAATTTATTAGGTCCACCGCTGTGAAGTAATGGTCAGCCAGCACGTCTGACTTTGAAAAGAGCGGACCCGGGTTCAAATCCTGGTTGGGAAAAATTACCTGGTTGGAGTCTTTTCCGGGGTTTTCCCTCAACCAACTGAAGCAAAATTACTGGGTAATTTTCAGCATTGGACCTCGGACTCATTTTTCCATCATTAATTCACATATCATCATCATCCATACAATAGCCCGGGTTAAATCCACTTTGCGGCATGTTGTACTTGTACAAGAGCGCGGCCGGTCGGCTACCCAGTAACTCATAAGAATAGAAGTGGTAAGCACAATAAGCCTCAGGCTGCAGTGTAAGCCTTCGGATCTCTCTTCCGTACAAGAGAGAAAAGAAAAGCCTCGAACAGGAGCGAGGAATAGGCGCATACAGCCACATTGCTTTAATCGTTACATCATCTACTTTGCAGATAGACTAACGAGTCCGGAATGCATGCTCCTTTGATACCCAAAAATATACAAACGTGGCATCCTACGTAAGCTGCAATTAGAATTTCCCAGGTGCTTGTGAGTACAGCGGAGGCTCTTAAGTTCGACGGAAAACAAATTCGACATCCTATAGTTCGACTGCTTACGTAGGAGAATTAGACACGCCCCTATACGGGCACTAAGAAATGGGTTTGCAATTTGAATGGGAATTGGTTCTGTGTCTTGTAGTGATACTTTTGTTAAAGGAAAACAGAATATTTTATTGATTAGGACATTCATACTGATTACTGATTTTAAATTAATGAGAATTGTGCCGTTTGTGAGACGGAACTGTCGAAACCCACTGTGGTACTAGAAGCGCATACACAAGTCTCGGGGCGGGCAGGAAATGCAAGTACAGTACTGTATTCGTTGATGGATAATCAATAAGAATGTGCATTCATTTCACCTGCCACACCCACTATCCTTATTGGACTGAACTTTCAATTCAGTTCTGTCGAACTTAGGAGAGTCCACTGTACAAATAAATAGATATTTATGGAAAATTATTTTCCTCTATAGTTTCATGCTTTCAAAAGTGTAGGTATAGCATATTTCACAGATCTCTATAATATTGAAATGCTGAAATCGGACCGTAATAGAATATTTTATTGAAATTAAAAAACTAATTGAAATAGGCAATTTTGATATATTCATCGACGTTCTTAAGCCCACCGGCAATGATGCGATAGGTATATTTCTTTATTTTTGTGCACATTTGACAATTTAGTACCTCATATTAAATTTTATGTTTACCTGCACAAATTTAATATTTAAGTATTACATACGTGGGACATTAAAACTATGACGCGTTTATCGTCCAACTTTCGTCTGTCCGTCAGCACACTTGCTAATTAATGTTAAACACAGGTCTATTGAGTACTACTTGAGCGTCGGGAGTAGTATAAATAGAAAAGAAAAGCTTCTGGCAACTGTGAGGTTTTTCGAGAAAAGTAGTATCTGCCTACGATGATCCCCGTAACATTAATGTTAACGGCTAAACTATGAATTCACCTTTTAAAATGTGCACCTGCAATGTTTTAATGAAGTGAAAAGGTTCTTTTTCGCTCATAAGCAATTTTTTTCTGACCGGCGAGAGGATATGAAAATAGAAAACTCTGAGAAGTACCTTCCCACTTCAGTGCACTTTCATTGTGATATACCGATAGGTAGATTCTTCGATCTCACTATCTGCCTAATTTAATGTAAAATTGTTTACCGGAACAGGTATTACCTGTAAACTGTTAGTTTATAAATAGGCACAATAAAATATAATTAATTCAGATTTTTATAATGCACATGAATGTATCTAAATCCATCTGGTATTTTATATTCACACTGATGCTTTTTTATTATTCCTTTAAATATAAAATTTAATCTAATTAAGTTAAGTGAATTTAATAACATAATACTGTATACAAAATAATTAAATGGTTCCAGTACGTACACACAAGTTGAATGTAGGTTTTTCTCTTACACTCAACCAGGATTAAAACTTGCTTAGGCCTACATAATTGAACATAAAACTGGATCGGAATTAAGTAATTACATACTGATACAATTTAGGTACATAATGAGATCAAAAGAGGTAGTTACATAAAAATTTACCTCATAAAATAAAAATAAACATAGTGGAATATAATGTTGTTAGAATCAAATACGAATCACATAAAAACAGAAGCCGATAATTCAATAAAAAAAAATGTACACAGTAAAAATAAAAATAAAAATAAACACATTAGTATCACATATTAGTATTAGATTACAATTAAGTAGGATTTACATAATTAAACCAGAAACCGACAATTGAATAAAATGTACACAAAAATAGATTAATAAAAAAAAACACACTTAAATGCCGTCGACTTGGATCGGGATCGAATCCGCAACCTCGGGCACAGAAGGCCAGCACTCTACCAACTGCGGGTCCACACCTGTGGAGTAACGGCTAGCGCGTCTGGCCGCGAAACCAAGTGGCCCGGGTTCGATTCCCGGTAGGGGCAAGTTACCTGGTTGAGGTTTTTTCCGGGGTTTTCCCTCAACCCAATATGAGCAGATGCTGGGTAACTTTCGGTGCTAGACCCCGGACTCATTTCACCGGCATTATCACTTTCACCTCATTCAGACGCTAAATAACCTAAGATGTTGATAAAGCGTCGTAAAATAACCTACTGTCGTACAATTTATGTCCGATATCCTATATCAAAAAAGTAGCCAAAGAACATTATATGCAAGAATGGAACGAAAGATGGGTTAATAGTGATAAGGGAATTCTTACAAAAGAGCTATATTTTCCAACAGTCTATGATCGGAATAAATGTAAAGTAATTACGCCAAATTTCGTGCTGACACAGTTTTTGACTGGGCATGGGAAATTCGGGGAATACTTAAATAGATTCCATATTAAAGACGATGCAACTTGCATTTGTGGGGAGGAATCTCAAGATGTCAAACATGTATTATATGATTGTCCAGTCTTTTGCCGTGAAAGATACGAGCTTGAGTTGTTACTAAACACTCTAAATTATACATTTACCAAACCGTTAACCAATATACTTACAAACTCCAAATCATATAAGTATTTCATGTCCTTCTTGAATAGTATTCGTGAAACTGTAAAATGTTAAATTATTCCGGGAAAAAAATCGTATTAGTTCTAATCAACTATTATGAAACTATAAGTCTTCAATTTCGCATACTATAATATTGTACTATTGGTTTTAATTTTTATTTTAATTAGGTATTTGATTTCTAATTTTGAGTCATTTTTTGTAATACCTTCTTATTTGCAATTGTTGTTACTGAATAATGTATTTAATGCGTAAATTTTAAGTCATCTCTTAGTATAGCTCTTTATTGCTTCTAAAATAACATGTTTAATAGATGTCTTTTTTCTTCCTATAATCATTACAGGTTGCCATTGACAAAGAGTACCATGATACAATAAATATAGAGAAATGCCTTGAGGCTTTATGAAACATATTTTTGTTGTCACAGTGAAAAACAACAAATTGAAATATATTGAAACACAAAATAATATACGCAGTAACGTCAAGAAGATGTGAATTAAAGACATGGTTCATGTATATAATGCCTGAAAATAGCTATTGATCCTTTGCGTGTGTGGTTTTTAAATAATGTGTTTAATCTGTATCTACAGTGAAAGTATTGATATTAGTATCTCTTTGTTGTTACCTATTGCTTTAAAAAGAATGTGTTTAACTTGTAATTTTAAGTTAATTTTTCTACTATTCCTTTACTGTTTACATTTGTTTTAAAATCTTTTGTATTGCCCCTACTATTATATATTGCCCTTCAAGAATTTCGATAGTTATAAGTCATTACTTGTGTTATTATTTTAATTATTGTACTTGTTACAGAATCACGTATGTAACTTGTAACCGTAAATCATTGCTTGTAATATCCTTATATTACTCTTAACTGTTCCATTGTTCATGAATTAAGTCTTAATTTGAAAGTGAAAGTCAAAATTTGTTATATTAATCTACCATTGATATCTTAATAGGTCGTGTATTTACTCTGAAACGGTTAGACATTCTTGTACATCTTTTGCATTGATTATTCCTCAAACATCTCATTAATCTTTAACAGGATCCATTTTTCATTAAGGTGCATTCTTCTACATAATTCATGTGAATTGTAACTGTGACCACAATTTTATGTGATAACTTTACTATTGTTTATTGGTTATAAAATATGTATTTTGATGCCAACTATAACCCTAATATATCTCAGGGTGAAATAGGGCTTATTAAATTGGATAATAAAAAAAATAACCTACTACTATCTACTGCGCCAATCAGGCCGAAATCGTCATATTACAGTAACTACATATTTAAGGAAACTGTTTTATACATAAAAATGTGTATAATACACGTTTTGCATAGAAGTCCTAGCTGTAATGTTTGTTGTGGAACGCGGTGTACCTGCCTGGGAAGACGTTCAAGAGCTTCGGCAAGCACGGTGACCACCGAGTACGTCACAAACCAAGTTTACATTATTGTAATCCAATTCAGCAGTTCTGTCTGTCCACGGTTTAATTCAGTTCCCTAGAGAACATATTCAACTGTAGTGGTTTAGGTCTATAACCTAACTGCAGGTTATCTTGGTACACCGAAAACGCACGGAAGCACAGATTAGAGCATCTACCGTAATTGACCCAACGTAATTATATTGTTCATATTAAGTATCCCTTCTTGGCATGTAGCAAGCAGATGCTTCCAGTCCGCATCTCTTGTTCGCAACAATGGAAAGCCTGTGAACGACAATACCGTTACCCAGCAATAAGCGGCATTGTGTTCCCACCAATTACTCCCACAAGGTTTGTTATGTCATAATTCGTGTGCGGGACCGGGATTCTCCGAATATTGACAAGAGAAGGTTCCGATCTCGAAATGGGATACTTGAATCAAACTCAGATGAAGTAATATACCGAATATGCAGTTTGATTAGTAAATCCAACGCTCTTTCCGCAACGTCACTCTAAGGCAGTGTTTTTCACACTTTTTTGCATCACGGAATCCTGATCAAAGAAGAAATTGCTTTTTGGTGTTGAATTCATCTATTGCAGATTTATTAATTTGTCCTACAGAATATTATTTGTAATATTGGCATTTAATATTTGAGGAGAAAAATTCGCTCCGGCGCCGGGGATCGAACCCGGGTGTTTGGTTCTACGTACCAAGCGCTCTGACCACTGAGCTACGCCGAATTCAATCCACAGCACCGGATCGAATCCTCCTCCTTTTAGTGTTTCTCTTTGTGGCCTGACTCCAAGTTAGGCATATATTATATGTTGACGTATATGTCCTGTGTCGACTACCATTATACTAGGAGAGCACTCACATATATGCCTAACTTGGGGTCAGGCCACAAAGGGAAACATTGAAGGAAGAGGGTTCGGTCCGGTGCTGTGAATTGAATTCGGCGTAGCTCAGTGGTCAGAGCGCTTGCTAGGTAGAACAAAGGACCCGGGTTCGATCCCCGGCGCCGGAGCGAATTTTTCTCCTCAAATATTAAGTGTCTATTCATCTAGCTGAAATAATTGTTACGCAGTTACAGTACTTTATACCTTTTCATTCATTCATTCATTCAACCTGGGTGGCACAGTCAGTAGAATGCTGGCCTTCTGTGCCCGAGGTTGCAGGTTCGATTCCGGCCCAGATCGATGGCATTTAAGTATGTTTAAATGCGACAGGCTTATGTCAGTAGATTTACTGGTATCTAAAAGAACTCCTGCGGGACAAAATTCCGGCACACCGGCAACGCTGATATAACCTCAGCACTTGCGAGCGTCGTTAAATAAAATAAAATGTCAGAAATTGTCATTCATTCATTCATTCATTCATTCTTCATTCACAGTTTTCTGCCGAATGGCATGTAGTTTGTCTTTAAGTTGGTATAAACAATACGTAGTAGGTCTACATTGTACATACCCAGGATCGCATAACCCATTCCACGTAGCTTTAGTTTACAGCAACGGTCATCAGCACAGTGAACCCTCGGGCTAGCGTCTCTTACCCGTGGATAAGACATTAATACTGAATAACAATACATAGTGTCATTGAAAAAACAATGCTGGTACTCGTATCTCATTAATAAATAATGATACAAGGTTGCCTCCCCATCAATATTATTTCCCCGTTTCAGTTGTATACCTTTTGTACGAAATAATTTTTCATTTGGTGCTTGGATACGAAGTTATTTTGAATGGTTAAGGTAAATGGGACACTATATATTATAACGACTATAGTCTGCAGACTAATTGAATGTCTCCGCAATAAGGACCTAACATACACTGTTTCGCTATTTGAGTTAGAGCCTTATTCCGAGGGATATTCAATTAATAACAACCATATTGTCGACAAATTAAATTGTTTTTAAAACTACATTTATATTATATAAAATTAGTGTCATGTTTCTTCCTTTCATCAACTTGCCCGCATAGACATGGGTTGATTTTTTAGTAGTGGCAAATATGCTGCAGCGATGCCGTGCAAAGGAGCCAGGCAATACTGTTTATACCACAGGTTGCTGACATGCCTCCCCTTCCTCAGAGCTAATGAACTCGCCCTCCCCTCTCCATGTCCGTTCACAGTGAAAACAATAAGACGAGCAGTTGTGAGCAAGCGGTCGCAGAATATAGCCACAATGTTTTCGAAGGAGGAGCAGAGAAGCTGGCTAAAAATTTAACGTGCTAGGAATCTCACGGCACGACAGTGTCATCAAGGACTGCAAGAGGCTTGCGGTGCGGCTGCGTTACCTTACCGAACGGTAGCAAGGTGGGGTACAGCCTTCAGACAAGGACGCGAAAGTGTGTTGGACATGTCTCGATCTGGTCACCCACCAGTAATTGACGAATAAGTACAGACTGTGTCCGCGTTAGTGGAGACGGATTGAAATTTAACAATTCGTGAGTTAGCGCAAGATACAGGATTGGCGCCTTCGTCTGTGCTTCACATCCTGAAGGGTCGCCTGAAAATGCGGAAAATTGCCTCAAATGGTTTCCATATGATTTAACGGACATGCAGAAATAGCAGCGATATGACGCTTCTTGTACTCTCTTGCAGTGCTATGAGCGCGAAGGATAGGTCTTCTTACGGGATATCATTACAATTGATGAGACCTGGGCCAGATTTATGAACCTCAGCTGAAACGCCAATCGGATGAAGGGGCCACCACGAAAAACAACAGTTCGGCAGACCCCCACCAATGTGAAGGCTATGCTCATTCTTTCCTGTGATTGGGATGGTATGATCTTAAAACATACCGTTCCCCTAAAGACAGAACGTTAATGCGGATTACTACTGTTCGTTTTTGCGAAACAATCTACGAGCAGCTCTGAGAAGAAAACGGCGATACTTTATGGATAACTCACCCACCGTTCTGTATGACAATGCTAGGGCGCATACAGCAAGAGTTATGTCTAAAATGTTCAATCGCTGGGGCTGAGAAGTGCTCTATCACCCACCATATTCTCCGGATTAAAATCCCTGTGACTTCGATCTAATCCCTAAGATAATGGGTGGGCAACTCGTGCTCTCAAAGTGTGAACAAAACCTCGGTGCAGGTAGAACGGACTCTGTATTAGCTTTTGTGTCTGTATGCGGTTCTTGCAAGACTCAAGTTTGCTCGCGTCAGTAGTAAGTGGCGGCTGGTTTTAAGTGAAAAAGAGTATAATCCTCAGATCATTTCCCTTTGGTGATAAGTCGAAAGAGAAAGATTCTTTTTATTAAGAAGGGACGTAAAGCTTGTATTATGTGAGTTAGACCGAGGGAATAAATGCTTGGGTACATTTTTGTATATTCGAAAAGCATTTGATACCGTTAAGCATGATATTTTATTAGAGAAATTAAACTTGTTAGGCATTAATGGTATGTTCCAAGTTTATTTAAGTCATATTTGAATAACAGAAATCAAGTAACTAAAATTGATAATGAATTTAGTTTTACTCAAAACATAAAAGTAGGGGTCCCTCAGGGCACAGTTCTTGGTCCAATTTTATTCTTGATTTATATAAATGATTTGTTATTAACTGATTTATGCAAATATAATGGGGTTATATATTCATATGCGGATGATACCGTAATTCTTTTTGGTGAAAAATCTTGGGGAAGGCACTTATATTAATGCGAATAATGGATTACAGGTAATTAAAGAGTGGTTTGATTCAAACGCTCTTTCCTTAAACACATCCAAAACAACTGTTGTTCCATTTTCACTAAGGTCCAGTGGTCTTCAATCTCCTCAATCTTCCTTTAGGCTCAAAATTCATCATTTAGATTGTTCTTCTCAAAATTGTGAATGTCCCATATTAACCGAATCCTCAGAAGTTAAGTATTTAGGCATTACAATCTACCAACACTTACGATGGAACAAACATATTACGTATTTATGCAATAGATTACGTAAAACAATTTATATCTTTGTTATATTTCGGTCATATTTACCAATTAATATTTTACGTCTCATTTATTTAGCTTTATTTCAATCCATTCTCCAGTATGGAATTTTAGGGTGGGGAAATGTTTGTAATTCTAATCTCACTCCACTAATACTTATTCAGAAAAGAATTGTTAAGCTTTTGTTTACTGATTTTAATGTTTTGAAAATTAAACAGATTTATTATATTGCCTTATTAATCTTCATACATAAAAACCGTAACAAATTCAAATTGTATCATGATAAATATGGAACTAAAAGATCCGATTTTATACGACTAGAGGAACCAAAGTGTTTCACAAGCACAGCTCTGAGCCATGGTACCTACTTTGGTCTAAGGTTATACAATCAAATAATTGATAAATACCTAAATTTGGAAAATTTTAGTAACAGAAATTTCAAAAATAGCGTTAGGAATTTAATTTTTAAAGAATATATATTGATTTAATATGTATTTGTATGACTTAAATTGTTAAAATTAAAATTGTATTTTTAAATTTAATTTATTCCTGTGATTTTTTTTTTCTTGACCCAATTTGTGTCAAAAAATTATCTTTGTGTTTAGATATCTCCCTGAGCACGAGTTTTTTACTCCTTCAGGGAAGAACTGAGATTGTATTTTTGTCAATGTTATTTTATTAACAATAAACAATAAACATTGTTCTATTACACATTCCTACGCATGACATTTTATGTTACAAATAAACACAGTGAAGGTTTTAGTAAAGAAATTCTGTCTAGATCTGATTTAGAATTACTAAAGTTAAAAATGGGATATCAACAAGATGAGACTGGCCACAAATATCGTTAGCACGTTGTGCGTGCGAGTTACAGAATTGCACGACATATGATCGACTAGCTGAGAGCATTTATGGACAAATTTGAAATGTGGCAATATCATGTAGAACATAGACAACTTCATTTTCTTTGACTATAAACTATCTTGAAGATTGATAAGAATATTTTCATATCAAATATAAGACCCTACTTCAAGACCTACAGCAAAATTCACTAGTAAGTTGGGGAAACAGTGACAATTTTTCTGAAATCCTTTTGGCTTACAGCCGATAGAAGATCCTGAAAGTTTATAGCCTGAACTGATAACTTTACAGAACAGCACGTCACTCAGATTCCAGCGAAATCACGAATCGAACTGTTCGTAATGCTACCTAAGTCAGAATTTCGAAATATACTCTTTGCTTCCATATATATATATATATATATATATATATATATATATATATATATACTGTATGTGCTTGAGTCAGAGTTTAATACAAGAAAGAAATGTAAGAACTCTCAACGTAGAGAAAGAGCTTAGAAGTAAGTTTATTTCATTTGCCGTGACATGTAAAAAATACTTCCTTGAATTGGTGATTTTTGCGAATACAGACTATTACCTTTCTGAGAATAGAGGAATACTCTTTAATGTATAAGCAATTGTAAATTCTCGCGTTCTATGTTTCAAATAAGACATATACAGTAATAAGAAATATTAACAAATAGTGTAATAATAAATAAGTATTGCAGCTATATTTGTTGTATCTTGAAAAGGTTGTATTCAGTTTGTGTTTCCAGTACTAAACTAATTTACAAAGGTAGGAAATAATATAATTTTGTTATGTGTGTTTAGGTACAGTCTGTCTAAAATTACTATTATTGTACCATGCGTCATTCTGAAATTCAAACCATGGAGTAGATATCACGACCGCCTGCATGAGCCGCCAGAGCGCACCGTGGCAGTGAAGTGCATTTGCAGCGAAACTACAAACAACTTGTAACTGCTGCGGCTGGCTCCGTCTGTCTTTTCCTCTTTCAAGGTTTTTAGCACTTTGTGAGCACCAGTTGCCCATCCATGCCTAAGATGAAGGACCTATTTCGCGGGATTCGCTTCCGAACAGTTGAAGATATTTTATAGCATACATGGGCAACATTTTCGGTTACGTGAGGCACTCGATTTGAAATAGTTTGTTTACTAGGAGAGGAGACTGCAGAGTAGGATGGGAAATATAAACTGCTGTGACCTGCGTCACCTTATCGTAATCGCTAAGGCGGTCAGTGGCGAATTATTAGGAAAGCGCTTGGTTAACGTGAGAGACTCGAAAACTTTTATTCAATTTGACAAATTAATTCGGCAGCTTTAATCATAAACCTCTTTACTATTTCTCCATCTTTGAATTGATTTAAATCACAGGTGAGAAATTGCGAAACTAGCCAATAATATTCCATCACGTTGTCTACGTTCATTTTCTTGAATATTCTGGCGTTTCTCAAGATTACTTAATAGATTTGCAGGTTCTCGACCTAAAATAATTTCAGAAAAACCTTATTTCGTTTTCTACGCACATTTGATATTTTTTTATAAATTTCTTTTGGAAATAATACGTACAAACAATATTTAATTCCTCGTACCTTTTAATGCAGCGTGTTTAAGGTATAATGTCGTATTTAGTATACTATGCAAATGTTAAGATCATAGATTTTCTTCGGAATAGTACGACAAAATAACATTTAATTTGTCTTACCTACTAATTCAGCATGTTCTTTATGACATAAGGAGTAATGTCGTTGTATATTAAATTTATTAATGCCTAATAGGATTTTCGAGCATAACATATATCGCATGTTCTTCCCTTCTAAACAGCAAAAAAACTCTTCCTCACATTTCTCATGAAATAATCGTTTTCTAACGCGTACACACTGCTTTGATAATGCCATTATGCCACCAATGATATTGCTTACGAAACTGATATAGAACTGCCCACGCCTAGGAGCTACGTGAGGGAGGAACGGGGACTGTGAAGATGATTTCACTCAGAGCGATAAGCTCTGTGAAGGTCAGTGAGGCACAAATTCTCAAGTGAGGCACGATGCCCATGTATGTTTTATAGATAACTGACCGCTCTATTCGCACCATCAATAGATTAGGCAGTGCCAACGGGATCCAACGGCTTCCGCATCGCTGGGAACACGTTGTACAAGGAAGGCTTGTAAAACTTTAGACCATGTAAGTAGCCTATGCTATGTATCGAGAAAAAAAAATAGTTGCCAGACCTAAAAAATCAAGCTATGTACATCTTATTCAGCATGTCTCCTCCAATAATTTAATATCTAACGACGCCAGTCCCAGGGGATAGGAAGTATTCCTTTCAGAGCGATCCTAGTGTGTGAGGATAACTATTATTATAATGAAACATGAAACCTTTTTCCTTTACGAAAACCAGACCAAAATCTGGACAAAGGATTCAACAGAGTAGTCGTTCATTTGTTTTACACATCGTGTGACGTGAATTAAGCCATCTCATTATCTCGCACGTCGAGAGTGCTTGCGTGCAAGGTTTCGTGATGGGGAATCTGTTTTCAGCATATTGCTGGGCCTACTGTAAACATGTGCTGTAGAGCTACATACAAGGAAATGACTGCCGCTTTGCATAACTGGGACAACGTCCTCTCTGTGCAGCAATAAATTGCAAGATTTGGACAAATGCCTGGATTAATAAAGACTACTTCCCACTCCACTTTGACGTATTAGTTTACATATTTGATTACGTTTTCTTGTGTCTCAGACAGCATACAGTTGAGAATTACAGGAAAGTACAGGATGTTCAGAAAGTCACTGTGCACTTATAACAGATGTTGGAAATGACGTCCGCGAGCGGTTATACAGGGACATCATTTTATTTTTACTAACATTTTTAATATTAACCTGGCTATACCTTTGGATTAACGGTTGAGAACCGGAAACACCGTTTGTTAAACCCTTCCACGACTGGAGTTCGATGATACTGGCGTAAAATACAAAAAAATCACTTTACTAGGTATAGGAGAGGAGAAAAGTAGTTCATCCATTTACGTAAACTAGGAAATATCGCAATTTTGAGTTTGATAATTTTCATTAGGTTTTTGTTTAATCAAATTACAGTACAGTATTAACAATAAGTGTGTTTACTCACGAACTTAGTTATCCATGCGAACGTATTCATTATGCAGTGTATATTATACTATCTACAGCACATTAGCGTACAATATAGAGAATGAAGTTAAATTAAAAAATAATCATAATATGAATATTTAAACGCATTTTTGAAAATGGTGGCCGTTCATTTCGATACAGGCTTCAATTCTTTTGTGCATATTATCGCACTATAGACTATTGTATCTAATTCCAATTACCAGTTTCGTCCTTCGTACTAGTAACTCATGTTGAAATAATTCTGTACCTACTCTATAAAAGAGTACCTTACGTACTGTAAATTCAATCTTCACTTCTGCCCGACCCGCACAGATAAAATTACTCAGACATGCTATCTATTATCCGTCCAAGTGGTATGTCGCAGGATCGTAGAAAGGGGGAAATCACGTGACAGTTAATCACTTAACGAGGCCCTTTTATTTAAGTAATTTTAAACAGTTGTATAATATTACGTAGACGTCCAATTCCTAATAGAAATTAATGTTTTCAGAAAAGAGGTAAGAGAGCCCAGCCACTAGCCTTTACAGAGGGGTGAGCAGAAGTAGGTGGGGAAAATCGTGATGCGACGTAGAAAAACGGACGACAGTACCTGTGCGAAAATATGATTCAATATTGAAAGCTCTTTCGTTACTGGAAAACGCGAACATATTTCTGGAACGTATTATACTCACTAACTCAGTACGTTTACTATATGCGGCCTTGGTTCTGTGTGGAGGACAGTTGGAACGTCATTAGTTTAGAAGAAGGGGTGAGAGAGAAGTACATTAAAAAACTCAGGTACAATAAAAATTGAAGTAAAAATAAAATGATATCCCTGTACAACTCTGAACCCGTTTAATTTTACTGGCAAACACTTTTTACAGATCTCCAGAGGATTCTCCGTTTACCATAATCGTGTGTTAACATAACCAAAGGGATGGAATCAGCCCTAGTCTGTATAGATGACATCAAGAATATCAGCAGTACTACTTTCAATAAAAGTTGTAAACCATTCGCAGTAACGGATTCGGTTTTCATGATCCGCATCTTTCAATTCTTGCACCGTTGTTAATTTGTACGGGAACAATTTCAATGTTTTGCGAACTGCTTTATGTGCGGTTGCAAGCCCGATATCTTCCTCTTGTGTCAATTACGCAATGATTTTGATGGGATCCGCAGCACAGAGTCAGAATTGAAGAGTCCACTGCAAGAATGATGGATGTGATTTGGAATACATTTTTCAGGAGAAGCAATTGAAAGTTTGAAATGCTTAGCGCTCAAAGCTTAACTGTGATTTTCCGATCATTACTGGACAATGACTATCAGTGTTAATCCCACATAACTGTCTATATACATTCTGTATATGTCTTCAGCTACGCATTGACAGTCTTGGTCCATTTCCGACAAGAAAGTGACATCCATCATTCTTGCAGTGGACTCTTCAATTGTTAAACAAATTCTCTTCGTTTAGTTTTGGTCGCCTTCCAGTTCGTTCGCCATCTAACACTGAGCTTACCTCTCAAAATTTCTCAATAAGTCGACGAACTGTATTGCGTTGAGGTACAATTTGTTTCTGGAAATTTTTCAGCAAATATCTCCTGAACTGAATCTGTGTATTTATCGCCTAGTCGAAAGACGTTTTAAGCAGGAAAGAACCATAATTAAAAACTTAATTGAACTTTTTCTTCTTCTTCTTCTTCTTCTTCTTCTTCTTCTTCTTCTTCTGTTTATTTAGAGACGTCCTGTCAGCCCGTCTCATTGGCTGGCTTTAAAGTCGTGTTTCAATCGTTATTAAATCGTTGCGTAAACCTATATGCTATACGTATAGTGTACCAACTTTTCAATTCTTATAATTTCATTTTACACTTGGTCATAATATTATGTTTGTATATACCTGGCAACAGTGTGGGAGTTTTGGGATGGGAAATTATTAACCGATGTATTTATGAATTTGGTTTAGAAATTGATCTATTTCTGCCTGATACAAGCTAAGGCGCATTCAAACAATACGGGGTTTGTTGTTCCTTATTTCCCACATTGTATTGGGCAGAGTTTGTAATTTCCTTACGGTGTAAGTAGCAGGGGATAAGGGCTTGTTTTAATATGATATTGTTATATGTAACAATTTCTTGTCTGAAACGCCTCGTAGTATAGAACCAAGGTTTCCGACGCCTGGTGTTCTCGCGTGACGTATGTGGTCGATGGTTGAGAAAATAAACAACAAACAATAATAAAATTAGCACCTTAATAAGGGAACTAAAAGCTGCGAAACGAGTAAAATGTGAGGGCTAATGACTAGGTACTTATTGTCATCTTCGCGACACTCTTTTTACTCCTTTCTTTTTTTTTTTTTTAATGTATGAGGGGAAGAGAAGGCTGATGGCCTTATCTCTACCAGGTTAAATGAATAAATACTATATGGTTTCCCAACAAGAATGCGGATTTCATGAAGTGAATAAATGCAACAAAAACGGTTAACAGAGCAGATAGCAGTGCCACCAAGCCAACAATAACAAGATATTGTTGGGACATTGCGCCATTGTCTTGTTGTTGGTTTGGCGGCACTGTTATATATTATATTGTCTGTTTTGTTAAATTTATTGACATTAGTAAATCCGACGTTTTTGTTCTGATACCCTTTACTAAAAATAATAAGGATGTAAACATCGTGACACTCTAATAGAGCCTCTCTCATTGAACTACTAGCGTCATCTTTACGTCTTACAACATACTCGTACTTCAATCAACGGGGCCAATGAGAGGAAAGTTACAGCGGTATGGTGTTACATCCAAAATGCAGAACATGCCATTTCAAAGCCTGTTCCGAAGGCTTCAGGATCAGTGTGAATTCAGGAGGTAGCCCATTTCTCCCCGAATCCAGGATTTCCCCTCCCGGAGAATTCAGACTTTCTTGACTAAGTATATAATTTACATAATAACTATACATCAATTTGGTATGGCTTTTCAGTAACTAGAATAAATTCTATTATATAGATTTTCAGGTAAATCGTTTTCTTGAAGGTTGATTTTTTTTATAGGAAAGTCTAGTTGACGACACTATTCGCATAGCTTAGTCTGCCGGCCGACCTTGATTGGTTGAAATTTAAACCGTCCGAATTTTCAGTCTTGATTGTTAGTGTTAAAGAAGTCAGATGTGCTGTATTTTTATTGGCGTAGTTTTCAGTGTTAGTTTTGTTTAGCAAAGATAATAATTTTGTTTACTACAATAGTTACAGCATTTATATAAATATTTCACTGTATAATGCCAAAGCAACAGACACTGTTTACTTTTCTTTATAAAAAAAAAAAAACAAGACGTATCATTAATAGAAAGCACAATTATTGCATGTAATGGAAAAACAAGAGTAGCATTTCAAAATGATTATAATATCTGATATAAATTAATTATGGTTGTCTTAATAAATATTTAAAACCAAACAATTCTCTTCGTAAACATTATGGAAAAAGTTGAAACAGAGCTTCCGGGCTAAGATGCCGTGGTCTACTGGTGCTGACGTTACCAGACGTTTAGATGTCTGCCGTAGAAGTAGACGAAACGTCTGGTAACGTCAGCACCAGTAGACCACGGCATCTTAGCCCGGAAGCTCTGTTTCAACTAGACACCGGCCGTGAAAGCCTGCATGCTAAGATTATGGAAAAAAAATAGCATGTGAAAGCCCAACACTACGAAATGAATGCTCACCATTATTATTATTATTATTATTATTATTATTATTATTATTATTATTATATCATCCTTTCTTTTCCCACTTAAAGTTTGATTCACTTTCAGGTTGACTTCGAAAATGAATGAGTGTGTCATCAGCAGGCTTCGGTCCTGGGCACAGAAAAGCATGAAGTTCAGAATGCACGGACGATAGTGTTGTGTTGGTCGAGTGAAGTGGGAGATGGAGCGCGTCGTTACTTCGTGTCTCAACATGTAAACAGTTCGTCACAGTACGGCACAAAATATGTTTCACCCTGTACAGATGCAGTATATACAGTACATTCCTAGTGTAGACGATAAATGTCTACCATAAACTTCAATCAGGTGTCTCTACGCCGAAGCCTGTTACACGTACCGCAGCCAAGCAGCAATAGGCCTACACACAACGGTAATGCACATTACGGACCCACCTGTGCTGTTGCAGTCGGGTGACTGCACACGGGTCATGACGTCATTTATACTCCGTGTACTCTAAACCTTATACTGGTTACTCTGTGTCCCTAGGCCAAGTCTAGTCATCAGCACTTAAATGTGTTCTCAAACCGTTCCTATTCACTACAAATTTCTCTTGAACTCACTGGGATTTGAACGCTGATCGCCGACGTGGAAAGTCGACCTGTTAGATTATTTCTTTTGTTATTCTGTGAATAAAGCTGGAAAACCAAACATCACTGAATTACATGAGCTCTGATATTGATGCTATAGTTCCTGTGTAAATAAAGATTTCTCATATTCGTAAGTAGGCCTAAATAATGATGAAAGAAACTGAAGAAATACACATGAAAAATTATGGGACACTCGATTCAAAACTATTTCATAAAAAGTGTTTCAGTATCTGTCACACTTCTCACAAATCTCCAACCTTCATAAGTTGAGTAACGTTTTCATTCAGAAGTATTCGTAGTGTTACGGAATCAGTTACTTATAGACCCTCCATAAATCTCTACTCCGCAACCTTCATGAACTAGAAAAAAGACCACACAAGATGCTACCGTTCCACACAGTACTTTATCTGAGATTTATTCAAAGACATGTGAATCCGAACATGCAGAGACCGCATATTGCGCAACAATGAATTTTTAAAAGTTCAGAAGGCCATATACTGGATTTCTTTTTCCCTGGTTACGGATTGTTCCTTGGTATGTATAACCTGGGCGTTTGTGTTTTCCTTAATTTTAAGTTAGATTTACACAGATGTAAGGAGAGGATTGTCGCGTCCTATAAAAATCCGTTGTGAATATCCCCTTGAGTTATCACCAAAGCTCGGATCTTGGGGACTTGTGTGTCGTGTGCTTGAGTAAGGTTACAGGCATAACGTACACAAAGCTCACGCTGCAAGTGCTCAGAGACAGTCGTTTGTACTAAGAAAGTGGTCACATCGAATGGCAAGAAGACGAACGAATAAACTGTGTCACGTCGAAGCCAATGACATTAAGAGAATTACAGGTAAACGGTCTGTTAGAGGAATTAGAAAATACGTGTTATTCGAATGGGTGTTATGGAAGTTTGAAAATGCATTTCTTAAATTTTAGGTACAGAATTTCGTGGAGGAATTCTGAGGAGATACATTATTTTCTTCTAATGCAGAGTTTATATCTTGTAAGTTGTACCACACATAAACTAGAGCTGGAAACGGGCATTCATTGAAAGACATTGCAGTCCTTTAAATTGATGGAGAATTTGTCCATAGCCATGGATCAAGTCGTAGAGGGACCTTCCCTAGTAGTGATACACTAATTGAAAACTATTTGCGAGAAAAATTTAGGATATACTTATCTTTCTCAGATACGAGATCTGCTGAAAATCGAACAGGAAACAGTGACAGTGAAATATTCAGTATTTTATTTAGACCCAAGACTTTATAATAAAATTTCAAACCATTTTCCAAATTTGAAATTTTTTAAAATTGAAACTTTTAAAAAAGAATTTTGTAAAATTATCCATGATATATAATAGTAACAAATGTATTTTTTTTACCTTTTATTTCTATCGACTATATTCATGTTTTTATTGAATATCACTGGCTTCTGTCGGATTGTCAATTTATATTAAATGTGTATTTTTCTCTCGTTTTCCCTTTCTTCTTTATTCTTGCTCTTGTGTTGTACTTATTGGTTTGAATTAAGTTAATTACTGTATTTAGTAAACTGTCCTTGTAAATTTTATGTTATATTATTCACTAAGACCACACCGTACACGAGCCTGACTCTTACGGTAGTGGCTAGAAACATTTTTATTTTATAAATGCAATTTGTACTCACTAGGTAGCTAGTTAAAATAAATAAAATAAAAAAATTAAAGTTTGCTCCCGTCACTTCATGTGACGTGGAAATAAGTTTCCTTCGTTTCAAATCATGTTTAACTAACAGACGAAGAATTTATGGGTTCGAAAATCTTCGAATGCATGTAGTCATACACTGTAATGAAATGTACAGAGCAGATCTGTAAATTTGATGTATTTTGCATGTTTATTTATATATATGCTATAAAATTAGATGTTTCAACCTATCATAATATTATCATTATGTTGTTCCAGCCAGGAACCACTTTTATAGCAGACCTGACAGTACCTCCGTGCTGGAAGCGGGAGTTTGTTGACATTGAAGTCCGGTGCTTAGCCACGTTCAAAGACACAAGTCCCCAACTTCCGAGCTTTGGTTATCACCAGGGCTCTGCAGTGATCCGATAGACTTACATTTATCAGGGTAGATCATAGAACATCAGCTCAGAACGAAAAAGACCTGTGAAATAACTGACGAATATTTGTTTTGCCGCCAAAACAAACACCTTCAAACATTTCTGAGAGGTGATGATATTGATGATAATGATGATTCAATTTCAATTATGGTTTATTTAACGACGCTCGCAACTGCAGAGATTATATCAGCGTCGCCGGTATGCCGGAATTTTGTCCCGCAGGAGTTTTTACATGCCACTAAATCTAGTGACATGAGCCTGTCGCATTTAAGCACACTTAAATGCCATCGACCTGGGCCGGGATCGAACCCGCAACCTCGGGCACAAAAGGCCAGAGCTATATCAACTCTGCTACCTAGGATGACACATGATGATGATGATGATGATGATGATGATGATCAGGGAAAGGATTTATATGTAAATACATATTTACTTATAAAGCTAATATAATTTATATTTTGCATTATCTTTATGTTTCACAATGTGTAGGGTTGAAAAATCCTACTTTTATTTTCCATATTTTTCCATATTTTAGAGTTTAGTACATATTTTCGTTAATTTCCATATATTTTCCATATTTCATATAAAACAGTCCATATTATATTAGGTTTAACAATAAAACAAAACAAAATTCCATTAACTTTTAAAAATACATTTCAACAATAGAGATTTAAACACATGTTCAGTAATCCCTTTAACATCAGAGTTATTTGAAAATTAGCAGTCCTATCAACAATGGGAAAGTAAGTTACAAAACTGTATTAATTTAATTTAAAATTTTTAACAGACTTCAGTTGTGCAGCTCAACAGTTAAATGCCAGTCAGAGTACACATAGGTTCAGTTTTGTAAATCATACTATAAAGACGGTAAATATGCCAAAAGTACGTCATTCAGTCAATTTAAAATCAAAACTAACAAGTTACATTTCAGAATTTAAAGAAGATGGTTTATCAACTGACAATAAAATATTATTTTGTAATTTGTGTCAGTGTGCAGTATCATCTACACAAAAGTTCCTGGTGCAACAACACATTACAACTAGTAAACATCAGGCCAACAAACAACTAAATTCCAAGCAGAGACAATTGTTTTTAACACAACCAACAACATCGAATGTAAGATCTGAGTTTAACATCGACCTGTGCCGTTCTCTCATCTCTGCTGATATTCCTCTCTACAAACTAAAGAATAAGGTCTTCAGGGAATTCCTTGAAAAATATACTCAACATACAATCCCGGATGAGTCAACACTTAGGAAGACGTATGCTCCATCCATCTACGATGAGACAATACAGAAGATAGTTCAATTTGGGTTTCCATTGATGAGACTCCCGACAAAGAAGGTAGACTTGTTGGTAATGTAGTTATCGGTTTGTTAAGTGAACAATATTCTGAACGAATTCTTTTACATTGTGATGTTCTAGAAAAGTGCAATAACAAAACTATAGTTAAACTGTTCAACGAAGCTATGGGTATCCTGTGGCCAAAGGGTATTATGTACGATAATGTGTTATTCTTTATTAGCGATGCTGCCCCTTATATGGTCAAAGCTGGACAAGCATTATCTGTTGTATATCCTAAATTGACTCATTTTACTTGTGTGGCGCATGCATT
Organism: Periplaneta americana; assembly: GCF_040183065.1. NCBI lineage: Eukaryota > Metazoa > Arthropoda > Insecta > Blattodea > Blattidae > Periplaneta > Periplaneta americana. The sequence continues at coordinate 160,558,359 of NC_091124.1, read as the reverse complement.
TCATCGTGTGGCAGAAGTGGTCAGAGACAATTTCCCTAAAGTAGATTTGTTGATTTCATCAGTGAAAAAAGTATTTCTCAAAGCTCCCAGTAGAGTTAACGTGTTGAAAGAAATGTACCCTGAAATTCCATTGCCACCAAAGCCAATTTTAACTAGATGGGGTACATGGCTAGAAGCAGTTGAATATTATGCCGAACATATAGACTCTATTAACAATGTTCTCCTTGCATTGGACTCTGAAGATGCAGTCTCAATTGATACTGCGAAAACAGTTACCTGTGACATAAGTGTGAAGAATGACTTAGCTCACATTCAGCATACATTTTCATGCATCATAAAAACGCTCAAAAGTCTCCAAAATAGGCACCTTTCACTATCTGAAAGTTTTGAAATTATAAATAGTACTGTGGAACAACTGAATCGTGGTAGAGGTAAAGTTGCAGATGCAGTAAGAGCTAAGGTGGACACTGTACTTTCAAAAAACCCTGGATATGAAGAACTACAAAAGGTTGTTGCTGTGATGAGTGGTGAATCAACAGTGAAGATTAACTTGGACTTATCCCCAGCAGACATTGTGAAATTGAATTATGTACCAGTTACTTCTTGTGACGTCGAACGCTCTTTTAGTCAGTATAAATCTATCCTCAGAGACAATAGAAGAAGATTCACTTTTCAGCACTTGAAAGAAATGTTTGTAACCTATTGTTATGGTAACAGACAATAAAAATTGTGTTTTGTTGAAACTACATTGGAAGATAAGGTACGTCCATTATATTTTTTGTTTAGTTTGATTAAAATGTACCAATATTTAACGTACATAGTCATTTTTTTATAATTTTAAGTCCATATTTAATTCCATATTTTGGTAAAAATCCATATTTAATTCCATATTTTGGTAAAAATAACTACATATATATTTACATATTTCATATATTTTTAGTCCATATAAATCCGTTCCCTGATGATGATGATGATGATGATGATGATGATGATGATGATGGCCATATCATTATGGTGATTACGATCGAAGATATACACAAAAAAGTTCGAAAATTATTCAGAGGACTTCGTTCTTTCAGTGACGCATTCATTTCTATTACCTCGAGTACAAGAAATATAAACAATACTAACACAAAGCCGAAGCACAAAAGTGACTTCAGATGCAACAGCCCATCTAATGGTTTAAATGTTATGTCATCCAACATTTTTGCCTGGAATGCATCTACAATACGCCTCAAGCTACAAAAATGCCGAACTGCCGGCAAACCTTGAGTGACTACTACAGGAAGTTGTCGTTTCCCACAGTTGCTATGCAGTTGTCTTTTGATCTCCGGTGCGTTCGCCCGTAAATAATGAATTTCAAGTATGCACAAGGCGCATTAATATGCAAACTACTCTGGCGGCGTTGTAAACAGATGAATAACATGCAGGCTTAAGAAAAAACAAGTTGCTATGGCAACACCTTACGCTGCCGATAATTTTTATGAAATTACTTTTCATGTGTACAGTGTAGCCTACATTCATCCATTGAATTCTATCGAATTTATTCATAATTATGCAACATTTTCAGCAGTCAATAAGACGGAGGTCGATTTTCCATGTCGGAGATTAGCATTCAAATCCCGGTGAGTTCGAGAGAAATTTGTGGTGCATAGAAACGATTTGAGAACACTCTAAATGCTAATGGCACACTCATTTACCCATCTTAGTATGGTATTAATTATTATTGCTGATAGCAACAGAAACCTACATGCAAAAAAACCAACTTCATGGCTGTTACTCCACGTGTGTTCGACGTAGCAGCTCTACTGTTCTCCAACCAGGAGATTAACCGTGAAAGGAATGTGCTTACTATTGCGTCATCTATTGGAGCGAAGTAGATAGATAATATTACCGTTATAACGTCAGTTTAACCTCTTCCCTTACTATATATTTTATCAGTTTTGTGAAAAAAAGTGTCATATTTTTTTTTATTTTCGTAAAGAGGTCATTTAATACTGCAGAATCACTGTACAACACTCATTTTCTTACATACCTAAAAAATCACTATGAAACAGACATACATTCATACCTGAATTATTATCCCGAGTTATCTCGTGCACCTTGATTCCAGCTCTGGTAGTTGTTCCACTTTGATTTTCTCCTGAACTATTTACCAACTTATGTTTTTTTATGGATTAATTTATTAGGTACAATACCAGTGCTGTTATCAAGGCGTTAAATTTTGCTTGTCGTGTGATAGACTCGAAAGCAGGATATTACGCACAGTGGCACATTGCATTCCGGACAGTAGTATCTGCTCTCCTATATGAGAGCGTTTTGGGAAGAATGGTGTAGCAGTCATACCAGTACATCTGTTCTTCAGGGTTGTGAATAATGTTCTGCAGTATCACTATACCCAAAAGTACACGTATTTAAGAGTCTGTGGTAGGCCGCCACGAATTATTTTCAGCATTCTGTGAACACTTATTAGCATGCCGAATCGTCTCCTCGAATATAATGTTGATGAGGTCATTATTAAAGAATAATTTTAAAAATTGAGAATTATCGTTATCAGAAACAATGTTAAAATTTCAGGGAATGGCGACCTCGGAAGTGCAGAAGAAATGGTGCCAGATGTCTTCTATTCAAGCCACTGTCGAAAAGACGCGACATCAACTGATCTGAATTTGTTTGTTGGTCTATAACTTCGTCTTCTGATGACGATGTTTCATTTCCTAATCTTCTACAGGAATATATTCCTGATCAAAAGTTTCGGAATCACTAACTTGATCCATCTTTACACAAAACAGCACAAACAACATTAAACACAAACAGAAACCGCCAAAACTAACTAGCAGCTACTCACTACTGTGTGTGAATGCTATATGAGCATAGAATTCCACTCGCAAGGAAGAAGTACAAAAAACACCACCAGATACAGCAATATCACTAACTTCTGTAGCCATCTAGTGAGGAAAAGGTTAATGAAAGAATGGAAACGTATATATTCGGGATATAATCCTTAGCAGCGAAAATGGGACTCAAACGAGTTAACTCGGGTTAATAAATTTTGACACAAGTCAGCAACCCGAGTTAACTCGGGTTAATCAGGGAAGTGGTTAAAAAACATGAGCTCTACTGCGTATGTTATTTCCTGAATAGAGGGATTAAAAGACTTGGAAATTAACCGTGATCTAATTTTGTAACGAGGGTAGTATAAATATGTGTGTATTAGTATTATCGTTTGTACTTTGAGAGTTAGCCAATGGAGATGTGTGTACCCACGTGTGTGACCTTATGACATCTTATGACAACATTCATTCATAGCATTGCCCCGCTGCGTCTCTTTCGCCTGAGACTTTCTCCTGGTTGGAGTACAGTACCGGACACCAGAATCTTCAAGTATGTAAAAAAAATATTAATTCAAAGTTCATGATAAGCTATGCTAACAATGGCAGGTATTCTTTTAAACAATTTCAATACAGACAATACAGACGATGATGACTGCAGTGAAGAAATCGACGATGACAAAGATGGCTATAGTGACGATGATAAATATTGTAATAGTTACGGTGGAGATTATTATAACGAGGAAAATAATCAAGATGATAACGAGGAAAATAATCAAGATGATAACGAGGAAAATAATCAAGATGATAACGAGGAAAATAATCAAGATGATAACGAGGCCAATGATGACGATGACAAAGATGGTGTTAACGAAAATAATGATAAGGATGATTACGATGACGATGATTTCGACACGGAAAAGTGATGAATTTGTGAGAGAAGAAACAGAAAAACAATAAAAAAAGAGTCAATTTATATTGTCTGCCACAAATCACACTTGGACTCAATGAAATTTCAAACCGATATCCTAAATTTATTCGTTGGGGTGATGATGTATACGTACAACGTAACGTTACGGAAGCAGGAGAGCCCTGATCTGTGATGTAGTAGAGGCGCCGGTCTTTGAACTTCTTCATTCCCTGCACACACTAGTAGCTTTATTATTAAACTTCCGTACAGAAGAACTCCTTAGGGGTGTACAGTTCGACTACGCCCTCTCACATACATCGACGTCGTCATTGTTTACAGCACTTGCATTGGCCTATATTCTTTCGCAGCCAATGGACCATAATGTAAAATAAACCAGATACAAGTAGGCAACGATGAAAAGTACCCTCAATCCGTGTGAAGCATTATTAGAACAATAGAAACTTGTAAATGAAATCATTAAAAGGTAGTAATTGTCTCTTTACCAAGTAGACTAATTTAACCAGCCTATTTCATAATATCATCAAGCGATTATTTGTATTTACATTACTTTATCTGACAATCCTTTTGCGTATATCTGCAGGTCAGTCTGAGACTGCACACAAACTATTTCGCTCAGGTAACAATTCAACAATGGAGTGTAAAAATCCGTTGAATTTAAACTAATCGAAGCCATTTACCACATCAACATTTGTTCATTTCATATTGTCAGTCCCTAATGACTCGCAATTGCTTCCACAGCTAACTTAATTACAGATATTACATATTTAGATTGTTCAATAACCAGGGAACGGATTTATATGGACTAAAAATATATGAAATATGTAAATATATATGTAGTTATTTTTACCAAAATATGGAATTAAATATGGATTTTTACCAAAATATGGAATTAAATATGGACTTAAAATTATAAAAAAATGACTATGTACGTTAAATATTGGTACATTTTAATCAAACTAAACAAAAAATATAATGGACGTACCTTATCTTCCAATGTAGTTTCAACAAAACACAATTTTTATTGTCTGTTACCATAACAATAGGTTACAAACATTTCTTTCAAGTGCTGAAAAGTGAATCTTCTTCTATTGTCTCTGAGGATAGATTTATACTGACTAAAAGAGCGTTCGACGTCACAAGAAGTAACTGGTACATAATTCAATTTCACAATGTCTGCTGGGGATAAGTCCAAGTTAATCTTCACTGTTGATTCACCACTCATCACAGCAACAACCTTTTGTAGTTCTTCATATCCAGGGTTTTTTGAAAGTACAGTGTCCACCTTAGCTCTTACTGCATCTGCAACTTTACCTCTACCACGATTCAGTTGTTCCACAGTACTATTTATAATTTCAAAACTTTCAGATAGTGAAAGGTGCCTATTTTGGAGACTTTTGAGCGTTTTTATGATGCATGAAAATGTATGCTGAATGTGAGCTAAGTCATTCTTCACACTTATGTCACAGGTAACTGTTTTCGCAGTATCAATTGAGACTGCATCTTCAGAGTCCAATGCAAGGAGAACATTGTTAATAGAGTCTATATGTTCGGCATAATATTCAACTGCTTCTAGCCATGTACCCCATCTAGTTAAAATTGGCTTTGGTGGCAATGGAATTTCAGGGTACATTTCTTTCAACACGTTAACTCTACTGGGAGCTTTGAGAAATACTTTTTTCACTGATGAAATCAACAAATCTACTTTAGGGAAATTGTCTCTGACCACTTCTGCCACACGATGAAATGCATGCGCCACACAAGTAAAATGAGTCAATTTAGGATATACAACAGATAATGCTTGTCCAGCTTTGACCATATAAGGGGCAGCATCGCTAATAAAGAATAACACATTATCGTACATAATACCCTTTGGCCACAGGATACCCATAGCTTCGTTGAACAGTTTAACTATAGTTTTGTTATTGCACTTTTCTAGAACATCACAATGTAAAAGAATTCGTTCAGAATATTGTTCACTTAACAAACCGATAACTACATTACCAACAAGTCTACCTTCTTTGTCGGGAGTCTCATCAATGGAAACCCAAATTGAACTATCTTTAATTTCATCTCTTATCTTCTGTATTGTCTCATCGTAGATGGATGGAGCATACGTCTTCCTAAGTGTTGACTCATCCGGGATTGTATGTTGAGTATATTTTTCAAGGAATTCCCTGAAGACCTTATTCTTTAGTTTGTAGAGAGGAATATCAGCAGAGATGAGAGAACGGCACAGGTCGATGTTAAACTCAGATCTTACATTCGATGTTGTTGGTTGTGTTAAAAACAATTGTCTCTGCTTGGAATTTAGTTGTTTGTTGGCCTGATGTTTACTAGTTGTAATGTGTTGTTGCACCAGGAACTTTTGTGTAGATGATACTGCACACTGACACAAATTACAAAATAATATTTTATTGTCAGTTGATAAACCATCTTCTTTAAATTCTGAAATGTAACTTGTTAGTTTTGATTTTAAATTGACTGAATGACGTACTTTTGGCATATTTACCGTCTTTATAGTATGATTTACAAAACTGAACCTATGTGTACTCTGACTGGCATTTAACTGTTGAGCTGCACAACTGAAGTCTGTTAAAAATTTTAAATTAAATTAATACAGTTTTGTAACTTACTTTCCCATTGTTGATAGGACTGCTAATTTTCAAATAACTCTGATGTTAAAGGGATTACTGAACATGTGTTTAAATCTCTATTGTTGAAATGTATTTTTAAAAGTTAATGGAATTTTGTTTTGTTTTATTGTTAAACCTAATATAATATGGACTGTTTTATATGAAATATGGAAAATATATGGAAATTAACGAAAATATGTACTAAACTCTAAAATATGGAAAAATATGGAAAATAAAAGTAGGATTTTTCAACCCTACACATTGTGAAACATAAAGATAATGCAAAATATAAATTATATTAGCTTTATAAGTAAATATGTATTTACATATAAATCCTTTCCCTGTCAATAACATATGGTAAAAAATGTTAATTCGAGGAAAAATTAAATAAATCCAACTACTTCTGTGGAACAATACGTAGAACACTGGGAAAGAGAGTGAGAAAGGAAACGTTAATCAAATATTACAAAGTAATCGCAAATCCGTCCCTTCTATACGGCTGCGAATCTTGGGTTCTAAAGAAAAACGAAGAAAGAAGAATTGAAGCAGGTGAAATGAAATTTCTTAGATATGTTGCGGGTTATACACTATTGGAGAAAAAAGAAATGAAGATATTAGAAAAGAATTAAAAATAGATAGTATAATTCAACTTATTAAAGAATATCAACATAATTGGAAATAACATGTAAACAGAATGCCAAAAACAAGTATAACGAGAGCAGCCATGGATTATAATCCATCAGGAGGATCATTAGCAAGACTAGTAAAACGTTGGCGAGAACAATCTTAATGGAGGCGGAACAGGCCGAAAGGCCTAAACATTGAAGAAGAAGAAGAAGAAGAAGAAGAAGATGATGATGATGATGATGATGATGATGATGAATGAACTTAGAATAATCAATCAACCAATCAACATTAATTTTCTGTAGGCCTACATCAAAGACATTCAATAAATTTATCTTTACGTAATGCCACTTCCATAATTGTTCGTTAAATCCCAGATCACATATAGATTGCTCATTCCTATGTTAAAATCGGTTGCACTTTGAAGAGTATAACTGCCAGGATCGCCACCCGTCCGCCGTAAACGAATACGAGATGGCAGTACAGTCGCTAATGCAATTCAAATGGGAGTTACGACATGACTCCTTATGTAACAACTAGATGGCAGCATAGTAAACCTGACAAAAATTGTTACCGTCAAAGCCTATAACGCGGAGCAATATGGATTATATGATCTAGGGCTTAATTAAACATTTAAATATTTTTCAATTTGATGTTTATGAAAAACAACATTTCCATTATTAGGTTCTTTGTTATTTATGTGCATTATGAGCACTTAACATTAGATAGTTCTAGTCGTATTTCTAAATAAATATTTTTATACTTTCTTTATGAATGCGAATGAAATATATGACATAAGTACAGAGTATGTGTTATTATATTTATTTTATTAATTATTCTTTTATTATTCTAGTCGAGAAATAGTCTTATCAAATATCACGCAAGATTTTTATTTCCTCTGAGTAAAGTCACGAGCGCGAACAACGGAGAACATGTAACATGTGATCGCAGAAAGTACCAGGTGAAATAAGCAATTGTACTGCAAAATGAAATAAAGAGAACAGTAAGTTAGAGTGAATCGGGGGGAGATGACTATCGGGGGAAGATGCTTATTTCTTTGTAGTTTCACTTTCTTCCAAGAGAGAACGCCACGCGCATGTCTTCATGATCACTGAGACAGTTTAATGTCTGTAGAGTCGAAAATAACTCATTTTGCCACGTGTTTCTGTTGTGAAAAGAAGAAAAGCAAGAAACCAACTAATTTTTCTGTTATAAAATAATTGGAAAGGTATGTTAAAATTTGAATTCGTAATAACTGTCAAACCTTTGTAATGTATATTGTAGTAAAGAATGTAAAGTTTGTATTGTTAACAACCAACGGCATTGTTCCGCCATCTTAGGTTACGTCACAACACTAGGCATCTTACGTCGATACTTGGGGAAGATGCTGACTTTCTTTCGGGGTAAGATGGCAACTTGTTGCAAGAGTTTTATTTTTTGTTTTATTAAAGGGAATGCGTAAACATTACGTAAGGTCCTCTGATAGAGGTCAGTGGATTGAGGACAGTCTTCAACTTGCAATGGAACATGTTAGAACAGGGGGTATGAACTGTTTTAGAGCTTCGCAAGCATACGGGATTCCTTACCGTACTCTTAAACGCCGTCTAAAAAATAATGATGGCAAAGAAATGTACTGGATTGAATTCATTGTGTGGAAGAAGTGATTTCACGAGTCTTGCACACGGCAATAAAATCTGTGCAATGACTGTGTTGCTAAGTAGTGATAAACGAATGAGAAAGTGTCCATGAGCTTCAGATTAAGTCATTTTTGTTATATAAATATATCAAACCAAGGTCAGGTAAAATAAATATATCAGTAAATGTGTTAATTGCATTTGCCATCTTACCCGACTATCGGGGAAAGATGCCTACAGTGCAGGTAAGAAGAAAACCTGTATCTATAAAGAAGGTAATTAATGTTATCTGTTTCGTACCAAAAATATAGTTTCAAAATACCTTCCAGACTTTGATACTTCAGTATGAAATTAAAACTAAATGAACAGTATCTTAAATTTTCAATCAAAGAAAAAGTAAGGCATCTTCCCACGATTCACTCTATGCAATCGTTTTTATATTTATTTGCATGTCCCCAAGAATAGACAGCGAGAATAGTAAATTTAGATAAAGTAAAATGAGAAAAATCATGACAATAAGAAAGTATCTAGGGACAAAGGCGGGTACCTAAGCGAAAAAAAATACAAGAACAGATATGTGTATATAGAGATGAAATACGATGGAAAAAGTATAAAATGATAAACTGGTGGAAGAGTAGAAAAAGGAAGGAAAAGAAGAGTAGTAGAAGCGAAGGAGAAACACACAAGAGAAAAAAAGAGGCAATGAAAGAATATAACACGAGAAAGAGAGTAAAAAGGAGATAAGGATAGAAAAAAGATAGGCCTATTAAGAGGCTGGGAGAGGAGACCGCTGTTCTTCAGTTGGTTCCCAAACAAAATATCAACAACGTGAGTAGGTTCCCCATTTTCAAGTATCAACAACGTAGGTTGCAAGGCTGCGTGGGAAGGGAATGTTTATCGATCATGTAGCAGAGTAGTCACAGTGTTCAAATACCAACAACGGGAATGAGGTAGTTGTTAAGGCTGATTCACAATAAACCGGGAACGGAAACGACAACGAAAAGGGGAACGGAAATATTGTTAAAATAAACGTATTTAAATGTGAGCATTCACAATCAACTACTGTAAATGCTCACATTTAAATACATTTATTTTAACATTATTTCCGTTCCCGTTCTCGTTATCGTTTCCGTTCCCGGTTTATTGTGAACCAGCCTTTATTGCCTATAACGCCAACTGTAATAATCGATCAGACCAGTGGAAAAATAATTCAACTATGAAATCTACCTACTATAACAGCTATAATTAATAAACCTAATATCCCCTTAAGCTCCATATATGTTAAAATGTGATCGTAAGTTTCAGTGGTTAGTAGAGTAGTGGCAGTGGAAGTACAGGATTTCACTACTATTTTCAGTGAAAAGAGGAAGAAACTCTGGCCAACGAGCACAAGTTCGGTTTTCAGAAGACATTATCTGGTGATGTGGAAAGATATACTTGTGTTAAAAGAGGATGTAAGTGTTTCGTGAAACTTTCCGATTCAGATATAATGAAATTCAACGTCGAACATAACCACGAGGTAATATTGCAACTTTAAATAAATTTATGAAGTTGTTCGACGCAGCGTGTCCGCCAAGCACAAAATATTTTTGCAGTACCTACTACCGTAGACAGTAGTTGGCAGCCCTAAGTCTGTAAAAAATAAGAAGGGAAATGTTTTCTGGCTTGGTCTAGTGCGGGAACCAATTGCAGATGAAATAAACCTGGAACTAACTGGAGTATAGATCTGGGACGAACTGGGAACCAGTTCACAGATATGGGAACCAATTCCAGCACGCCCGAGGAGACGGTGATTGAAGAGAAACAGGAAATAATGGAAGTGGAAGAGGCGAAGGGTTGAAAAAAGAGGACAAAGACAGAAGAGTTAGAAAAGACACCTAAAAGGAGGTAAAATAAAACAAAGAGTAAGAAAGAAGGAAAAAAAGACATGAGATGAAAGTTATAAAGAAGAAGAGAGAACCGGATGAAGAAAAAGGGAGAATAGGCAACAGAGGGATACAATAGAAGAGAAATGATGGGGCGATGAGAAGGAAGAAAAAACGAAGATAAAAATGTGATAAGGAGAAAAAGTTTAAGAAGAAGAATAACGGGGAAGGAAGAGTGCTAGAGGGAAAGAAAGGGGAATAAGAAGAGTAAGGAATGAACACATGAAGATGAACTGGAGACGAAAAAAGAAACTGAAATTTTATTTATTTTATTGGGTTATTTTACGACGCTGTATCAAGTTCTAGGTTATTTAGCGTCTGAATGATATGAAAGTGATAACGTCGGTGAAATGAGTCCGGGGTCCAGCACCGAAAGTTACCCAGCATTTGCTCGTATTGGGTTGAGGGAAAACCCCGGAAAAAACCTCAACCAGGTAACTTGCCCCGACCGGGATTCGAACTCGGGCCACCTGGTTTCGCGGCCAGACGCGCTGACCGTTACTCCACAGGTGTGGACGAAACTGAAATGGAATATAGAAAGGCAGAGAAGGAAAGCGAGGAAAGAAGAAAGACAAGAGTAGGGGACAAATTAAAATGGTAGAAATAAAAGAGGCAGAGATAAGGAGTAAGAGACGGAGGAGGGAAAAGAAGGAAAATAGGAAAAAAGAAAGCGAAAATCTTAAAACAATTAGAAGAGGAGAATAGCATGAAGAGAGATGAGAGAGGAAAGATGATGAGAAAAAATATGAGATACTAGACAAACACATGAGAAGGGGAAAAAAAGGAACAGTAAGAGAGGGAGGAGGTCGGGATAGAAAAAGATGTGAAAGAGGAAGAGAGAGGAGGAATAAGTGGAGGAGAAAGAAATAAGAAGTACAGGAGAAGAATAACAGAGAAAAGGAAACGTATGATACAAGTACGGAAGAGAAGAAAATGAAGGAGAAAGATAAAAAGATAATGCAGAAAGAAAAGAGGTAAATTCATTGTATGTATTTCAGGCGAATACTGACAATGTTGAACACAGGCCTGTTTCGTCACTCTGGAAAGATGAATAAACAAACAGACTGTCCCTTGTTTCCAGGATGTTGGACTCCCGTGCCAAAACTTCAAGTTTGGGTCGTTAGCTTGACGAGATATGAATCGTAGTGACGTAATGATATCTGCAAGGGAAGTGACACACAGCTGCCCAAAATAGTCACGAGCCAAGAGTGGAGGTAGATATCTACCGGAAGACTTCATCCACAAGTGCTGGTGTACAATTCTGACAGGTTTAAGTACAAACAAGTGTTCCGCATACTTGGACAACCCGGAACATAAACATTCACACATCACTGACATTTGTGGCATTACAATTATTTTGATACACTGACCTCTCCTTTCGACCGGGCGAATTCATCTACCACAAATATAACTCTTAGACCATGTTGTCATTGTTACAGATTTAGCAGATTTTCTGTTTACAACAGAATTTAAACACAATCTAGCATCATCGTCAGCTATAATATTTGTACTTCGTCGATCTTTCCGTTTATAAGGGAAGCGTAAAGTGGTTCGCTCCAAAGCAACCTTCTGATGGATCTTTCTTAGGTTTACACTAAACAAATTGCGTGGAGTACCTTCCACGTTATATTTTCTTCATTTGTTTCTGTTAATTGCTAACCATTCATTCATAGTTTTCAGTTTATGGGCAGGTCTTTCACTCCAAACCCAGCATTCTCTATATCTTATTTAATCAACTAAAAGTGGTTGGCTTGGGTCCGATGCCTTAATTCCTATCATGATTAACCTTCGGTATTCACTCATTTCTCCAATTAATTGCACTTCTGCAATTCATATCCGCTTTCGTTGTATTTTGCTGGAATGCAACAGACTGGAACAGCTTACCTGCGGCAATCTTTCAGGGTGGTCCTCTCAAAATCAATATATTTAAGAAAAGGTTGAAAAGATTAGACTGGCAATTTAATTTGTAGGTGCAGTGTAATTAACTAAGTTGCGTCATGTAATTAATTAAGTAGTTATGTAATTAATTAAGATGATATGTAATTAATTAAGGAGACATGTAATTACTTAAATTGGTAATAGTTGGGTGAAATAGGTTAGGTTTACTTTTGCTTATTGTAGGCGTTATTATAGCATAGTTTTTATTTATAGTCCTAGGTTTATTGCATCTATTTATTTATAGTTAGAAGTAAATTTACGTTTATTTGATTTTTTTAGCTGTGATTATTGTATTATTGTAATGGTAATATTGTATATTATATACCACTGCCACCGGGTGTATACCCAACTGTCGTGTTAATAAATAAATAAATACATACATACATACAAACATACATCCTGATGCACAGTTAACTTATTTTGGTATAGCCAATGTTTCATATTAAGTTTTCCAATTTTTGCTTTCACACGCAAAGTTTCTTCATTGTGTCACAGAGCATCAAATTTTATACTTAAACCAATGGATTATTAGAAGGCAAATTTGCACCTGAGATATTATGTCAAGAAAATATAGTTCATTCGTGTATCACTTAAAGTAGTGTTGCATATGGAACTGCTCCTGAACATGAGCTTTGCTCTCCGGGGTACTTACTTAATAATACAAAATTTAAGGAAAAAAAGTTACGTAACTATTAAATATTCAATCTAACCTGTATTTTTTCTTCAAACGTGAGAGGGGATATCAAGATACTAAGAACTTCGCCCTACTCCTTAGGCATCCAGCAGTACATGGAAATGAAGTATGTAGACCCTAAACTAGAATAACCGATCTGTTGAAAACCGGTTAGAGGCCTTACGTTCGACTCAAGTTTTCTGAGTCTCTGTAGAACCGGAGCTCCCTCTGCGTTTGTTCAATCTTTCACCTTCCTTACATACGTTCGGTGCCTTTCTCCTTAGTTGCTCCTCTCCCTGCGCCTTTATGCTTTAGCTGCATAAGAATGCCAGGGACGTATCTCGCGAAGTTACGCATAGTAATGAGTAATTTTTGTTATTATTAATATTGTACCGACTAATATTGTGCAATTTTCAAACGTGAGGGAGGACACCAAAACATTACTATATATATTATTATAATGTACCGAAGTACATATGATATTTCCATGCAGATATTCTGCGTCATCATACGATGAAAGAGTAATGGAACGGAGAAAAATTCTCTCCGGCGCCGGGATTTGAACCCGGGTTTTCAGCTCTACGTGCTGACACTTTATCCACTAAGCCACACCGGATTCCACCCCGGCGTCGGAAGAATCGTCTCACTTTTAAGTTCCAACTCTTGGGTTCCCTCTAGTGGCCGCCCTCTGCACTACGTCATAGATATCTATGAACCTAGGACCGAAGGCCACACATGTGCTGAGGTGCACTCGTAATGAGTGACTAGTTGGCCGGGATCCGACGGAATAAGCGCCGTCTTAAATCACGAAGTGATTTACGCATATCATATATATTATTATAATGTACCGAAGTACATATGATATTTCCATGCAGATATTCTGCGTCATCATACGATGAAAGAGTAATGGAACTAATCGCAAGATATGTGCTCAAATCCTTAAGCGGCTTAAAATAGCGTCCTGCAATGTTACAACATGAGAGCGGAAACCAAGATTTTACAAACTTCGTCTTAATTAATATGAAAAACTAATCGCAAGATATGTGCTAACATCCTTAAGCGGTTAAAACATGAAGGGGTAAGAGTGAAGGACATCATTTTTTATAAGAAGGTGGAACAAACACGACAGGCCTTCTCCTGCAGAGCGAACATCGGCGAATATCGAACTTTTACATACTCGTCAAAGTTGAACAAAGCATAACGCCTGTAATGAACGACGCTAGTTTAAAGCATGAAGGGATGGGTGAGGAGGACATAAAATATTTTCATAATATTGGTGAACAAACATAACAGGCCTCTTCCTGCAAAGCGAAAATCGGCAAATATCGAACTTCGCCATACTCGACAAAATGAACCGAACATAGGCTAGTGTCTGTCATGCACAAGGATAATGTAAGTTATGAAAATGAATTTATTTATTTATTTATTTAACAGGATACATAGTATGTAATAATTATGTATAATATTATTACAATGAAAACATTTATTTAACATGTTGGATATTATTATTTTATTAACAGAATGGATAGTAGGCCTATACGTTATAATTTGTTCGCAGTAATAAGTTTCATAAATTTATGAGAATTTGATTTGGTAATTTTGATTTATTATTGGTAAAATTTGTGCCAGCATCTGTATAGTATGAAAATGAATTTTTTTTTCTGTTTATTAACAAGAAAGGTAGTAGGTCCCAGCATCGTGATGCACTTGGGGAGCTACTATAGGTAGCGAAATCCGGTTGCGAATGCCAGCTATAACGGCTGGGGGGGAACATCGTGCTAACCACGCGATATCTCCATTCTGTTTGGATGATCTTCAACCTCTGCTTCGGCATTTGGGCGTGAGGCCAGCAGCCGGCTGGTCGGTCTAGGCCCTTCACGGGCCGTAGCGCCACGGATTATTATTATTATTATATTATTATTATTATTATTATTATTATTATTATTAAGGTAGTAGATACTGTTAGTTTATTATGTGTATTATAAAAAATGAAATAATCTTATTTATTATCATGTTGGATATTGTAAGCTACAACGAATTATATGTAGTACGAAAGTGAAATAAAATATTTTATTTATTAGCAGGTTGGATATTATAGTTATAATGATGTGTAGTATGGAAATGAAATCATTTAATTTTATGGATTTACAAAATTTAGATTATTTCATATTAAGTATTCATGTTATAACATAACACTTTAATTATCCGTATAGTCCACACATCTATCATTACCGAGCAACTGTGTCTTATTCGAATATTATGTCTGCTGAAGTCCACGCAGAAAAACGCAGAATTTATGAGCGCACAGTTCCATTCTATTTGGAGAAATATCACCTCACCTCCAATAAGTAGTTGGGCTAATAGTTGGCGCTAGGGGCACAATACCTCGCTTCTTTGTCATTTCCAGCAAGAAGTTCTTGCTGAACAACGACTTCATTCGTGATGTTTCCCTTACTGCTATCAGAGGATCACTTGCCATTTTAAAATACCACCTGTACTTTGTTTCCTAAAAAGGAAGAACTTTTGTTTGAACGTCTAATCCGTTTGTTTACTATGTTTAGGTCTGTTATATGTATGCTATTATCTTTCCTGTCCTTAATTTTCCATTTTTTTGTTCGTTCCCTACATTTCTCTTCTGTGATCTGTTTTGTTTTCACTCTGTGTGTTAGTTATGCTTTGTCCAATGAGGCAGTCCCGTTATTGGGAAAGCTGAAAGAGTGTATTTCATATTATTATTGTTGGTATAGTAATATTCCTAAAACAAAATGTGATTTACCTATATGTACGTACATTTCTGTAGATGTTTAATGATAATTTTGTAATAAAAATTACCTGTCTTTACATTTTTATAATTTCACAACATTTGTTCTAAAATCTTTAAGTAGCTAAAAACCTGAAGGGATGGGAGGGGAGGCTAGGAGTGGCCAGCGAGCTTGAAGGGATAGATTCGAGCGAGCTGGATAGATCTGCTGCTTCAAACCAGACTTCGGTTCTTGTTACGCTCAACAAACATGAACCGAACATAGCGCTTGAAATTCACGACAATAATTGGGAAAGCTGAAAGAGTGTCTTTCATATTATTATTGTTGGTATAGTAATATACCTAAAACAAAATGTGATTTACCTATATGTACGTACATTTCTGTAGATGTTTAATGATAATTTTGTAATAAAAATTACCTGTCTTTACATTTTTATAACTTCACAACATTTGTTCTAAAATCCTTAAGTAGCTAAAAACCTGAAGGGATGGGAGGGGAGGCTAGGAGTGGCCAGCGAGCTTGAAGGGATAGATTCGAGCGAGCTGGATAGATCTGCTGCTTCAAACCAGACTTCGGTTCTTGTTACGCTCAACAAACTTGAACAGAACATAGCGCTTGAAATTCACGACACTAATTGGGATTCGTCAACAACAGTCTCAAGATATGAAGATCTACATCCCCAGTTGAGAACTGGCCACTGCAGATTCACATACGGTCATATTTTAAGTGGTGAACCTCCGCCGGAGTGTGATACGTGTCATGATTCAATGTCGGTGGAACATGTATTAATGCTCTGTTTGAAATATGGCAGTGCCCGACATCAACATGTAATAGGTCCGACGCTGAGTGACGCTCTTGGCAATGATTTTAATTGTGTGAACGCAGTTTTAAAGCTTTTACTGTTAGATCAAACATTCGAAGTTCGAGTTTAGCATTGTAGGAACATTGTAGTAGGTTCAAACTCCACAATCCGAAGTTCACTTGTAACAGTTAATTTAATCCGAAAAGAAGGAAACGCCTGTGCGATAACATGCAAAGCGAGTCATTTAAAAGTCTGTCAAGTTAGTCACCGCTGCGACCCAGTACGACTTCCCCGAAATCGGCTCAGTGAGCCCACACCCACCCACTGTCGCCCACCGATGGCTTTAACACGAAGGCAGACAGTGTTGGCATGCAACCGGATGCGTCAATCCGAGAGGCCATGAAAACTTAACGCCATGTTCGTTTCCATGGGAACTGTGGGCAAAATTTACCAGAATCTACCGACAAGTGATATTACTAACATTAAGAGACTGACAAGAGGAGGATGCGAACTGAACGTGATATTTAATAAAATCTACACAAAATTACAGGACTTAAAGTATAAACTACAAAACATGCAGGTTATAAACGTAGACTGTCACCCACTGAAAAAAATGATCTCTTATAACCAGGCTTAGAGACTTTAGACCCGATAGATGAAAACAGTGCGATTTCAAGTTGGATAGCTAGACTCTAGTGGGTGGGGGCAGTGATGGTAGCGACCTACCTGTCGTCCCATGCGCTTTATTTACTCAGTCATACTCATAAGGCAGGGAGAGGAGGTACTGTTCTGATAATAAAAACAGTCCCGTACACCTAGTTCACTTTATCAAAAGACAGGACAGAAGATAGTTGGTAGCCTAGTTTTGATCTGTACATGTGGTTATCTATGTGATTAGTCTAAGAATATATGCGATATTCTGTGACATAAAAGACATGCTAGCAGGAAAGAAGTCTACGGACACTGCTGGGGTAGCGAAGATAGATTTCAATGACTTAGTGTTTTTTCGTTTTGCATTCATTACATCATCCACACCTGTGGAGTACCGGTTACCGCGTCTGGCCGCGAAACCAGGTGGCCCGGGTTCGATTCCCGGTCGGAGCAAGTTACCTGGTTGAGGTTTTTTCCGGGCTTTTCCCCCTCAACCCAATATGAACAAATGCTGGATAACTTTCGGTGCTGGACCCCGGACTCATTTCACTGGCATTATCATCTTCGTCTCATTCACACGCTAAATCACGTAAGATGTTGATAAAGCGTCGTAAAATAACCTACTAAAATAAATCCATTACATCATGTGATGTAGAGCGGAGCTTCTCCCAATATATTCTTTGTCTTGCCGACTACCGAAGAAAGTTTAGTTTTGAGACTTTCAGAATGTGTGTTGTAGTAGGCTACATTGTAACAGTACCATGTATTGTACTTCATAAGTTGTGTATGCTGTGCAGAATTATTATGTATGTTGAGTAAGTATTGCACTTGTGCTTATGACAGAAGCCGAAAGGAAATGCATATTAATTAATTTTGAAAATTTCGCATGATAGGTTTTTTATTTTAATCTATGTAAAGATTAATTTTTTGGTCCTATAGAATTTTTCTCCTCTAACAATCATTTTATTTTAATGTTTGATCAATTAATTGCCTTTTTTTTTTGGAACGTCACTGTACAGTACCAGCAGACTGGACTGAACTTGGTTTCATGTACACATGTCTCTTCTTCTGCCGACTCCAACACAATGAAAAAGCTGCGTATAGTTCGGACGTAGTAAACTTATTCTATCGGGTCCAAAATCTCGATGTCTGCTTATAATCAAGTTGCTATCACGTTCTCTCTTTCTGAGCCTCATATTTCATTTTCCCTTCAATCTCTCTTTAATTAACCCTTATTTCTCGATTTCATTCCATATACTGTGTGAGTACAGGCTATTGACCTATGTTTTGAAACAAGTGTATAATTAAGTATATAAGTTATATATGTATGTATGTATGTATGTACATACGTACAAAATATGCAATTTTATGCTCGACCATGCCGAAATGTAGTAATTATACACCTGGTAGCAGACCTTTAATGCATGTCATTAAAGTACACCTACTCATTAAAGGTCAGGTCTTTCAGCCAATGACGACTCAGGTTACAACTGTTCAGCCAATGACAGGTCAGCTTTCTACCGTTATAAAACCGCAAGTATCGATTATTCTCGGATATGCAATCGAAAGAGAATTAGCGAAAAGTCACGGAGGCTGGAAATCCAATACTGTCGCAGAAGGTTATGTTCTGTTACTATAATAATTAGCGTTAATTGTAAATAATATTCAAATAAATTCAATTTGTCATCTCGTTTTTCAATGTCTAATTTAATTTCAATGTTATCTCTGTAAGTTCTAATGGCCTAGCAAGGTCAATGTGGACACCTGTTCCTCGGAAAAAATCAATACTTTCGCGTCTGCGCACATCTCATAACATACGGGACATTGCTAAAAAATTAATAATATCAAGTTAGAAATATGGTCGAGCATAAAAAGTCGTATGAAACTCGCCTATAATGGTAATTAAGAAGCTCGTATGAAAATTATGAAACTCGCTTGCGCTCGTTTCATAAATATCCATACTCACTTCTTAATTACCTTCATTATAGGCTCGTTGCATAATGTACTATTATATAGGTCTATGCATTTTCTAGTATGTATAGTGGGCATGAATGTATATATTTATGAATGTAGGCCTATGCATGTACACTATCTACCAAAAAGTAATTGGGGACCCATGATTTTAGTTAATTTAGTATGTCATTTGAATCTTGTGGCCGGTATGTGTTGTAGTCAGCAAGAGAACCAGTTGAGAAAGAGATGGCGCGTGGTGAGAGCTATCAGACTTTGATAAGGGCATAATTGTGGGCTGCCACCTCAGTGGACTGTCTAGCAGGGCAATAGCCGCTAAGGTAAACAGGCCCAAAATCAACAGTAGCATTCGTCCTACTTTGTGACAATGGTGAACGTTCAGGGCGACCGAAAATTTTGACTAACAGAGATCGCAGAACCCTAAAACGTGAGATTATAAAGAACAGGACACAACCAATGGCTACCACCAGACAGGAGTTTCAAGCAGCGACAAACGTGTCTGTTTCCACTGGAACATTGCGAACAGAGGCCCACCAACTCGGATATTCCGGAAGAGCAGCGCCACATAAGCCGCATATCACGAAGACGGATAAAGCTCAGAGACTCAGGTGGTGTTTGGACCATCGCAACTGGACACTGGAGCAGTGGAAATCGGTTCTATGGAGTGATGAATCGAGATTCACATTATTTCGGTCTTATGGACGTGTATGGGTGTGGCGACTACCCGGGAACAGCCTCTACCACAGTGTATAGTGCCTACCAGGAAATTCGGTGCCAGTGAAGTGATGGTATGGGGGTGTTTCTCGTACTACGGTGTGGGACCACTGGTGGTTGTTCGTGGTACAATGAACTCACAGGCATACTGTACAATTCTGGATAACGAAATGCTCCCAACACTGTGGCGTTTCTATGGAATGGACCCTTCCAGGATGACAATGCTAGGTGCCATGTTTCGACGGCTACTATACAGTGGTATGCAGACAATAATGTTCACCGGTTAGACTGGCCTGCACAGAGTCCTGATCTCAATCCCACTGAGCACCTTAGGGACGAATTGGACCGTCAATTGAGGTCTCGGGAAATGCGGCCAAGTCCCATTGTCCAACTGAGTGCCATGTTGCAAGAGGAATGGCGACGCATTCCAGTGGATATCCTACACAAACTAGTGGAGAGCATGCCTGACAGGGTGGCTGCTGTTACAGCAACAACAGGTGGTATCACGAGGTTCTAAAGGGGCAAAAACAGTGCCCAATTACTTTTTGGTAGATAGTGTACATTAGCATAATGTAGGCCTATGCGTGCATAAATATATGAATGTATGTACGTATACACTGTGTTTGTACATATGCACATATATGAGCATATTAGATTTCTTTTACTTGATTATTTAACGACGCTGTATGAACTACGAGGTTATTTAGCGTCGATGGAATTGGTGATAGCGAGATGATATTTGGCGAGATGATACCGATGATTCGCCATATATTACCTGACATTTGCCTTACGGTTGGGAAAACCTCGGAAAAAACCCAACTAGGTAATCAGCTCAAGCGGGATCGAACCCGCTCCCAAGCGCAACTTCGGATCGGCAGGCAAGCGCCTTAGCCGACTGAGCTACACCGGTGGTCAACATATTACAGCATTTCACTTTTAAGAAATTACTTGACTTTTTAAAAATGTATTTACTGTTCGTAAGAGAACAAACCTATTTATATACGTTAACTGCAATCCAAAACACACACAAGCAATGACATAATTTCTGTATTAACTTACAATATAGACAAAATCGGACCGGATGCGGATGGGACGCATATTTACCAGAACGATGTACAGTGCAGCAATACTATGTGCATTATTTCACAATATGTGTCATTTGTATAATGAAAACAAGAGCGTGAAAGATGCAAAAAAGTGAAACTACGTATTTTACGCTTACTTTCATATACAGAACCGATGATGTGCTATTCGCCCATTAAACATGATAATCTCCCGAGAAGCGAGTAAATTAAATACGCCTCATTATCACAGCACTGACCATGAAGACAGATTAATCACACCACTGACCAACTGAGCAAGGAGTTTTCACAAGTATAAAGGAGGTCAGATTACGTCACACTGCGTTCAATACACCTTTATTTTGAAAAACCTTATCATCGAAAGCAGCACTGGTCCTGTCACAAACATTTCTCGTTTATATCCTGCAACTGATGTTTCCATTTATTCGTCAGACGTCCGATAATTTTTTGATACGTCACAACTCTTCTTGTTTAGTGTCTTATTCTTGACATTTTTATACATAATTATATTTCCATCCCTAGCCGTGGAAATCAGAAATATCGTGAACAGCCATGCAAACACATTTGTATGAATTGGGTTCGAGGCTATACTGGAATGCTCGGAAACGAGAGAACTGATGAGCTAGTTAAGATCGGAGCCTTGTCCAAACAGCCACACGAATTCAACTTGTGTTCCATGCCGTATTTCAAATCCAAGATGCATCAGTACATGTTGGATAATTGGAACGACAGATGGGTCAATAGTTTAAATGGAAGTACAAGAAGAAACCTATTCTTTCCTACAATAATAAGCAGAATTTTAGTAATTTCTTCCAACTTCATCGTTACCCAATTTATTTTTGGGCATGGAAAGTTCAAACCATATTTAGTCCGATTTAATGTCGCAAATCACTCAAACAACATAAAGTGACATGTGTTGAAGAAGACCAGAAAGTTCCCCATCTGCTTTTCAACTGCCTCCCTCTATCTCAATCACGATAACATTAATTTACAATAGTAAATCGCTACTTCATTTTATTTTTTAAAATATTAAAACCTATAACAATTTTTTTAAACTTTAAAGTCACATATACTCAACATGATTGTCCATTGTAGGTATGTACTTGTATATAATACGTCCTTTTTTTTAGAGTCCACATCTGTGGAGTAACGGCTAGCGCGTCTGGCCGTGAAACCAGGTGGCCCGGGTTCGATTCGCAGTCGGGACAAGTTACCTGGTTGAGGTTTTTTCCGAGATTTTCCCTCAACGCAATAAGAGCAAATGCTAGGTAACTATCGGCGCTGGACCCCGGACTCATTTCACCTTCATCTCATCCAGACGCTAAATAACCTAAGATGCTGATAAAGCGTCGTAAAATAACCTATTAAAATAAAAAAAATATATATACTTTTTTATGTCGTATGAAACTTCCATGTAATATGTTTTTGTGTCATATGTGTGTAATTTTCATGTAATTTGTATGTTTGTGTGTGTCATGTATGTAATTTCTGTGTAATATGTCTGTTTTTATGAAATATGTACTTATTACATGTAACATATCTGCTTTTATATTATATATATGTTTAGGTGTGTAATATATATATTTATATATGTAGGCCTACTTGCATGTGATATAAATGTCTGTCAGTTATAAGTACGCCCTAATATGTATTCATGAGTAACCTTTGTGTATTTGTATCAGAAATGTATTTAATTATAATCCTAATATACTTTATGGTAAAGTAGGGTTCAATAAATCTATATATTCAATAATAATAATAATAATAATAATAATAATAATAATAATAATAATAATAATAATAATTATTATTATTATTATATTTCCATTCCAATTTAATGCAATCAGTATTTAAATGTCACCGAACACATCAAACATTATTAAATGTCGCAAAAGTCACGAAATGCGACTTAAGTTAAGAATAAATATAATTAAATATAAAGAAGGTTCAATAAAAATGGTATTCTAGATTGTAGAGCATACTCCTTAAAAATTTACCAAAAGTTTTAAAACACAGTTGTTTCCATTTCATTTTCTTACAGTAAAGCGGCTATTTCGAAAGGATCTCTTGGGAAGACATTCATCATTACAAGTAACTGTTGTTACATTTAAAATAAACATAAGAATATGGCTTTATTAAAAAAAAACCGTTCTACTGCTCTACACCCTACACCACCTCTATACCGTTTAAGGTTTCATGGTCAAAACATGCAGACCTCTGCTTCACTTTTGTTTTGTACAGATACGGAAATAAAATTTGGAGCGCCCTTATTGTGCAAGTTTCGTTTACAATACACTGCGCATGTGCAGTAAACAAGAGCCTCTGTATGGTATGCTACTTGTGGACAGTCGTGCGAAATTGTTGCCTACCTACAGGTGGACTCCCATCAAGACTCGCTCCAAATTTTAATTCCGTATATGTACATTTCTAGTCTCTCTCAATTTTCTAACAAAACTAGTGGCTTGTGCAGCAAATGCTGCTGCAAACTAAGTTCGTTAGACGTTCAAATAAAAATTTTTCAGATTTATTTTCAATGAAGAATACTTGTCTTTTTGATAGTTATTTGCTTCCATAATAATGAAACATACTCCCTCTGAATGGATTTTTTAGGCCAAATACTTTTTCTTGAACCTATCCAACTTCAGTTTTTGAGTTTCAACGCGAAAACGCAAGTATCAATGTCAGGACGATAGTAGTAGCTATTTCAGGTCATTGTGGATTGTAAGCAAAAGTTAAAAAAATGTCAGGTGTGCTAAGCTTTCGAACAATAGCATTTTCGTATAGCTGCTGCATGTAGAACTTGAAATGTAGAGCGTAAAATCATTTTATCCTACTAAGTAACTAAGAGATCTTGCTGAATTGATCTGGAGACTACAAAATTTTCTAGGCCTCTTATTTTATCAGTAAGAAATACCTTTTGATCTTTCCTTAGGAACTGTAATTTTTGCGCTCTCTCGAGCCAATACTGAAGACAATGACACATATCAATATCTACACTACACCGCCATTAAGTATATGAAAAAGACCCAACCCCACTGGGATAATAAGTATAAAAATATTTGATTTTTAATAATAATATTATTATCTTACTTAAGTTTTGTAGTTACATATAGCAGCCGCTCAGTAAATTATAGAAATGAAGATCTAAATTAAGATATTCTCTACATTTACTTACATAACCTCAAAACGTTTCACTTTCATGTCATCAATATAGCATCAATATTATGTACAATTAATGAAAAATAGATGCATCATGATATTAACTATAATAATATTTAATTTCTAATGATAATAATGTCATCAAACCACCTCAAGTTTCGTAGATTTGAATATCCAATACACAACTGTACTCAGAAAATTATTATACACTGCAGAATCAGTTTTTAATAACAAATTGAATTGAGCTCTAAATATGTCGGCAATCCTGCAGGTCATGGCCTTCGTGTAATAGCCTATTGTTGATTGTAGTGTGTGTTTTGTTCTGAAATTCAATCAAGTCGGCCGTGATTCGATAAAATTATTTCTCAAAACTGACAACAGATGGATTTTGGAAAATAGGAAAATTATGTAGGAAAATTGACATTTCACTGAAAACTACTACTTTTCCGAAAAACTTTGGGTTCCAAGCTTCAAAATGAGGGGCCATTTATTAAAATCCGTTCAGCCGTTTTCCCGTAATTTCCATTACCAGTTCAAATTATATATATAGATTATGTAGCTATTACAGGACGACTAAGAACTTTGACACCTGGAAAACTCTCTGCAAACTACTTCTGCACCTGTCGAGTATAGTTAGTGAGTACACGAGAAACAAAGACTTGCTTTGTGTAGAAAACCGAGAAAAATCCATTCCAATCACATGATCACCACAAATAAAATTCTCGTTCGCACTGATTGCGAGATCCTGCAGGAAACTGAAACTCCCTTTCACAGGGACTGTGTGAATACAATTATCTTGTCTTACTGTTACCTCAAATCTTTATCTTAGTGTACACAAAGGGAGGCGCGTAAGGGAAAATACAATAAAGCTGCGAGAGTAGCCTAATGTAACTAACAGTATGAAAATAAAACGCGTGCATTGTAGCACCTTGTACGCATACATCTGAATATGATGGTATTGGTTTATTTCTTTACTTCCTTCTTATACTATATGAAAAGGAAAACACTGTGATACTGAAAACTCCATTTAGTGATTTTCACAGAAATGGATGCTTTCAGTGGTTTCGGACATGCAGTTTGTCTGTCTGTTAACTATAGGCCTATATACACAGATTTATTCTGATCAATTGTACGGTTTTTGTTCATATTCAACATCTAAGAGACAATTTATTCGGGAAAATTACACATAAAACAGTCCATAATATTTTACATAAAAAGTTCGTTGAAATTCATTTTAAATTAAAAACACAAATACTGACGAACCATTTCCAGATTCAAGATATTTTCTTCGTCTTTTCCATTTTTTTTATATAAATTTAGACCGACCAAAGTTATCTCTTTTGTTTTCTGTTTTCGTTTTTCATTTGTTTTACTTATACTAATACAAACACAACACCCATGGCCGAGGCGGGACTCGAACCCACAACCCTTCGGACCAAGCGATAGGGACATGCCGTGCCCCTACCGCTTGAGCCATCCGGGCCGGCTCATTTCGTGGCATAAATAAAACGTTCAAATTAGAATAGACGAAAAGAAGTTTTCTCAGAAAAATAAAATTATTTCTGATTTTTAGCGTAGGTTCAGTCAAATTTCCCATCTCCTCCGGCCAGAAACAGCGGAAATGGTCATATTATAAGGGGATTACCGGTCCCTCTCCGTAAACTCTTTTGTTCCGCGATAAGTGAATCACTGAAGCAAGATCGAACATATTTGAACATCCATATCATTTTAAAATTATGTTTCTGTAAATAGAAAAGCATATAAAAGCAATATGCAAATTTGTGAAAATTAATTAGGCCTATATATCTGCTTGAATCGTATAAATTATAAATAAAGTCACAACTCTTATTTTTGGTCTTATGAAGAATGCCGTTTGTGAGGAATACAGAAAACGAAAATACATCTTCGTACTTAGATGCATTTTAATTTATTTTATTTATTTATTTATTTATTTATTTAATCTGACAGGATTAAGGCCATAGGGCCTTCTTTTCTATCCTACCAGATACCACAAATATATACAAAAAGAAATGCAAACACTGATGAAAATAATACAAATTAAAATAAAGTCCTATAAAGCAGACCAGGAGATCAACCGTGAAAGGAATGTGTTTACTATTGCCTCATCTATTGGAACGAAGTA
Source organism: Periplaneta americana (assembly GCF_040183065.1). Taxonomy (NCBI): domain Eukaryota; kingdom Metazoa; phylum Arthropoda; class Insecta; order Blattodea; family Blattidae; genus Periplaneta; species Periplaneta americana. The sequence continues at coordinate 160,531,886 of NC_091124.1, read as the reverse complement.
GATAAATAATATTACCGTTATAACGCCAGTTTAAAAACCATGCGCTCTCCTGCATATGTTATTTCCTGTATGAAGAGATTAAAAGACCAGGAGATTAACTGTGATCTAATTTTGTAACTAGGGTAGTATCAATATGTCTGTATCAATGTTATGGTTTGTGCTGTGAGATAGAGTCGGGCAGACTGCCTCATATTATCGCCCGTTCTCGGTTGCATAATCTCCACAGTCTCGCTTAGTGCGCGCGTACCGAATGTAGCCAAATGACTCATTGATAGAGAACACGAGATTCTCTTGCTCCCGAGATTACCGATACTAGGTCACTCCCGACAGTCTCGGAGGTCTAGACGGGACTGTAGTACTGATAAGCAAGCGATATCGCTCGGGCCGTGCTCCTATAGGAAGCATTGGCTTATACATTTCCCGGTTCTTTAAATATATATCATGTCGTAGCTCCTATAATATTTGATCAATCGCGCTGTAATTTTTTGGATTGATAGCTCAATGTCTAAGGAAAACGTAGGAAAAAAAATCGAACTGAAAATATTTTTTGGAAAGTGAGAAAAAAAATATTAACTTCGATGGAGATTGATGTGTTCAGAATAGACATTTGCAACTTCACCTTTGTAGGCTGATAACTTTTTTGTTTTTCACGTTAGATGGGGGGTCAAAGCGAGAGAAATGTTGAGAAAGGATGGAAATTACTTTTAAAAGCGATGGCCACTCAAAATTTTTACCGGTTCTCGAATAATGGCGAGTTAACCTGTTAGCGCAGGACTCATGACTCAAACGTTTGTTCCGTAAAATTTGTACGGAACCCTTCAACGCATGAAAACTCGTTATTGTACGGATAGTATTAATTGATATTTTAATAAAGATAGTTGAAAATGAGGCTATATAGTCCAAGATGGTTTACACTTTATAGTAATTAGGCTATCTTTTATAGCAACTAAATAAAAAAATTGTTTGTAACACAATGATATGAAACATGAAAATATTAAAAGCTGGTTCACAATAAACCGAGAACGGAAACGGCAACGAGAACTAGAACGGAAATATTTTTAAAATAAATTTATTTAAAGGTAAGCATTCACAATTAACTATTCTGAATGCTCACATTTAAATACTGTACATTTATTTTAACATTATTTCCGTTCTCGTTTCCGTTCCCGGTTTATTGTGAACCAACCTATACTATAGAAAACTACACTTTCTATTGGTGCACGTTATAAATTATTGTTACAGAACAATCATTATTGTATTCTAGCCATGTTACAATATAAAATTATATAGGCCTATATGATTTACAATAATTATCCTATGTTATAGGAACGACAATAACAAATTAAGAATTAATCAGATTTCTAATACTTGTACCTAATGATAACTTACAAGACAGTAATAAATAATAACCATCATAATAATCTTGATAATCATAATCTTAATCATCCTAATGATTACGATAATGATGATAACAGTAATACTACTAATAATAATGATATAATGATGATGATGATAATAATAATAATAATAATAATAATAATAATCGCTGTAGAGTAACGGTTGGCACACCTGACTGTGAAACGATCGGCTTCCGGTTCGAATCTTGGTTGGGTCAAGTTAAGACTGGTTCACAATAAACCGAGAACGGAAACGACAACGATAACGGAAATATTGTTAAAATAAATACATTTAAATGTGAGCATTCACAATTAACTTTCACGTTCCCGTTTCCGGGCTCCGGCAATCTTCTCGTTAATTGTGAATGTTCACATTTAAATACATTTATTTTAATACTAGCTGTACCCGTGCGCTCCGCTGCACTTATTAGAAATAAATATAAAGTAATTACATAATTAAAATAGGACGTTTGATCCAGGGAACATTCGTGTTTGATAGAAGAATAAATCGTTTAATATGTTACTTAATTTAAATTGTATTTAAATAATTAAAATGCTATCATTTTGGTCCAGAGACCACTCATTTGGTGCAAATAAAACTCGTTTAACATTTTTCTAAATTAGTCTTGAATGCATCCTTTAATAAATCACTCCAAATTAATAGAGTTGATTGTGTAAAAATGTAAGAATTCACGATCTCCTATGCACTACTGCCATAGAACGAATAAATTTGTTTTTCTTCCTACTAAAAAATTTAATAGTTTGCACATAGCAGGTACGGAACAACGACGCTATAATCTGAGGCGGCGGTGGAAATGTATTGTATTGTTATTTTAAAACTCTTTTATATCCTTAATTATCAGACCTATCAAAATTTTGCCTGGAATAAAACTTATCGACAATCATTTTTGAAGAACCTTCTGTTATGTAACATTTTTCACAAAAATCAATAATAAGCGAGATATTTCGGTTTATTTAATTCAGGCCGCCTTATAACCCCCCCCCCCTTTTAAATAAAGTATTTTGAATGCTACATAGCCTAAAATCTAAGTTATAACGAACTTAATTTATATTACAATTTTCACTGAAATCCGTTCAGCCATTATCGCCTGAAAAGGTAACAAACATACAGACAGACAGACAGACAGACTTAAATATCAGTCCTATCAAAATTTTGCCTGGAATAAAACTTATCGGAAATCGTTTTTAAAGAAATTTTTGTTATGTAACATTTTTCACAAAAATCAATAATAAGCGAGATATTTCGGTTTATTTAATTCAGGCCTCCTTATAACCCCCCTTTTAAATAAAGTATTTTGAATGCCATATAGCCTAAAATCTACGTTACAACGAACTTAATTTATGTTCCAATTTTCATCGAAATCCGTTCAAGTATTATCGCGTGAAAAGGTAACAAACATCCAGACAGACAGACAGACATACAAACAAAAATTTCAAAAAAGTTATTTTCGGTTTCAGGATGATTAATTAATTATATATGTTAACACCAATTATTTTTGGAAAAGCGAAAATTACCAGAAAAATTTCGCTTACAGATTTATTATTAGTATAGATTATTTCTCGTTGTCGTTTCCGTTCCCGGTTTATTGTGAACCAGCCTTTACCTGGCTGAGGTTTCTCGCCTCTACCCATTGAGAGCAAATGCTGTTTAACTTTCGGCGCTGGACCCTGGACTCATTTCGCTGGCATTATCATCTCATTCAGACGCTAGATAGCTATAGCAGTTGATAAAGCGACGTAAAGTAACTAATTTAATAATAATAATAATAATAATAATAATAATAATAATAATAATAATAATAACCCTCTTTTATTCTCTGTTGTTATGATAAAGCAAATATAAATGACACTCAGGAGGAAACGCAGAATAAATATGGGGGGAAATGCCTGTTATTATTCGGTTGAGAAGCTTTTGTCACCCAGCCTGCTCTCAAAAAACTTGAAAGTTAGAATTTATAAAACAGTTATATTACCGGTTGTTCTGTATGGTTGTGAAATTTGGACTCTCACTCTGAGGAACAGAGGTTAAGGGCGTTCGAGAATAGGATTCTTAGGAAGATATTTGGGGCTAAGAGGGATGGAGAATGGAGGAAGTTGCACAACGCAGAACTGCACGCATTGTACTATCACCTGACATAATTAGGAATATTAAATTCAGAGGTTTGAAATGGGCAGAACATCTAGCATGTATGGGCGAATCCAGAAATGGATATAGAGTGTTAGTTGGATGGCCGGAGGGAAAGGACGTTTGGAGAGGCAGAGACGTAGATGGGAAGATAATATAAAAATGGATATGATGGTAGAGACTGAATTAATCTTGCTCAGGATAGAGACCGATGGCGGGCTTATGTGAGAGCGGCAATGAACCTCCGGGTTCCTTAAAATGCATTTGTAAGTAATTATGATCAATTTGTGAAAGGATCTACTCTGTTTCGTAATTCTGTCCTTCCTCTTGCAAAAGTGTTTCCATTTCACATGCAGCATTTTATCAGTTGGGAAACAAAAATATCTTTTGTCAGAGTCTTTGGTCCTTTATAATAATATAAATAAGTATTAATTATTTTATTTCGTCCTTACACAGCACAATAATTACCCATGCTGATGAAGATGCCGTTGCATAACAACGAAACATCCAGATGTGAACGCGCAATATAATAATACAGTCGTGTGTTATCCATTACTATAGCGTATACAAAACACTATCGAATGATTAAATATGCAATGTCAACGAAATGCTGATAGCGAGAAAGTATATCATAGCTCCAACCATAACTTGTTATTGTTTTAGACTAGCTTAGGATTAGGTAACGACTGAAAGTGCTGCATTATTTTGCGTCTCCAGAAAGGCAATAAGTAGTTCATTAAAATAGTGTGCCTTCTGTAAGAATGTCGACAATCATAATGTGCTGTATTATTGCATACCACACTGCTGTGCCTTCTTAAATTACTTTATGAACATTAATATTTCAGAAAGAGTCACGAATTTCAGTGATGAGCGGCGATTAAGCCGGCAGTCAGTGTACGCATTTCGTAACGATAAGTCGGCCGTGCGATAACAGGCCGGGACCCGGTATTCCTCGTTCCCGAGAGTGCCAATCTCGAGAATACGATTCTCGGAACTGGCGTTATCGGCCAGCCAGTCTCGCCTACGAGACGAGCGGGAGTAAGAGGCTGTTTGCCCGACTCTACTGTGAGAGCTAGCCAATAGAGATAAGAGTACCCACGTGTGTGACCTTATGACATCTTATGACATCAACATTCATTCACAGCATTACCTCCCTTCGTCTCATCCGGCGGAGACTTTCTCGTGGTTAGAGCACAGTATTTACTTTTTGCAAGGGCCGAAATCCCTGAATCAAGCTGTAATTTGCATTTGAAGCTAATATTGTACTTGTGTCACTCTTTGTATGTGAAATACAGGGGCGACATGTGTGCTGGAGAGGGACTGAACTCGGGGCTCCCGCATGAGCGAAATCGCCCGCTTCTGATCTGATTAACCTCCGTTAAAGCTAATACAGTGTGCATGAAACTGTAAAGCGTGTCAAGTTAGCTCTGTGGATTGGCTTGCAATTTCACGCAAAACAGATCTGCGTGAAGTTGTTATCAAGTGGAAACTTTAATGTATTCGTGCAAAGTTTTGTTTATAACGTATGACTAGTGCGACACCTTACTCTACGTGTCCTTAAAAATTAATATATTTGCATCATATGCATCATAAAAATACTTAATTTTACAGGCACTCTTGACACAATAGTTAACTGCCTTGATAGCTCAAATATCATAGCACTAGCACTCGCTATCTAGGACCGTGGAACAGTTAAAACTTCGGTAAATGCCCTGGGGGTGTGTCCTGGGGTTCTTTCTCCCCCCCCCCCTCTTCATTCCATTAACACTATCCACAATATTGTTATTATTATTTACGTTTCGAAAAAGGAGGCACGTATTTATGTTTGTTTGGCGTCGTATCGGCCATCCGCCATGGTAGGTGTACCTCGTAGTTTGTACAAATGTTTGTAAATGATTATAGATTATAGATTATTATAGATTTATTTATTTAACCTGGTAGAGATAAGGTCGTCAGGCCTTCTCTGCCCCTCTACCAGGGGATTACAACTATAACATGAACAATAAGATTACAATTAATATTAAATTTATAATTACAATTACAATAAAAATTAAAGTACGACAAGAATACCTGATTAATGAAAGCTAGACATTTTATCATAGAAGTTAAGAACAAAGAATATTTTTGTATTTACTAAATTACAAATTAAACCTACAATAACAAAATTCTATAGTGATGAAATTACCGGATATTGAGATATTTTGTGGTAGATTAAAAGAACTATTTACAAGAAACCATGTCTGAACGAGTCTCAATTACTGACCAAGTGCCTAGTAAGTTTGCGTTTGAATTGAATTTTATTTCGACAGTCCCTGATGCTAGCAGGTAACGAATTCCAGAGTCTTGGCAGGGCTATTGTGAAAGAGGATGAGTATGAGGAGGTGCGATGGGATGGTATTGTTAGTATTGTTTCATGGCGAGAGCGTGTGTTCAGATTGTGGTGGGAAGAAAGGTAAGTGAAGCGAGACGACAGGTACGAAGGAATAGAAGAGTTCAAGATTTCGAAGAGAAAGAGAAGTGAATGTAAATTTCTTTTCTTATCTAGTTTAAGCCAACCTATTGCTTCTAGGGATGGGGTAATATGATCATATTTACGAACATTGCTTACAAAACGTACACACAAATTATGAGCACGTTGAAGTTTCATTTTGTTGTCGCTGGAAAAGTCAGTCAGTAAAATGTCAGCATAGTCAAAATGGCAGTGGCGTTGGGTTTTAGGCGACTCAAGAGTTCTACAGAGAGCAGAAGCTCCGAATCTTCAGAACGGGGCACTAGATGACTACTCTTCTTCCATCTAGAGATCGAAGTAGACATAAACAAAACCGAAATGTATTATTTTGCGTTTGCACGTGCTAACCAGATGATATACACTACTTCAGACATTTCAACACAAGAGGAAAACACATTCATTAAACTAAGAAAACAACCTTTAATATGCTCACAGGGTTAAAAATAACGCTTACATGATTTTAATAAAGTAAATACGTATATTAACGTTTAATACTATCGTTTTTCCTCCATGTTTAAGGATTTTCCTTTCTTGTGCTTAACAAGAGACGGAGAAGGCTGGTCACCTTCAGCCATTGTACAGTTATCAGGTGTGCTATACGAGACAGGAAGTTTCGCGCTTACAACGCATGCGCGTTGTTGTAACGTACTTACTGGCTTTTAAGGAACCCGGAGGTTCATTGCCGCCCTCACATAAGCCCGCCATTGGACCCTATCCTGAGCAAGATTAATCCATTCTCTATCATCACATCCCACCTCCCTCAAATCCATTTTAATAATATCTTCCCATCTACGTCTCGGCCTCCCTAAAGGTCTGAATTTAATGTTACTAATTATGTCAGGTGAAGAATACAATGCGTGCAGTTCTGTGTTGTGTAACTTTCTCCATTCTCCTGTAACTTCATCGCTCTTAGCCTCAAATATTTTTCTAAGCACGGGATGGGATGTTAGCCCTTCGCCCAACCCCCAAGCTGGAGGACCACCTCTCATCGGCTGTCCGCGACTGCTTATTCAATATATTCACAGCTACCCTCCATATCTGGTGGCCGTCTTCTCGATCCGCAACCTGAGGACGCGCCATGCCTTGGTGATAGGGAACCATAATACGTGGGTTATAATGTACGTTACAATAATTTATCATTAAATATCTAAGACTAATATAAGCATATTGTTTAAGTCATAAGAATTTGTTCCTTTTAAAAATGTTTAAAGTACATATTATTATTATTATTATTATTATTATTATTATTATTATTATTATTATTATTATTAGTAGTAGTAGTATAATAGTAGTTGTTTCACTATTATTTTTAGTATTATTTAGTGTTGTCTGCTTCTAACTATTGCATTTCTGATTTAAATAATTTATATGAACTGTAGAAACATTTTGCTCAGAAACTAATAAATATTATAATATTTTAAAATTGTAATACAAAGTTACTAAATATAATGAATTGTGTGCTTTTAATTTTGTAGCATTTTATAAATAAAACAGAAATATATATTTTAAATGCTTAAAACCACTCAACATGTGACGATACATTTATAACCCAGAGATAGTTTTAACTTGTCAACTTTCCTCTTGCGATCTTCGCCAACAAAATAATCATACACAGCTTTATGTATGGTGTCATAGTGGCGCATTATATTATGTTTTATAATTTTCTGACATATAAGGCACTGAGAATGTTCTCCAGCTGGTACAAAAAAATAACAGCTTTCCCATAACATATGAAAAGAAAATGGTTGGTGATCACGTTTCTTTCCTTTCCCTACGTCCATTATGCACTACTGATAATCACAAGTCAAAGACAAGAGAATATTGAAGAATTTCAAGGTGATGACGTAACAGCGCGCTAGCTCGAGCTTTTCCGCAGCTGATCGATCCTTCTTTCTTGGCTTGTAGACTTGACTTTCCTGACAGATGTGACAAATCATTTAAATGACCTAGGTATTTCCTTACAAGGTAAATATCTCCTGATTATTGATTTGTTCAATAAAATTAAAGCATTTCGAATGATACTTAATTTGTGGACACAACAAATGCAAGAACGCAATTTGTCTCATTTTCCAAACGTAAGCATATTTATGTCTAATGTTACGGATTCATAATATGCTGCATTTGTGGAGTCTTTGACTAACTTAGATAAGGCATTGGAGGAACGATTCAGTGAAATGGAATCCCTCCAGTTGGATTTTCAAATATTCATGTTCCCATTTTCCGCTGATCTATCCATAGTTTCCTCCACGCTTCAAACGGAATTAATAGATCTCAAATTTGACAACTTTCTTGAGGTGAAATGCAAAATAACTGAAAATATAACTACATTCTATCATTATATCTCATCTGATCTTTTTCCACATCTGCACAGGCATGCAGCAAAAATAATGAGTATGTTTGGTACGACGTACGTAAGTGAGCAGGTTTTCTATGTTCTAAAAATGTGTGAACCCAGCCATAGATCACAGCTAAGCGATAAGCATTTGACATCTATGGTTCGCCTGCATTCGAGTAGATCGATTGTTCCAGATATTACTCGTCCAGTGCACAAACACACATGTAATGCCTAGCATTTTAAGTTACGTCTGTTCCTAAAACAATGTTTCTGTTTAGAACTTCTCTTGTCAATGTAAATGCAATAAGTTGATATATATCATGGGTGTCTAAAGGCCTATAGAACCAGGAGATATTACACGTCAAGCATGCTCTGCTAAGGTCAATAACTTTCCATATAAAACAGGAAAAACGACCTTAAAGAATATGCCCTGCAGGTTGCTTACGCCAGGGGTTACCTCGTACGAGTTACAATTGGATATCTATGATTTATATTGCTTATACAGGGACATCATTTTATTTTTACTAACATTTCTGATATTAACCTGGCTATACCTTTGTATCAACGGTTGCTAACCCCTTCCACGGCTGGAGTTCGATGGCGTAATATACTGTGAATTTTATTAGTAACAACAATGTACTGTTAATCTTAACTAATATTTACAAAGCACTATTTACAAATCAGAACTACCAGTTCTCAGTTCACAGTTCTTCTATCTCAGTCACTCGAGTTCACCGTATCTCGAACCACAGACCTTCAGAGACAGTTCACTGTACTCGAACTCGGGTCCCTCCAACTGCGGTCCACTGCACTCGAACTCAGGTCCCTCCAACTGCGGTCCACTGCACTCGAACTCAGGCCTTCGGATGCTGACGCAGATGCGGACGCACACTCGAGTCGAACTCCGGCACACAAGTCTGGCTTGCTTGCTCTGGCTTACTCACTGACTTAATAACTGAAAACTGCAAACTGGAAAACTGCTGTCGTTCCTTCGCGTCCGGAATTTATAGCAACAGCGACGTAGCCTCGAAGGCTCCACGCGTCTCTAGAGATGGCACTCCAGAACAATCCCGAGCCCTCTCCTCTCCACCAGCACCAGATGCGCGCGCACTCCCGCTCCACTCTCTCGCCGCGTTGGCCCTTTTCCCCTCTCCGCCGCGCGCCATCCCAAGTGCTCCGCGCGATCTTCTCTCTTGCGGGACGCTGGTCGTGAGTTCGAATCTCACGTCGCTGTCACAATACAAACAAATCACTTTACTAGGTATAGGAGGGAAGAAAAGTAGTTCATCCATTTACGTAAACTATGAAATATCACGCTTTTGAGTTTGATAATTTTCATTAGGTTTTTGTTTAATCAGAATACAGTACAGTATTAACAACGAGTGTTTTTACTCACGAACTGAGCTGTCCATGTGGACGTATTCATTATGCAGTGTATATTATAGTGTCTATAGCACATTAGCGTACACTATAGAGAATGAAGTTAAATTGAAAAATAATCATAATATGGATATTTAAACACACTTTTTAAAATGGTGGCCGTTCATTTCGATACAGGCTTCAGTTCTAATGTATGTAATTCCAATTACCAGTTTCGTCCTTCGTACTAGTAACTCATGTTGAAATAATTCTCTACCTACTCTGTAAAAGAGTACCTTACGTACTGTAAATTCAATCTTCACTTCTGCTCGATCCAAAAAGATAAAATTACTCAGACATGCTATCTACTGTCCTTCCAAGTGGTTATGTCGCAGGATCGTAGAAAGGAGGGAAATCACGTGACAGTTAATTACTTAACGAGGCCCTTTTAATTAAGTTATTTTAAATAGTTGTATGGGTATAATATTACGTATATGTCCAATTCCTAACAGAAATTAATGTTCTCAGAAAAGATCTAAGACAGCCCAGCCACTAGCCTTTACAGAGAGGCGAATAGAAGGTGGTGGGGAAAACCGGAATGCGACGTAGGCAAATGGACGACAGTACCTGTGCGAAAATGATGCAATATTGAAAGCTCTTTCGTCATTGGAAAACGCGAACATATTTTTGGAACGTACTGTGGCGGTAAAGCTACTATGTCTGTATGTGCGGTCTTGGATATGTGTGGAAGACGGTTGAACTTCATTAGTAGAAGGGGTGGGAGTGAAGTACATTCAAAAACTCAGGTACAATAAAAATTGAAGTAAAAATAAAATGAAGTCTCTGTATTTTGTTTGAAAGACGATCCTACGTTCTCATCTTCTTGCCCTGCTGGCTCCGCTGAGTTCTACTCGCTCCCTGCCTGCCCAGTCTGCAACCTCTCGCCCCGAGCGAGGCTTCAGGACGCTCCGTGAGCACCCCACTCCTCCTCCCCCATCGTAACGATACCAACCTTACTGTGCGCTCGCGAGTTATTTCTTCGAATCTCCCCCTTCAGCTGAGTGCTCGCCTTCAATGAGCACCGTTTGGACAGGGTTGATATACAGGACGCACAATGGGCCAACGCAAACCTTAGTGCAAGGGCCCGTCCCGGATCCAGCCCTCAAAAAGCTAAGCCAAGCCACGTTAGTGGGTTCACTGGTTCATCCTGCCATCTCAAGTATTTAAAACCCACAACTAGATAAAAATTTACGAAACTTCGTGTCATGTAATCACAGACAACAAAAGACAAATGTACAAACATTTGGGGTGCTATGCATAGAGATTTCGCTAACCCGCGCTACGAGCGTGCTAAACTAGCCCCGGCTATCGACTGATTACTTCTACAGGATTCATATCATATCAGTCGCTAACACTGGTTTACGAATACGAAAAACGTTAGTTCGCTGATCATCCACCGGAAGCCCGCGCTAAGAATGTCTATGAATATGGCCCTTATAGTTCTGACACAGGCCATCTACGAGTAGTTGTCATGAGAGGAAAATACATTTTCAAATCCCTATTGAGATTAGTATCAGTATCAGTTTTATTTGTCAATTTATCTTTTGAAGAGGTGGAAAAATTCAAATACCTGGGAGCAATAGCAACAAATATAAATGATACTCGGGAGGAAATTAAACAGAGAATAAATATGGGAAATGCCTGTTATTATTCGGTTGAGAAGCTTTTATCATCCAGTCTGTTGTCAAAAAATCTGAAAGTTAGAATTTATAAAACAGTTATATTACCGGTTGTTCTTTATGGTTGTGAAACTTGGACTCTCACTTTGAGAGAGGAACATAGGTTGAGGATGTTTGAGAATAAGGTCCTTAGGAAAATATTTGGGGCTAAGAGGGATGAAGTTACAGGAGAATTGAGAAAGTTACACAACGCAGAACTGCATTAAATCCAGACGTAGCATGTAGCACGTATGGGCGAATCCAGAAATGCATATAGAGTGTCAGTTGGGCGACCGGAGGAAAAAAGACCTTTGGGGAGGCCGAGGCCGAGACCTAGATGGGAAGATAATATTAAAATGGATTTAAGGGAGGTGGGATATGATGACAGAGACTGGATTAATCTTGCTCAGGATAGGGACCAATGGCAGGCTTATGTAGGGCGGCAATGAACCTCCGGGTTCCTTAAAAGCCCGTAAGTAAATAAGTAATAATCAGGGGCGGATGGAAGGGGGGGGGATTAAGGGGATATATCCCTCCCGAAATTTTGAGAAAAATACGAAACAAGAAACAAAAATAATATTAATTTTAATTCGTGAATGTACATAGGAATTAGAGAGTTTTCCACGTAAATTCTCTTTGCTAAAGTGTTAAATTCCAAGAACTGCAGAAAGACAAACACAGCGTTCTTACTTCAAGACAGAGAGTCATGAAGAGTATTTTAGGCTTTTAATTTTCCTTCTCTTCTTAGACTATTTCATTAGTCAGCTCAAGGACAGGTTTTTAAATCATAAGGGAATCCTAAAGTCCATATAAACTTTGCTGCCTAAAAATATAGTGCGAGCATCAGATGAAGATTTAGAAACTGCTGTTGAGGCTATAGTAATTCAGTGGCCCAATGATATTGATACATCACCAGAGTCTTTCTTCAATGAATTGAAGATGTGGAGAAGAAATTTCCTTGATCAGAAAAATCTTCACCTAATACCTATTGATTTTATATCATCTTTGAACAGGTGCAATTAAATTATTTTTCCCTGCACTCGCAAGGCGCTGAAACTTTTCTGCACGTTGCCTGTAACTACAGAAACACCAGAACGGTCGTTCTCAACATTGCAGTATTTGAAGACTTACTTGAGGAGCACGATGGGAGCAGACAGATTAAATGGACTGGCCTTGATGTATATACATGAAAATGTAGAAGTAAAAGCTCATGAAGTACTGGCTGAAATGTCTAAGAAGCCTCGTCGCCTTCTTCTGTGAATGTCATTCTGTCATTGTTTTTGTATTGCAGTCAACGTAAATGTTAAAATTAAAAAAAATATATGGTTTATTTAACAACCCTCGCAATTGCAGAGGTTATATCAGCGTCGCCGGTGTGCCGGAATTTTTTCCCTCAAGACTTCTTTTACATGCCAGTAAATCGACTGATATGAGGCCTGTCGCATTTAAACACACTTAAATGCCATCGAGCTGGGTTGGGGTACAACCCGCAACTTCGAGCACAGAAGGCTATACCGACTACGCTACTCAGGCCAACTTGTAAATGTTTGTGACTCGGAAACAAATTGTGAGTATACAAACTTATTTCTCATTACTCCATTTTTACTATCTCCTCAAATCCCTCCCCGAAAAAAAATCCTGCGTCCGCCCCTGGTAATAATAATAATAATGTAGATTCATTTTCCGGGCTGAGAGGCCGTGGTCTATTAGTTGGTTTTATACCAGACGTTTCGTCTGCAACTGCGGCAGACATCTTCAGTGGAGTGGTATCCGAGGTCGCAAGACTCTTCTCGGCGTACCTGAGGCAACTGATCCTGTGTCTCGAAAAAAAAAAATCGAAAAATCGAAGGAGAATTGGGAGGAAAATTTAAAAGGTACGCAAAACGCGTCCTTGCAAGGGGTTGGGGGCTGAACAAAACTAAATATGTGAGCTCCAAGCCTGTTGGCCACTAGTCTCACTCCGGGTTACGCTGCTCCCCTGAAGGAGCTCTAGAAAATTTTGAAGGGGAAGCCGAAATTGGACGTAACCTCTTAGGTACCACATACGCGAGGGGGGCTGAGATTGATCAATTGATCACGGAACGGGGCGAGGAGGAGTTGGCTGGTGTTTGCCGTTAGGATGGCAAGACGCCGTCATCTGTTGTTCGATGACAAAGCAGGTGAAGGCCGTCGGAAGAAGCGCCGTGAAATCTAAGCTGCAATTTGAGAGGTCCCTGTCCTTTCAAATTGCGACTTATTGAGTGACCTCGTATGTTCAATAGACTATTAATATTATCTGAACTAGGGCATACATAATTTATAATAAAGGTGGAATATATATGGGGAAGGGCATATAGGTCCGTGGCCCATTTCTTATAGGGCTCATCCCGACATTTGTCTTACGCCTGAGGAAAACCACGGAATACCTTAGGCAGGATGAGTTGTCTCATATAAGAGACTAGCCAATTTTTTTCGACACAGGATCAGTTGCCTCAGGTACGCCGAGAAGAGTCTTGCGACCTCGGATACCACTCCACTGAAGATGTCTGCCGCAGTTGCAGACGAAACGTCTGGTATAAAACCAACTAATAGACCACGGCCTCTCAGCCCGGAAAATGAATCTACATCTATAGACTCCGGCCGTGAAAGCCTACACTGCAAAAATAATAATAATAATAATAATAATAATAATAATAATAATAATAATAATAATAATAATATGTAAGTTAGAAAAGGAAACTCCAAAATCAATTTCTCTGATTAGAAATTCTTTTGGTAATATTTAGAGCAATTCGCCGAAGTTTTTGCCATCGAAGTGGTTGTATACGTACCTTTCCCACAAAAGACATCGTAGTCCGTGGGCAGTCAGTTCCGCGGTGATGTAACCGTCTCAACCGCAAAGCACCGGCGTTACGTAGGCTATTGACTGTGTTGTTTGTGGCTTGTTATTTATAATGTACGGAAGTTCACGGTCGTCGCGAGCCTTATTTGGTTCTTTGAGGGTTGTGCATGTCGTGATGGCGGGGTGGTGGGTAGCCTGCAGGAGCACGCCCCTTGTAATTATACTCGCCATAGCGGACATTTTTGGCGCTCTGACGTCATTATTGTTATTGTTGTATTTGCAATTCGGACGGATAGCAAAATGGCACGGATCTGAAACACGTTATGAGTACTGCGTTGTGAGAAAGATCCACGCTCAATGTCAGAGTCGATTACACTACCACCACCACTATAAGCAGAAGTCATCGTATTTGTTTGTAATAAGTTCTCTACCCCTAATGTGTCCTAATGAGATACATCTCTTTCGGGCTTTTCCACTGTGAATTCTTGCAATTCCTCGAACTGATAAGCCGCGTCTGTGGCCGAACGATATTGAGTTAGTCTTCAATTCAGACGTCCCAGCTTCGATCCCCAGGCAGGTCATGATAAAAACTTGTGGTGGACAAAGCAGACATTGCAGAGAGTTTTTTCTCGAGGTACTTCAGTTTCCCTCATCCCACCAACATTCTTAACATTCCCCTCATTTCATCTATGATCTGCAATAGTTAAAAATAAACTGGATTGAAGTCTTAGGAGTAGTGCCGGTTTCCGATGCCAATATAGGAAGAGTTTGGGGCTACTGATTTGTGGATGGTTCTATTAGCGCCGAGGCAGAATGGTCCACTTGTCAGCATCGTATTCACGAATCCCAACCGGGTCACCTGTCGGATTTGGGAAATCATCACGTAGGCCTATACAGGACCAAGCCTAAGTGCAAGGACCATTTCCGGGTTCAGTCCTTCAAAAGTCAAGTCGGTCAAGTTCTTGAAAGGTAGACTGATCTCGGAATGAGATAAGTGGGCTGTACGTTTGGAGTTTACACAAATTCTACCACCATAAGGATGCAATAATTACGTGTTATAATTTGTCAAACTTCGTCATTCGTTCATACATCATTCTACGGAAATCTTATTATATACAGAATGATTGACGAGGATTTACCGTCACTTACAGAGCTTATTTACGAAGACATTCTGAACAAAAAGTCATATAAACTTTTGTCCTAATCTCAATATTTTCAAAGTTATACTAATTTGAAGTTGTTAGTAAAATACCTTTTTTCTTTAGATTTAAGGGTAAAAAAAATTACAAATAGAGAATGAACTATTCAGAAGTGTCATTCCTTTAATTGACTAGCGTTCTGAAGCTAAAAATGTGTTATTTGTTTTGCAAAGATTTTATTTTTCAATTTTTAACTAAAAATGACAATATTCTTACGCACTTACAACTTCAAATTAGTGTAATTCTGAAAAATTTGAGATTAGGACAAGTAGAATAAGAATAATTTCAAGTAGAATAATGCATTCCATTTGCCAAATGACTTTTGTGTCACACAGTATTTCTATTGAGTCTTGTGCAATACCTGGACATTTCGGATGCTATTCATAGACATTTCGCAGCACGCGCTACGAGCGTACTAAGCTAGCCCCGGCTATCCACTGGTTACTAGTACAGAATTCAAATAATATCCTATCGCTAACACTGGTTTATGAAAACGAAAAACGCTGATAATCCACCGAAAGCCCGCGCTAAAAATGTCTATGAATACCGCCCTTCGATACTTAACATAATTTTAGACTGGCACATAGGCCTAGTTCAAGTGTCAAGACGTGAGTTTAGCATCAGAGACAACGGAGAGAAGTACATACCGCCAACGCAAAAATATATTCATGCCCAAGGCGGGATTCGAAACCATGAACTGAGTTACCAGGTACTATGAACGTACATCGCAGCTGGCGTAATAAAATACATGATTCCCTTCCCTTCCTTCTCAAGATATCCTCAACTTGTCTTTGTTTCTTTCTCAAGCATAACTTTTTTATGAAACAAGTTAATTACTCGTACATCAAATTACATTAAGGAGGAGTTTAATACAACGAAATGAGTAATCAAACGATATCATTTTAAAAGTGTTTCTTGTTGATTACGGGACATTTGCATTCCAGAACATCTCCATTACTTTAAATCTGTATGAATTAGGAAAAAAGAGAAAAGAATCGCTTGTGCAGCAGATCTGCGGAGTGGATCTGCTTGGTGTGAGGTCTTTTAAACATGGTCGGTCTCGTCAAGAATGTGGCACAATGAAACCGGAATCAACTGAACCTGCTCAATAATTCAGCCAACACTTACCTGAATCTAAGAATGCAACAAAATTTCATGAGTTCGAAAATTTTCAAAGAACGCATTAGTTGATTAATTCAATTTGACGCTTAGACCTATCATTCTTGGTTAAACGAAATGTATAAGACGTATCGTGAATCTGCAAAAAAAATCGATTCCCATATTTTCACGGAAATGGAAGTAGTATTTAGCTTTCCTAACAAATAAAATGTGAGTTTTGACATAAAATTTGTCTACCCGTCTGTTTGTTTGTCAGTATTCTGAAGTACCGAGACATGTCATTCTTCATCAAGTACCTGTTTTACTTAAAGTGCACAACATGATTCTAAAAACAATATATTTTGAAGGGTAACGCCAAATTTATACGATTTCTTCTAATATTTTTGACGTGTGCATATGGGACGTTCCATGTGAAATCGGACAGCAAAACACCCTACAACTGTGAAATTGCTTGAAAATATATATATATATATATATATATATATATGTGTATAGATGGGTAGGCGATACTTTGTTGTGAAGTCTATTCTCGTTCAAGTCCATTAGTTTTCTTGTTTTAATGCGTTAAATTTATCGTAATTCCGTAAAAATCTCCAGTTTCAAAGGGGATAAACTTGAAACGACTTATGATAGATATTCCAACAAAAGTTCATATTATAGCTGACTATAGCTCATAACCAGAGATCGGAAGTTTAGGCATTATGAATCATTAAAATAGGGAGGCAGAAAGGCATCATAAATAGCTAAAATACGCAATAAAAGGCAATTACAACCTTGCACTTTCCACAAAGCAAGAAAATCTTTACATAAGTCGAATGCAAGTTGAGATTTTCGGCTCGATGTTGCAGTTACTGTTGGAAGAAAAATCTTCTTCCCAATAGCCTTGGAAAGTGCATTTTTGTGTTTGGTGTACTGATATGTTGCGATATGAAATATTTAGCTAGCTATAACAACGTCGCAATGAAAACTGAAAGAAAAATAACTGTTAAAAATAACGTTAGACCCGCACTCATTGTTGCCTTGTCAAATAAACACAAGCGATAATTAAAACGCTTATGTTATACATTTTTGCACGGCAGCACTCATTGTTGCAAAGAGAACATGAACTGACTGAAAGACAATAACATACATTCGGTGAAGTCACTTTCATTGTAGTGGTTATAGAAATAAATTAAAATATACCTGTAGGCAGTTTTTAATAATAAAGTAATAAATAACAGATAAATAATCAAATAAAGGCAAAAAAAGCATTTATTTTGTAAATTAGGCATTTATATTAAAAAAAGGCAGAAAAAGGTAACATAAAACTGCGACGTTTCAATCACAAAGGTATTTCGTACAGATTTACTTTCAAAATGAAGATAGATTTAACACATTTAAAAAGGCATTCTGCCAAAGTTTCGGTCTATGCTCATAACTATGCATACACCATATTTTATATGAGTATTAATATTTAACAGGGATATAAATAGGGCTTATATATAGAGATGGCAGATATTTCACAAACCGATATTTTGTCACAGGTATTTTTTTGTCACAGATAAACCTGTGGCTGATGACGCGAAATATTTGTGACAAAATATCGCTATCGAAATCTGCTCCGTATTCAGTACTCCGTCACCGTTGCAACGTCTGTGACTGATATTTTCTCCTCTACGTCGTGGGTTTGCGCATGCGCATGATACAATAACAGTAATCTGGCAGTGGTATTTGATTATTTTTTCGTGATATTTTGTTCAATATTTTTTTTTTCAAAGTGATGATGTGTTGCAAAGTTATTAGCGGCATTATAATAAAATCATAAATCTGACATTTTGTTTTCATATTTTAGTCTGTATATATGTTTTATAAATATTTTATGTATTCCCCCGAGATCTTCACATTTTCATATTAAGCTTACTGTCAATTTATATTAATGTGTAAGTATTTTCCACTTAATTAAAACCGAACGAGACAAAACTGACTAATATGATGGGCAACTTATTTCGCTAAACTAACCTAGGTAGTGTCCTTCGTATTCCCCTTATACACCTTGCATATACGAATCTGTGACAGGTCAGGTTTGGTTGGTTTAAGCTTTTATTATGCCTAGACATATGCGATCAACGACTAAACTAGCGTTGAGGTAGTTCCCTTCGCATATACACCTTGCATATACGAATCTGTGACAGGTTAGGTTTGGTTAGTTTAGGCTTTGTTATGCCTTGGATATACGATCAACTGCATCTCCACAAAAAATCAAATTCAACGTTTTTCACTTCCGAAATCACTTAAACTACCTCAGCGCTAGTTTAACTCGAGGAACTGTCTCTCCACAAAAAAAATCCTTATAAATGCAACGATTTTCACATCCGAATTCGCCGAAACTACTTCAGCGCTAGTTTCACCATCTTATTATAAATTATATAATGATTACACGATTTAAATAATAATAATAATAATAATAATAATAATAATAATAATAATAATAATACCACTGGCTACCAATACTTTATCTTGTGTAAAATCCTGTCTGAACAACAGTTTTGTTTTGTAATTATTTTCCATTGTTTTTCCGAATACTGATGTTTCGTTAATTTTTATTCTGACTCAATATTATAATGTTAATGCACGACTTAAAATAATTATTTATCCATTACATTATATACAATAGAAAGGATCAATTTTTAAAACGATTAGGAAAATCACATAACCTCAATTTCTCCATACCCAACTACATTAAAAAATTATCAACTGATTCCATAACTAAAATCAACTACGATATAAGCTCTTGGTATATGAGGTTAACTTTTTACATGTTTCTGTTGAGTTAGCTTAGTATTTATTTGCTAATGGTACATGTACATAACTTATTTGTTGCATTTTCCCATATACACCACTGATATGTGGCGTGTATAGAGAATTCGTATTCACATTGCACTGCTCGTCAATATTTCCTATTAATTTTTATCGGTGTGACAAAATATCGGTGTAATTCATGCATATTGTACTTACTTATCGATATAAAATATCGGTGTGACAAAATCACAGATAAAAGTCACAGATATTTAATTGTCACAGTCACAGTTGTCACAGATACTTAGAAATATCGTTTAAGCTCAACTCTACTTATATATATCGACATTTGAAAACAGTTACATAAGAATATCAATTGGTTCCTCTCTCTCTCCGAAGAAATTATACAAATTTTAATTTCCGTGTTGCATACAGAAGTGCTCATGTAAAAAAAAAAAATCGTTAAATTATTTTATCTACGCCCAAGTTCCGAGTCGGGTGACGGTGCGCGCTTGTTTCGCTCTGTACGCGTGACGTAGGCAAATATGTTCCTGCACTGCTAACAGAACGGTAGATGAGTTTGTCCTTGTGAAATCGAAGGGAAAATTAGCAAAATTTACTTAAAAATTTGTAATTGTCATTATATTTGTTATACAATTAGAATAGAGAGAGAAATTAATGTTTTTTTTTTTTTTCGAAATATGACATCCCTAGGTTAATAGTTTTCTTACAAAAATTCGTCAAATGTACCGCATATGACGAATATTACGTTCTTTATGCAGCCATAACTGCCAAACGTTTTAAAATTGAAATTTCAGTTTTTTGTATGAGTTGTTTTTCTAAACTATTTTCTTAAAATTATTATAAGTTCGCTAGAATACTGAATTTACAGGATATTTCACAAGATTTCCCTTAATGAGTCTTAAAATTTCAAATGAATAGCGTTAAAAGTCGATGAAATACAGAGAAAAATGTGGGCTACTGTATTTTATAGGAGATTTACAATATCTTGTTACATATTAAGAGTGATAACAGCGCACTTCCAGACGAAAAGCATTGGCAGAATAAGTTACACTTCCCTTTAAATTGTGGCTCGTTTAATCAAAAATAAAATTGATGGTTGCCATGTTTTCCCATCTTGGAAATAGCACGGGAGCAGTCATCGAAATAATTGCCAATCAGAAATAAAACAATCTATTGTGCAATGTACCATAAAAAGCACACTATTCTCAAGTTGATAACGGTTACACGTGTTCAATGTGCTGCGATTGTTGTGTACGAAACAAATTAAATTATATCCGAAAAACTTCTGAAACATGCTGTAGGGTAAAGGTTGGTAATATTGTGATACGAGTAATATTGTGATAGTTATTTTTGAGAATTTATTACAATTTTATTGAGCGAGAGAAGACCGGTTGTGCATAAACGTGTCCGCGAACATTCCCTTAATACGTTGACGCAAAAAAACCTATCTTCCTCTCGCTCAGTTAAATTGAAATAAATTCTGAAAAAGAACTAGTCTGTCACAATATTACCAACCTTCACCCTATGTACCAATCTTCTGCCTTTTGCAGCGATCATACATGCATATACAGGGACGTCATTTTATTTTTACTTCAATTTTTATTGTACCTAAGTTTTTGAATGTACTTCACTCCCACCCCTTCTACTAATGAAGTTCAACCGTCCTCCACACAGATCCAAGACCGCATATACAGTCATAGTAACCTTACGGTCATAGTAAACAGTACGTTCCAAAAATATGTTCGCGTTATCCAGTGACGAAAGAGCTTTCAATATTGCATCATTTTCGCACAGGTACTGTCGTCCATTTGCCTACATCGCATCCCGGTTTCCCCCACCTGCTTCTATTCGCCTCTCTGTAAAGGCTAGTGACTGGGCTGTCTTAGCTCTTTTCTGAAAGCATTAATTTCTGTTAGGAATTGGACGTCTACGTAATATTATACCCATACAACTGTTTAAAATAAATTAAATAAAAGCGCCTAATTAAATAATTAACTGTCACGTTATTTCTCCCCTTTCTACAACCCTGCGACATAACCACTTGGACGGAGAGTAGATAGCTTGTCTGAGTAATTTTATCTTTTCGGATCGGGCAGAAGTGAAGATTGAATTTACAGTACGTAAGGTACTCTTTTACAGAGTAGGTACACAATTATTTCAACATGAGTTACTAGTACGAAGGACGAAACTGGTAATTGGAATTACACACATTAGAACTGAAGTCTGTATCGAAATGAACGGCCACCATTTTCAAAAATGTGTTTAAATATCCATATTATGATTATTTTTCAATTTAACTTCATTCTCTATATTGTACGCTAATGTGCTGTAGATAGTATAATATACACCGCATAATGAATACGTCTGCATGGACAGCTCAGTTCATGAGTAAAAAGACTTATTGTTAATACTGTACCGTATTTTGATTAAACAAAAACCGGTAATGAAAATTATCAAACTCAAAATCGCGATATTTCCTGGCTCACGTAAATGGATGAACTACTTTTCTTCCCTCCTATACCTAGTAAAGTGATTTGTTTGTATTTTACGCCAGTATCATCGAACGCCAGTCGTGGAACGGGGTAGCAAACGGTGTTTCCGGTTCTGAACCGTTGATCCAAAGGTATAGGCAGGTTAATATTAGAAATGTTACTTAGTGACTTTTAAGGAACCCGGAGGTTCATTGCCGCCCTCACATAAGCCCGCCATTGGTCCCTATTCTGAGCAAGATTAATCCAGTCTCTATCATCATATCCCACCTCCCTCGAATCTATTTTAATATTATCTTCCCTTCTACGTCTCGGCCTCCCTAAAGGTCTTTTTACCTCCGGCCTCCCAACTAACACTCTATATGCATTTCTGAATTCGCCCATACGTGCTACATGCCCTGCCCATCTCAAACGTCTGGATTTTATGTTCCTAATTATGTCAGGTGAAGAATACAATGCGTGCAGTTCTGTGTTGTGAGCTTTCTCCATTCTCCTGTAACTTCATCTCTCTTAGCCTCAAATATTTTCCTAAGCACCTTATTCTCAAACACCCTCAATCTCTGTTCCTCTCTCAAAGTGAGAGTCCAAGTTTCACAACCATAAAGAACAACCGGTAATGTAGGCTTAACTGTTTTATAAATTCTAACTTTCAGATTTTTTGACAGCAGACTGGATGATAAGAGCTTCTCAACCGAATAATAACAGGCATTTCCCATATTTATTCTGTGTTTAATTTCCTCCCGAGTATCATTTATATTTGTTACTGTTGCTCCAAGATATTTGAACTTCTCCACCTCTTCAAAAGATAAATTTCCAATTTTTATATTTCCATTTCGTACAATATTCCCGTCACGAGAGAGACATAATCATATGGAAATGTTAGTCAAAATAAAATGATGTATGACGGAAGACTCACCACATCCCTCTTTTGTATGAGGTTGATATTATTAAAGGAGTGAAAAAAAAACAAATCCCGAGATTATGCCAAGAATAAAGTGAATAAATATAAAAAGAATAAAATTGTATTTTATTTTAGCAAGAAAGATATTATGATGAATTACACGGAAATCCGAAGTTCGTAAAAGTATTTCTGAACATCCTGTATATTTCAAATCTGTGCCTTAATCATTATTGTTACCAGGAGATTAATATGCAAAATCCAGTCTCAGAGATTTAGCACAAGACTCCACTTACTTCATCAATGATTGGTCTCTGGAGACTGTCTGTAGGCCACCAGATTATTCGTACATAGGCCTACATGTACCTATCTACCATAACAAACTTCAGACACGTCTCAACGAGAAACCCTTAATCACAGGAGGCATAAACCCAATCCATCAAAATGCCCAAGTTGGCGGCATGCAAAATGTGATTTTGCTGATATGATCGAAGGGTTGACTGCATTCTGAAGCAGATTATATCGCCGTGTATGAATAAAGCATGCGTGACGGGCTTCCAAGTTGAAATCAAACAGAGTTTGGAATTTGTCCACGTCAATCTCCCCTTTCTAATTCGCTCACACATTTTCTGTCCATTTCGCTCCCCACCCCCGCACTTAGCTGTATCCCTCGAGAGATCGGCGGGACGAGAGTGGCGTTACCATGGCTACGCATCCGTCCGTCTCTCTCGCAATACGGAATCAATATTGCTGGAGCCGGCGAGCAACCTTCCCTACCTGCTGCCACTGTTACTTCATCCAGCTCGCAAATTCCATTCCCTTTTAACTCTTCCTCATTTGCTCTGTTTTGCCTGCGCGAGTTCGTTTGTTCTCAACTTGGGACGAATCCTGTCTCGTGCAATGAGCCCTTGTGTTTCTACTCGTGGGTGGTATTTTTACAGGGACATCATTTTATTTTTACTAACATCTTTAATATTAACCTGGCTATATCTTTAGAGAACCGGAAACACAGTTTGCTACCCCCTTCCACGACTGTAGTTCGATGATACTGGCGTAAAACACAAACAAACCACTACGCTACCACTTAATGTAAAGATCAGTCGTGTCGCCGTCCTCTTGGATTTCAAGGCGTTCTTCCATTTTTTTATTTTTCCTGCTCTCCATAACGGCCACACGACCGACTTGTTCGTAGCATCTTCAAATCTTCTTGAAAACTGTATCTGCAATGACAGAAGAGTTTTGCTGTTTCCTTGGTTCACACACGCCTCTTTCAACACAGTGATTCTAGACACATCGTGGAGGCTTTTTGCTATATTATGTTCTATGTTTTTAAGTGATATTACAGTTGTAACTTTGGTTTTTAACGTCATATACCAAGTGTTCTCTTTTTATAACATGTTTCATTCGACCTACACGACCTGAAGATGCCAATCAAAATTGGCGAAAACGTTTGTTTTTAAATCTGTGTAAATGTTATTATAACATGTTTTATTGTGTTTTATGTTAAATATTGACTGAATAGAACTCATTTTTCAATTAACATTGAACTTAACGGAACCAATATGCCTTTGAAATTACAAACAAACCACTTTACTAGGTATAGGAGGGAAGAAAAGTAGTTCATCTATTTACGTAAACTAGGAAATATCACGATTTTGAGCTTGATAATTTTCATTAGGTTTTTGTTTAATCAAAATACAGTACAGTATTAACAATAAGTGTTTTTACTCACGAACTGAGTTATCCATGCGAACGTATTCATTATGCAGTGTATATTATACTGTCTACAGCACATTAGCGTACAATGTTAAATGTTATGTTTTATTTAACGACGCTCGCAACTGCAGAGGTTATATCAGCGTCGCCGGATGTGCCGGAATTTTGTCCCGCAGGAGTTCTTATACATGGCAGTAAATCTACTGACATGAGCCTGTCGCATTTAAGCACACTTAAACGCCATCGACCTGGCCTGGGATCGAACCCGCAATCTTGGGCATAGAAGGCCAGCGCTATACCAACTCGCCAACCAGGTCGACTTAGCGTACAATATAGACAATGAAGTTAAATTGAAAAATAATCATAATATGGACATTTAAACACATTTTTGAAAATGGTGGCCGTTCATTTCGATACAGTCTTCAGTTGTTTTGTGCATATTATCGCACTATAAACTACTTTACTTAATTCCAATTACCAGTTTCGACCTTCGTACTAGTAACTCATGTTGAAATAATTCTGTAGGCCTACCTACTCTATGAAAGAGTATTTTACGTACTGTAAATTCAATCTTCACTTCTGCCCGACCCGCACAGATAAAATTACTCAGACATGCTATCTACTGTCCGTCCAAGTGATTATGCCGCAGGATCGTAGAAAGGGGGGAAATCACGGGACAGTTAATTACTTAACGAGGCCCTTTTATTTAAGCTATTTTAAACAGTTGTATAATATTACGTAAACATCCAATTCCTAACAGAAATTAATGTTTTCAGAAAACACCTAAGACAGCCCGGCTTTTACACAGGGGTGAGCAGAAGTAGGTGGGGGAAATCGGGATGCGACATAGGCAAACGGACAGTACCTGTGCGAAAATATGATTTAATATTGAAAGCTCTTTCGTCACTGGAAAAAGCGTAGATATTTCTGGAACGTACTATACTCACTAACTCAGTACTGTTTACTATATGCGGCCTTGATTCTGTGTAGAGGACAGTTGGAACTTCATTAATAGAAGGGATGGGAGTGATGCACATTCAAAAACTCAGGTACAATAAAAATTGAAGTAAAAATAAAATGATGTACCTGTATTATAGCGGTGACGGAAGAACAATGTTAACTCATGAATCACCCTCCAAAAAATTGGGACTAATTTTTGGTAGTCGGGGTAGTATATAAAAAAAATACATGATATAGGTATGTTAAAAACTTTTGGTATTCACCAAACTGTAGATAAGTCATCAATGGCATCATGAAAGACTCCTTGAGCAATTTGAATTGTCACCTCTATTTTAAATCGTATTACTTTAATTTAATATGAATTTTCTTTGTTTGATACTCTATATTATATATAATAATTATTTTAATAGTATGAAGTTTATTTGGTTAATGTTTTATGGGCATGATTCAAAATTTTCAGTTTTAATGGAAGTTTGCTATAATTTCTTGAAATTTATGTCATTTGCTACAGGGTGTAACAGGATCTCACCGACAAACTTTAAGAAATCACAGGCCACAGAGATTGAATAATTTTTTGTCAAGGAACATGTGCTCGATGATAAGTCCTTCATGAGTTATGTGTCCTATTTTAGAACATATTCCTCATCGCGTGTGCTGCATAAGTATAAACCTTAAGTCTTTATCACCTCTGCTACACTACTGTACCTAGTTTGTTAATGGTCTGTGTGGTGCCTCTTCAGTCCGTCTTATCATTCAACAAATCCAACACAATCCTGCCATGTTTGACAGAGATGAATAATGAATGCTGAGAAAATGCCAAAAACGTAATGAGGTATTGTAATTTTTAGTAGGTTATTTTACGACGCTTTGTCAACATCTCAGGTTATTTAGCGTCTGAATGAGTTGAAGGTGATAATGTCACAGAAATGAGTCCGGGATCCAGTACCGAACCTTACCCAGCATTTGCTCATATTGGGTTGAGGGGAAACCCCCGGAAAAACATCAACCAGATAACTTGCCCTGATCGGGAATCGAATCCGGGCCATCTGGTTTCGCGGCCAGATGCGCTAACTCTTACTCCACAGGTGTGGACGAGGTATTGTAGAGGGTATCTAATTATAATAGATGTTGCAAATTGTAACATACTGGGAAAATTAAAAATAATTTCTTCGGACAGTTCACTAAACAACAACAACAGCTCCTTAACGACGTATCATCGTTACCGAACATAAGGTACGTTCATTAACAAAAATACGATCCTCTCTGTGTGACCTATCATTCCTCAAAGTTTGTCGGTTAGATCCTGTTACACCCTGTAAATATATTTCGAAACTCAGAGATTTCTCTTTTCCTTTAATTCTTTAATTAGAATTCAGGATCCTTGTGGTCTGCCAATGTTATTCGTCCGTTTTTTTACGTAAAAATATGCATGAAACTAGTTCTCATTCATTCAGTAACGCTTAAACGTTTCTATTCTGGTACAATTATTATTTATTTGAAAACTTTGCTCTGGTTTTCTGTAAATTTAATATATTGGCGAATCACTGAAACAAATGTACCATCATCATCGTAATCATCACCACCATAATGAGAACTGTCTTATAGTGTAGAGTACGAATTGACAAGCCCAGGAGTACATAGGCCACTCATACTGGCCTATTGTATTACCTCCAAATTCACACGTTGGGCAGGAAATGACAGATATATAATACATACCTAAATACGTATATAAAATACATACATACATACCTACTGTGGAGTAACGGTTAGCATGCCTGGTCATGAAACAAGCGAGCCCGGGTTCAAATCCTGGTTGGGGCAAGTTACCCGAGATATATACAATATATAGACCTACATACAGGATTCTTAATATATATGGCTGCCACAGTACGGGATCTGGCTACCGGGCGACAGGTCGAGCATCAGCCGGTAAAATGCTGCCTGCAACGGCGGAAGCAGAAATGGATTATGTAACCTACCTTGAAGTTGAGATTAGATATTGAAAGGGTCTCCCTTCAACCCGTATAAAGCTTGATATTGCAAGAATATGTTGTCACTGACTCGTCTAAGGTCTTCAACTGAAAATATTATTTCATGCTCAATATTAGCCTGGAGTTCCTATGATTTGTGAAGATTCATGCAGAAAGTTATGTCTTTCCTCCGTTTAAACTGTTCATGTTTTTCTTTGTGTAAGTTACTTTAAAATAGTTCTGCTCATTTTGTTCGAAGGGAGTTTTATTGAAGCTTACCATAATCCAGTGAAGTGCTTTAGTGATTAAATTTCAACCCACAGGTTCAGTGTTAGACAAAAACATTCCCGAACACCAACAAGTTTAATGGAGGAAAGTTAAAGTGTTTCGCAAGTTAGGTCTGTGTTTCTCAACCGCCGGGCCCTGGCATCAATTATAACGAACCGCGAATATTCTCCTGGAATTTGTCATGTTATTTTTCTAAAAATGTTTCGCGAATTAATATTTCATAGTGGAAATATTCTTAGAAGAATAATTTCCGTGATTGTGACGAAAGGCGCAGATCCAATGGTCTCTAAACCCCGACTTCTAAAATATAACTAAATTACATCTGTGTAAAAAATGTTAGTAACCAAGCCACTCATTTCTGAATGATCGGGAATTCTTCAGACATTCCGAAAAGGTAATACCGCTGTTTATGATAGAACATAAAAATTGCCTGCAAACCGACTGCAACAAAAGATATGGATTATGATCCCTTTTGTTGAACAGAAAGAGACAGCCTTCCCATGAAGAAACTTTTCTATTTCTTGAATTATCATCAGACAAAGAACTGGAAAATACTTTTAAATCTAAGAGTAATTCGAAATTCTGGATAAGAGTTGAAAAATGAATATCCAAATTTACATGAAATAACAATAACGTATCTTTGTGAAATCGCATTTTCTGCCATGACCGTGCTTAAAACCAAACAGAACAGCCGCCTGCAACTTTCTGAATGCCTCCGTTTGGCTATCATTTCAATTGATCCCAAAATCAACAAGCTAACAGACAGCAAATAGCAACAAAAGACTCATGTCACGCCATTTCCATAGTGTACTGATACTTTTAAGTCTTAAGATTGTGCAATACGTAATTATGAATACGTATGTTAGTTAAATGTATGAACTTTAAAAAAACTGGAAAGGTATTTACGAGCAAATATGTTCGGACCGGGTCCCCGTCTTATAGAAAAAGTATTTGCTGGGCTGCGGTCTCTCGAAGGTTGAGAACCACTGCGTTTGAGGAACTCCAGGCTAATACTGAGTACGAAATAAGAATTTCAATTATTGATGAGCTTAGACGAGTGACAACATATTCTCGCGATGTCAAGCTTGTATACGTGCGGAAGGACGACACTTCCAACATCCACTGTCAGATAGACTTCATAATCCACTTCAGCTTCCGCCGTTGTAGGTAGCATATTACCGGTTGATGCTGTCGCCCGGGAGCCAGATGCCCTGCTACGGCAGTCATATATATTAAGGACTATATACATAAATTACTTGTTTTAAAACCGCTCTTCTACTTCTAACGGTACAATAATCCGTCTGTCCCACCCTTTTCCGTCCTCGATCCATCTATTCATTCAGACACACATACCCATCCACTCATCAACCCGCCTACTCTTCCTACCTCCAATCCATCAGTCCGCGAATCTAGTCATTGTCCCACGCAGCCATCCATTCAACCAGTAAATCATACAATCACTAACTTCATCAATCTATAAATCAGTCATACATCCACTCATTCTAACATCCAACCAAGCAAACTAATTCATCTATCCATGCAGTTCACGTATCTTCTAACATCAACCGTTCGTCAGTCCATCCAGCGATCCATACAATCCATACACTCATTCTTTCATTCAGTGAAGTAACAACGATCCGTGCAATTATTCAATAATTCTTTCACCCTTGAAGCATAGTTCATTCAAGAGCTGAGTGCAGTGCTACAAACGGAAATCCTTTGTGCTTTGTGACCGTTATAAATACCACAGCGTACGTGTGATTCCGCGTTTTAGGAACCGAGACACAAAGTCAATATGTACACAGAGTTCGCCTTACACATGTACTTTGTGTTCCGAGCTCTGTCGCTGGGTTTAAATGAGTCTGTGAAAGGGAAAAGATGTTCAGAACAGCTCACGACTTTGCTTTCAGATTTTCATTATAATACTTCAACTTGATGGTTAGCCTCAATCACTCTTGTATTCATCTTATTTTACTCACATATTTTCAATAACTCTAAATATAAATAGAAAGTTTTATGGACTGATACAAGATAACAGACACTGGCGTCTAAGATGAAATAAAGAACTTTCTGTCCTATATAAAGATCTAAATATAGTGGACGATATTAAAATTAAAAGATTATAATGGGCAGGTCACATAATAAGGATGAAAGATGGAAAAATACCAAAAAAGATCTTGAATGAGAAATTCTTATTACACGATGCACGATCAATTTCAATCGGCGCTATGTCCTGTGCATTCGAAAACTTTATCACTGACCGCACTTCAAACTCGGCGGGAGCTGGAATAGGAACGTCCATCTTCAACCATTGCAACGAAGCTACTGAGAGCACTAGAGATGGGTAAAAAATAACACAACAGTTATTTTGAAACTGTTCCGGTCTCGGAACTGTTGCAAAAATGAACAGTAGGTCGGAACCTCCTGTTCCGAAATAACAGTGTTCCGACTCAGAGCTGCTCACTTGCCCAGCTGTTGCGGGCTCGCATTACCGCGTTGCACAAGGTATGTTCCGACTCCGAGATAACAATCGGAACGTCGGAGCTTGTTCCGATGAACCAATGACAGCTGCGGTTACACTGTTCTCGTTGTTCTTTATGTTGTACTTGGAACTTCGTTGGATGAAGTTGGTACTTGAAACTCTCACGTGGTTGGAGGGGAACGCATGGAAATTGAAATCCTTGCGGTGGCGCGAACTTTAATATCAACAATTGGAAGACTGGCCAATCATCTGTTAATTCCCGCTTTATAGTTTATTTCACCGTTCCTTGACTAATTCTGTTTTATAAACATTCTACAAAGTCATAAAGTACGCATACTATTATTAATTCATTGATCAGCTGATTCTATACATGTAAGGTTAAAGTCGTAAATGGTAATGAGTGGTTTAGTTACAATGTCTGTATGTCGTTTGTTGAGGTTAAGTCTGACAAGCACAAGTTTTTGTGATATCTTCTCTGTTATCAAAGAACGACAAAAATGTTGTAGCATTATTTGTTGGAAACTGCCCATATAAGTACTGATTTGGAGAGCTAGGTTTAATGCGAAGTTTAAATTACAATTTGGTAAAGATGCGTTTCCAACATTTTACTAACCCACTGCGCGGTTTCCAGGTTTCAGTACTGCCAATATATATCTTTTTTATTATTTATGAAATTGTAATATTATTATTATTATTATTATTATTATTATTATTATTATTATTATTATTATAACTGTGCATTAAGAAAAGTAAAAATAAAAATTAATGATTTGTGTTTTTTTTTTTATTATGTAATAGAGAGAACAGAAATTACATACCATATGTTTTAAATGTTATGTTATTTTTTTTTAGTTGGCTACCATGTCTTTATAACTTTATGTACGAAAACAAAGTGTTGTATTCTGTCCTTGTAGTCAACATCTGTTTAATTACTAACATTAAGCTTTTGAGTTCTGTCCGCGTGCACAGCAATTTTCCAAAATCGATTCGAATGTGCATTGCAGTGCCATCTATAGATAAGAATGTGTACTATGTCATGCCTATGAGTGCTCCAGTGTGAGCTGCATGGTGAAGAGGGAGGGTACTGTACCGTTCGTTTGAACGACTCCTCAAAAGGAACAAGAGTCAAAGAGAAGGCACGTATCAATGAACGACTCCGACTCATCACCACTGGTGACTGTTATTTCGGAACTGTTATTTGGAACATAGTATTTTTTCGGAACCGGAACCGTCGGAACTGTTCCGGGAAAAGAACAACTTCGCCCATCACTAGAGAGCACTCGGGCAGTTCCGCTAGCGCATGCGCCATGCCAGGACATTACTCTATCACGTACACGCAGTCGCTTCGCGCAACATATGGTTTGCTAGCTGTGGGACGAGTGGGAAAGTTACTTTATGAACGCGCCTCGTATTATAAATGTCTTTTATTTAAACGTTTTCTTTGATATACGTAATTTATTTTCATTGTACGATCAATCAGGACACTTCTACATCATTTATAATCTTTAATTCAACGAAAGTTCTGTGCATAGTGTACAGTAGGCCTATATGATTCCTATCCACGCCATCAGGGGTTCAATTCTCGGCGTGGGGAAAGGACGAGATTTACTGTATTTTCCACGCACGGGGCTGGTGTTTGTCTCATATGCTTTTCTGTTTGTCTCAGCGGTGACCCTGTGTCGTGATTACCACACGATCAGGACGACCGGGCATGTGTGCCTACCTAGTGTTGATCCGAAGATATAGGCCTACCCTCCTCTACATCACATTACATCGTAAGCCTATATCAGAAGGACAAGGTAAAACATGATAAAGAAGGAAGACGGAAATTCATTGATAGATAAAAATATAAAATATACATTCCTT
This sequence comes from Periplaneta americana, assembly GCF_040183065.1. Lineage (NCBI taxonomy): Eukaryota > Metazoa > Arthropoda > Insecta > Blattodea > Blattidae > Periplaneta > Periplaneta americana. Next base: position 160,499,815 of record NC_091124.1, on the reverse strand, counting down.
ACTTACTGGCTTTTAAGGAATCCGGAGGTTCATTGCCGCCATCACATAAGCCCGCCATCGGTCCCTATCCCGAGCAAGATTAATCCAGTCTCTATCATCATTTCCCACCTCTCTCAAATCCATTTTAATATTATCTTCCCATCTACGTCTCGGCCTCCCCAAAGGTCTTTTCCCTTCGGCCTCCCAACTAACACTCTATATGCATTTCTGGATTCGCTCATACGTGCTACATGCCCTGCCCATCTCAAATGTCTGGATTTAATGTTCGTAATTATGTCAGGTGAAGAATACAATGCGTGCAGTTCTGTGTTGTGTAACTTTCTCCATTCTCCTGTAACTTCATACCTCTTAGTCCCAAATATTTTCCTAAGCACCTTATTCTCAAACACCCTTAACCTATATTCCTTTCTCAAAGTGAGAGTCCAAGTTTCACAACCATAAAGAACAACCGGTAATATGCAGTAACTGTTTTATAAATTGTAAGTTTCAGATTTTTTTTCAGCTAATTAATTAATAGTGAAGAAGGAAGAATCGGTGGATATTTTTATTGTGACTGAGCAAAAAGAATTATTTGTAAAGATGTTAGGAAGTTATCAGTACTAATTTTTGTATTCGTCAAGCAAAATATTACGAATTTCAGAGAAACTGGACGATTATTTCGTTGTTCTAGAGGTAGTGAATTGGTGACCCCGGTACAGGACTTCCTAGTAGAGAAGGAAACACCTGGGTTATGGCGCAGGGCAGCTATGTTAAAGTCTAGCGCAGTCGTAAATCTAGGAGCGAATATAAAACTCTGCCGTAAAAGTCTCCGAACTTTTTTCCTTAATGAAAGCTGAGGCCAGCCGCACAACAATGTAAAAATGTTACACTAAGTGCTTTCCGAGCCCATATTGTTATTTTGTTTCATAACCAATGTCAATTCGGAACGATGCGGTTTCTATTCATGCACGATACAAGCTTTCTTTTTGAGCGTCATTTCCATGTCTGTTCTATGAGACTAATCATCCGTTTCATATGTGAGCACGTACTAAATTTGCACCATCATAATCATCATTTTCCTTCACAGATTCAAACCTTTGTGATTTTTTCGGTTTCGACGTGATTTTTTTTTTTTTTTTTTTTTTTTTAGTATCTTATAGAAGTGTGCCAATTCTTTTCCCGGTGAATATTTTTTCTTCAATCATTCTTTTATCATGCCGATTACAGTTTATCTTATATTTATATAAGTTATTTTCTCAAGTATAAATAAACGGTACAACGTAAGTGAGAGATTCTTAATGTGAATTTTATGCAGTAACTAACAAAACCGCTATTTCAAATGACTTCGTATAAAATAAACTGCATGCAGCTGTTTAACAGACATGCTTCCCTTCTTAAATCCCAAGCCCTCCATCATTTTAACGTAAAAATTGAGGCATTCCCTGGAATAACACTTAACATAGGTACGTTACGTCGTTTTTCAGTTTCCAGCATACATTGGGTGGTATTAATAAAGATGAGGAAGATGAGTTTGCTTCAAATTTTGTGAGCTTCCTCCTTTTCCTATTAATAAAGTTGAGGAAAATGAGCTTGCTCATCAAGAATTTCCTCCACCTTTGAGCAAGGAGTCAGCACGTAATAGTTTCCTCGCATTACTTATTAATAAAACGGAGTTTTGCTTCTTGCTCTGAAGCATTTGCTTCAAAAAACCTGAGGTACCTAAATAGGTAACTCAAGCTTGTAGAGTGAAGCTGTTGTATCGAAATGGCTGAGATCATGGATATTTAATGGCCTCGAAAGTTGTATAAGAAGCACAGAGATTCACTTTCGGGAGATTACAAAACTTCGTACCGATTTAATCAAGAAACTGTGGATTGTTTAACCGACTATTTCTTAGGTGACACAAACCAAACCAGAGGCAGTGCATTTAAATATTTCCTTAACAGATTTGCAGAGGCTAATGCTGTTGGAGCAATTGGAAGCATTGAAGGAACACAGAGAGTATTATAAGGAAAAGCGTGCAAGACTCTTTGAAAACTACTATCAAATCACAGCTGATAACATACGGAATGTCGAATACCTCTTTATTTACAAATTACACACAAATGTAACTTACATGAAATTATCAGTTCAAATATTATGCACTGGAATGAAATAGAATTTGGGAGAGGGGCACTATGACCCAGCACTGCGACCTAACAAGATACATTGCACTAACCCTCAAGCTAGGCTGACTACACTAAGGTTTTCTACGTATCCAGGTTTCGAGCAAGCAACTCCACTAATAGTTAGGCCAGTCCCGTCCTTACGTCGCTAGCCGGCATTCAAGGAATGCTATGGAATAATGACTGAATGGAGAAATGTTGACAGAATGATGTAAATTCCTCATTAGGGGAAACGGGAGAACCCCGAGAAAACCCCAACTGCAACCTTGTCCGCCACAAGTGTCACTACGGATTTTTCAATTAAAGATCCCATACGAACCCGGACAATCATTCATCTTTATGTGCTTGTTTCCCATCTTTTTTTTAAATCTGGTTTTCATATTGGACTCTTTGTGCCTCGGTTATTGGCACCTCAAACCCTTTTTCATACTTCTCTCTGATATTTGCAAATGTTGCAGATTTCTTTTGCCTCGATTCCGGTATCATTGACTTCTTAAATATAACTGAAATTTTTTATGATATCCATAAATAAAGATAAATCTTCTCCCTTTTTCCCAACGTCTTCCTCTGTATCACTCATAGCTCAATCACTAATCCTTTCGATCGAAATGCACGTGGCGGTATCTCTTGTTGTGGCTGGCCTGAACCCGTTTGACGACTCTACTGATACGAATTCCCACGCTAAGTGAAGCAAACTCTGTGAGCAAGCTTTGGCACGTAAGAGCAAGCTCCGATAGTTTTTATTAATACGACATTTCAGAGCTTCCTCATAGAAAAAGCAAGCTCGTTTTGCTCATGAGGAAGATGAGCATAGTAAGGTCTTCGTTTTTATTAATACCACCCATTGAATCCATAATAACACCTGTCCCTCCTGACAAAATATTATTTCTAGAAACATTTCAGTGTCGTTCTGCACAATGCTGTTATAAGACTGCCATATTAAAGGTCTCATGAAAATACGGGACACTTTTACTGTCGACGTTTTTCCTGAGGAAATTAAAGATATAAGTTACTGACAAAGGTATTAAGTAAGATTTTTTTTTTGAGAGAGGAACATATTTATTAATAATACTATACACTTGAGCTACATTAGGCATTGCAGCCCGAAAGAGCAGAAGCTCGTGCTCGGGCGCAGTTCAGATCAGTTATACAAAATATATCACAAAATTACGAGAGTTCATTGAGCACAATCACATTAATAAATGGTAAAATACATACAGCATGTAATAATAGGGTCTATATACAAATAGAAAATACAAAAGTACATGAATATTAGAGTATCAATTTTTAACTCAATTAGCTTAAACAATTAAATAATTAATCTGATTTGTTTCTTAAATCTATGTGTGTTAAGTGTACTTAGCTCAGGGTAAGCTCTAATTAATGTATTATATATTTTGGGTCCAAAATTTCTGCTGTGTTTTAATCCAGCAGTTGTGTGGCATTTGGGAGTATTTAGAAAGAAACTGTAGTTTTGTCTCGTCTGGTATTCATGAGGATCAAATTTAAATTTATTGTGATTTTTATGGAAGTAAATCAGCAATTTTTGTTTATAAATTTGTTCTAGATTTGATACGCCAAATTCCTGAAAAATTAATTTTGTTGGGTAATCAAAAGGTTCAAAAGATTGAAACAAAGGAGTTAGCAAAAGATAGACAACTATTGCCTTTAAACAATATTTCTTCATGTCAATTTATTTACGTCACTTTACAGTAAATAGCACTTATCGCACTCCCAATAAAATAGTGTCGTCGCTCGAAAATTGTTATTTGTAAAGATACACTATTTCCTAGTAAAATACTGCTGTAAAAATGTTTTAATAAATAGGTACCAAAACCTTTAATAATATACTATTTTATAATTGTACCTTCAAACCTCCAACCAATAAAATAGAGCTGCAAAAAATTACGAATATAATGTGATTTTCGACATACGACAGTAAATCAACTGGGAGTGCGTTATGCTTTTGTCTAACAGTGCTCTTCATACGTACATAGTTTATTCATCATTGTTGATTTCAAAATCAAACATTTGTAAACATTTATACAAATCAGAACAATATTTTTGGCCAATCGTGTTTTTAACGACTTTACCGATGTTCTTGGTAGGCCTTGTAAGTTAAACTTACAGCACACGTGCGGTAAGTAAACAACAAATGAATAATACCTATCGACAAACACAAATAAAAACAAATGAATGACACCACATACCGTTCAAATAACAAACAAAAATGAATAATAATAATAATAATAATAATAATAATAATAATAATAATTTTGTTACTAAGAACGGATAAAAAATAGTATCCAATACATGTGTGTTAAGTGTTACAGAAACTCGAAATAGAAAAGACTCGACTTCATCTTTTTTCAACATTAATTTATGAAGTGAATATCAGAGAAATGCTTGAATTTTACATCTATACTAATAATAAATCTGTAGCCGAAATTTTTCTGGTAATTTTCGATTTTCCAAAAATAATTGGTCCTAACATATATAATTAACCACCCTGAAACCGAAAATCGCATTTTTGACATTTTTGTTTGTATGTCTGTCTGTATGTTTGTTACCTTTTCACGCGATAATGGCTGAACCGATTTCGATGAAAATTGGAAAATAAATTAAGTTCGTTGTAACTTAGATTTTAGGCGATATGACATTCAAAATACTTTATTTAAAAGGGGGGTTATAAGGGGGCCTGAATTAAATAAATCAAAATATCTCGCTTATTATTGATTTTTGTAAACAATTTTACATAACAAAAGTTAAAAATGATTTCCGATAAGTTTTATTCTTTACAAAATTTTGATAGGACTGATATTTAATGAGATAAATGAGTTTTAAAATTAAAATAACGCCATCTAAGACGGTGCAATGAATTAAGAACAAATGACTTCGTCTATAAGGGGCCTTGGACAACAACAATCGAAACAGGGGCCTTGGACATCAACAATCGAAAGCTATTAATCATAGCCTACAGAGAATGTTTCTGTGTTTGTATGAAGTAATATCAGAAGCTAAATTAACCGATTTGTATAATTAATTATTATTTCACCATTGGAAAGTGTAGTTTCTCTAGATGGACATAATGTTATAATGTTATTACAGTAACGTCTGAGTAAATCGAGGACAGGTAAGATTAAAATAGCTTCTTATGCACAGAAAATTTGATAGACTATTTTGTACATTCGTTTTCTGTATTTCTTAAAATAATATTTATGTACATTCATTTTAATCTCAGAGAATTAACGAACAACGAGAGTGTATTGATTTAGTATGCAGTAATAGTACGTTAGCTTAGCTATCTATTATTTTATAATTCAAATTTTAACTACGCTCAATTGAATCGTGTTAAAATACATAAAATATATATGCAATAAATGCAATGCAAAAAAAAATTGGGTAATGAGCGAAGCAGATTATCTTGCGCTGTTGTAAAAGTTGTTCGCTGGATCAAACGTCCTATTTTAATTATGTAATTACTTTATATTTATTTCTAACAGGTGCAGCGGAGCGCACGGGTACGGCTAGTTATAGAATAAAAATTGATTAAAAAACGTGACTTTAGCGCGTCCCGACAAAAATTGTGAGGGCGTCGGAACCTACATGCAATTACTCATACTGTATCTACGAGCGGATCACACAATCGCTATCGTAGCGACAGTTACCAAAAGATAGAACGTAGTAATCGAGCGCTAGGACATAAAAATTTGCTTTTATTAGTTTTTATTCATGAACTAAGAGACCTTTACACGTAAATAAATAAACTATAATCAGTCGAAGACTTGCTTCCTCATAAGATTTCAGCAATACTTCAGCTTTTTACCGCCCAAATGTCCAACACTCACAGTCGTGTTCGAATCTGTGATACTCGAGTCCAGAAAAATTTACGATATACCGTCGAGGACGATGTGCATGCATCACTGTGTCTTCATTTCACACATCTCATCCAACCAATCGCCTGCACCTGAACTCTGCACGCTACGGAACCTTTCTTCTCTCAGCATCCCCTACATCTCAAACAATGGACGTAACAAGGAAGGGTGAATATCATGAAAGGGAGGAGAATCACTGACAGATAGGGGTAGAATGGAGAACGAGACCCTGAAGTCGGGGTATTTACAGCACCACTGCATCTTTCTACGGCTCTCTCTCCCTTCAACAAGAAGACTGCGGGGGTTACCATGGTAACGAGTGAACCACAAACAGAAGACGAACAAATTATCGCAAAGATATTTCCTTCTCACTGTTTCAATCACGACAGAGGATACGAAAACTGACTCAAAATGTCATTTGCAAAAGAAAAGTGAATAAAGAATATGTATATCTGGAAGTGAGAGTCTTAAATGAGGTTTCTAGGTAATCTTTCCCCTCGTTTCGTAAAAGGGATTTTAAAATACAGTAATGAGATTTACACTTCCATTTTAGTTTCCATTCAGCTGGGAAACTGATTAATGATATAGCGTTACGAACACACCCGTTGACGAACGGAAATGTCGGAATGTACAACTCAGAGAATTAAAAATTCTTGTCTGCAAAATCCAAGTGTTATACAAAGCTATCACCCCGTGACAAGACTGAAAGCAGAAGCTTCCTGTTTAGAGTTAATTAGACGTAAATTACACAAGTGAAAAGGAAATGAAAAACAGGAGTTCACAACACAAGTTATCACATTATTATGCAAAAAGAGGAATGCAGCTTTTAAAACAAACGGCAATGTCCTTAAATGACTTCTAATTCCACATCCTCTTTCTCACACATAACTCAGAAACTCTTTCCAGAAGCCGAACATAACTATACACACAACTAAACTCTTACTAAACTCCGTCGCGACTCAATTATTCAAACCATATTTTCTATCTTCTTCAGTCTTTCCATACCATTTCCATAATTAATAACCTATTTCGAATCTTGTTTCACATCCAGATATGCCGTTAGCCTAACAACGTCGATGTTTCATATTGGAGATCCGGGTTCAAATCTCTGATAATCCAAGTGTGGTGGATATTCAGAAGAGGTTTCGTGGCATGCCAGTGCCAAAATTTCACCGTTTCTAGATCATCATCATCATCATCATCATCATCATCATATTTCAGGAGTAATGACGATTCACATCCCTTGGTGCACGAGAGCAATGTTGGAGAGAGAAAAGTGATTTACAATTTCAGCGTGTTATCCTATACATAGAGGAACACTTGAGAAGTGAAATGATGCATTAAGTACCAGCCTTTTGGGAGAGATGTGCATTCATTCCTTGCCCGGGGTCCACCAATTGTTTATTATGACGATTTAAAATATAATCTACATAATTCCAATTACCAAAAAGCGCAGCTGCTTGGTTCTCGTCTTATCTCAACGAATGCCAGCATTGTGTTTCCAATGAAATTCGAATTTCCTCTTGGCATATCGTTGACTTTGGAGTCTCACAGGGATCTGTGCTAGCACCACTACTATTCACTGTTCACGTAAATCACATCCTCTCGACTCTAAAAACACTGCAAACATCACCTTTAAGCATATGATTTACAAATCTATAGCCTATCCATACATCCCATATTCACTCAGTGATGCAATACGCAATCTTAACGAGGACCTTGAATGTACTATTTTTGTATGGACCAGAAAGTTGGGATTGAAATGCAAGAAAGTCAGAACCAATCCTATTGGGACATCTACGTCTATTATGCAATATTACTCCTGCTCTTCCTGTCAAATTAAATGACACAATAATTCCTTTTGCTTCCTGTGTTAAAAATTGTGGAATTTACTTCGATAAACATTTAAACCGGAACACCTAAGAAGCTCATATTATAAAAAAGTGATGTACTGGTTATTTAATGACGCTGTATCAACTATTATGGGTTATCTAGCGTCGATAGAATTGGTGATAGCGAAATGGTATTTGGCGAAATGAGACCGAGGATTCGACATAGATTACTTGACATTCGCCTTACGATTGGGGAAAATCTCGGAAAAAAACCAAACATTTAATCAGTTCAAATGGGAATCGAATCCACACCCGAGCGCAACTCCGGATCAGCAGGCAAACGCGCTACCGCCTGAGCTATACCGCTGGCCTCAAAAAAGTGATTTCCATACTACATTCCTTAAACAGTATTCGAAAATTTCTCTCGCTATCACTAAAAAAAATTCTAGTGGAAACACTAGTAATGCCTCACTTTGATTATTGTGATTTTCTACTGACTGACCTCAATGTCAAGCAGTCGCAAAGATTACAATGTGTTCATAATTCTTGTGTTCGCTTCGTCTGCGATGTCCGTCGCGCTGACTACATTACCTCATCCTTCCAAACTCTAAACTGGCTACGGCTTAATGAACGCAGAAATGTTAATCTTTTCCAAATCCTTCACACTTATACACCTACCCACCTTGCCTCCCGCTTCAGTCATCTTCCTCGTATCACACACAAACTCTACACGCGCATGCAAAATAGGCTTATACTAGCCATACCAACACACAAAACATCATCGCATTCATCATACACTACCAACACACAAAACATCATCATATTCATCATACAATATCTCTACGTAAAAATTAATTTTTGGTCCTACAGAATACAGCTGTTGATATTAGAGGAGAAAAATTCGCTCCACTGCCGGGGATCGAACCCGGGTCCTTGGTTCTACGTACCAAGCGCTCTAACCATTGAGCTACGCTGAAGTTCAATCCACAGCACCGGATCGAATCTCTCTCCTCCAGTGTTTTTCCCTTTTGTGGCCTGACTCCAAGTTCGACAAGTATTTTGATATTTATATTAAGTCAACTGCCATTATACAAGTGCACTCAATTGAGTGACTTGGTGGCCGGGATTCCACAATAATATGCACTGTTGGGCGAAGAATGTATGTAAAGATGTATTCTGTAGGACCAAAAATTAATCTTTACGTAGAGTCTTAACAATGCAGGTATAGGACGTTCCGGGTCTCCGTAAGTCAACTGCCATTATACTCGTACAAGGAGCGCACTCAATTGAGTGACTTGGTGACGGGATTCCACAGTAATATGCACTGTTGGGCGAAGAATCTACGTAAAGATATATTTTGTAGGACCAAAAATTAATCTTTACGTATATTCTTCGTCCAACAGTGCATATTACTGTGGAATCCGGCCACCAAGTCACTCAATTGAGTGTACTCCTTGTATAATGTCAAAATACATGTTGAACTTGGAGTCAGGCCACAAAGGGAAAAACACTGGAGGAGAGGGATTCGATCCGGTGCTGTGGATTGAACTTCGGCGTAGCTCAATGATTAGAGCGCTTGGTACGTAGAACCAAGGGCCTGGGTTCGATCCCCGGCGGCGGAGCGAATTTTTCTCCTCTAATATCAATACAGTATCTCGCTATCGTGCTCGTGAAATACCGTACACAATACCATCAGAGACTGTCGGAATTTAATAGTATTCAAAAACAAACTTATTAAACATCTTCTTACTGCGTTAAGTGCAATGCAGTAAACTGAGTATTGTAACTCACTGCAAATATTTCGAAATTGTTACTGTTTCGTTTCTCTTGATATTTATAAATCAGACCTAGTCTTAGCTAATTTTTATATATTTTGTCATTTTCTTTAATCACTAATATATTATGCAATCAATATGCATTAGTACTTTTTGTGCCCATTGTGATCTTTCTAATAGCATTTTTTTACTCCCCTATTTTTGTATTTGTAATTTTATTTCTATTTCTTATTCACGTCTTCTCTCTGCATTTGTTTTTTCTTGTATATGCCTATTTGTATTCTGATGGTGTGGTATAGAAGATTTGTTGGCCATAACTCCACCAGATTAAACAAATAAATAATAGTAAATAAATTCAGCCGGTACATCCCCATTTCTTAGCCATTCTGTTCATGTGACTCCCTGAACAAATATTAGAAATCTCATATTGGTTCTGTAATATACTTTATTTTTGTACCACCGTCTAAGTTTCATTTCAATTCAGAGCACAAAATACTTCAATCTCCTTGCAAAATTTTAATTTGGATTCTATTTTCACAATATAGTATAGTAGAATTTATACCTTAAAGTGCAGTCGGATTCAATTTTCGAAAACAGAAAAACTTTTCATTACCAACTAACCTGGCCTGGCCGCGTCTATGGCTGAAGTGCTACCGTGTCTTCCATCCAACCGGTCAGAGTTCAATACCCGGCTTGATCGTAATGAAATTTATGGATTTGCACTGGACAAAGCTAATGCAGTTTTTCTCGGGATACTTCCATTTCCTTCTAACATTTCACAAACACTCTTCGCCTCCCCTTCATTTCATCCATCATCTGCAATATTTTAAAATAGACTGGAGTGAAGTCTTTACGGTTTGATGTTGATATATTCGTCGTAGATTTGGCTATGTCAGGGTTGAGATAGAATGGACCACCTTTCACTGGATTCACGAATGTAATAAAGACCACCTGTCGAACATAGACAATCACCATATATACAGGGTGATTCACGAGGAAAGGTAAAAAATTTAGGATATGATATCTTAGATCATTTTGAGTGAAAAAGTTCATATGAACATAGGTCCGTTTCCGAACGATGGCGGAGCTAGATGCATTTTTTTTGGTAAAACGTCTCGCCCCAATGTGAATCAGACGTTACCATACGCTGCTGACTTGAGAACTTGAGGCAAGGCCACCGACCGAATGACGTAACATTGGAATCTGCATTTTGAGCGATGTAGATAAGAGACAGAAACAGGGTCGTGGGGCCTGCCCTTGTTTAATGTAATGATACAGAACCCGCGCATAAAAAATACACTATCGTTTATCAGTTCACAGCAGTTCAGTCAGCTACCTACATTACAGTAGTTATACAGGTACAGTTATCGGAAGTGTTCAGTTATGTTTTTCAAGATTCCTTATAAATTTTCGATTACAGAATACGCAGATATTGTGCATGCTTATGGTTTGTGCGATGGAAGTTCCTTGCGTGCCGTCGCTGAATATGAACGACGCTTTCCGAACAGAAGGATACCATATCGAAGAGTATTTACTGTCTATGGGGTTGGATGAAAGACTTGGTATAGCAAAGGAACGGGGAAACTAGAGAGGTGCTAATCGACCGTATTTTGGATGCGGCATAAAGACAGCTTCGTGCAACTCTCCGGAGCGATGAGCGCGATTCACGCCCGAGCGCAACAGTGCATTGAAGCAGAAGGAGGTACCTTTGAAAATGTGCGAAAACATCGATCCCCGACTTCTACAATATTAGGTATGTATGCATGCGTGAATATAAACTTTAAATTTGTCCGTTATCTGTCTCTAAATGCGAGTTAGTACAGTGAAATCTCAGAATTTCTTGTGAAATCAAAGAGCCATATCTCCGTAACCGTTCGAAAACGGACCTATATTCTTAGGAACGTTTTGACTAAGAATGACTTCAGAATTCACATCCTAAATTTTTACCTTTCCTCGTGAATCACCCTGTATAGGGCGCACAATGGGCCAAAGTAAGCCGAAGTATCCGTCCCGCGTCCGACCTTCCAAAAGCAACGCTAACCTGGTCTGACTTCTAGGTTAATTGAGAAGAATTCTTCATGTAGTTACAAAGCAGTGTTATCAATGTTATTTCCTTCCGGTCGTTACATGATTATCGGATGAATGACACAGACCACAGAACAAACTATTATCACGAACGTGAGCAGATATTTGCAGTGTTATTATAACTGCATTTTTCAAAATTAAGTTTAAAAGCATTTCTCTAACTGGAATTGTGGAAAAATTTTCTACTGAAGTGTTAGAAATAAACGAAAATTCATTCATTTATTTCATTGCTCGTTTGTCAACTTAAAGCACTACTTTTATTACAGCTTTCCTTTACTTATTAGAAATTTAAATTGCCGTGTAATATATTTGCTGCACCATTCAAATTATTTGCCCATAGATCACATGATAGCATTCACTGAAACAGCTTTCATTTGAAATAAGCCACGCATGTTGGTGAATTGCAATAATTAACAGAAAGATGCGTCCACAAATTGCGCGCGTACACCGAAGGACAAGTCTGTGTAAACAGTTCCCAGATGCTTTCAACTGTGTTCCTACCACTCAATGGCATCATAAGTTTACTAAGAACTATCGGGTACTTAGTGCGAAGTGACAGTTGCAGAACGTCTGCAAAGCAGCTATGTTTATCAGGGAAGACAGACACATACTTCTTCCTCAAGAATTAGGCTATTTAGCTGCAAGATGATGACGCATGACACACGTCAAATGAAACCATAAAAAATTATTCAAATATTTGTTTCTGTGACCATCTGGTTTCAAAAGTTCTATGTCTCCACAGTCACCAGATTCGTCACCGCAGATTGTTTTGAACTAGAACTGCATACAAAAAAATTGAGATGATCTACCGCAGCTTCGTCGCAACGTAGGATGTCTTGTCACACGTGTTCCTGCAAATTTATTTATTTATTTATTATTTTGCTAATAATTGTAACATAAAATATAATATATACAGAAAAACTTTAGCTCGCCCCTGAAAGAGTAGAACTCGTGCTCAGGGGCGGATTCCTGAATTGAAATTAATAATTATACAATACAATTTGTCTTATGTCTACTATGCAATTATAGTATATAAATTTAAATTTTTCAATTTTTATAAAATCCATACATAACTTTCTAAATTTAATACTAGAACTATTAGAATTGACAAGATTAGGATATTTAAATATAAATTTGTTATATATTCTTGGGCCTAAATTACTACTATGATTAAATACTGTAACAGTGTTGCATTTTGGTTCACGCAATCTTAAAGAATTCATACCTTTCGTTTCATAACTATGAGAATACAATTCAAAATTATTTCGATTTTTATGTATGAATTTTATTAATACAATATAATAAATTTGTCTTACGTTAAGTACATTAAAGTCTAAAAACAAATTTTGAGATGGAAAATCAATAGGTCTATGAAGACATATTTTAATTATTTTCTTCTGTAATAAATAAAGTGGATTAAAATTGGATTTCAATCAGTTACCCCATCCTATAATTCCATTCATAATTACCGATTGAAATAAAGTTAAATATATTGTATTAGCATTAATGTAAATACGGATTCTAAAGATATGACTCTGCACATACTCGACCGTCATTTGTCTCTATTGCCCGTGAAATCGGAATTATTGCCATTAATTTAGTAATTAAGCGTCTCTTTGCAGCGCTTCTGCCAACTCCGTGTTCGCTCGGCACCCGAATCTTTTAGGATTTTAAATATATATAGTTGTAAATGTTTCGATATCTTGAAATAAAGTCCCAATTTTAAAATTTTCATTAACAGTTTTGCCCGTCCACTACTTTTGTCCTTTTATTTTGTAGAATGTTAAATGTTATGATTTATTTAACGACGCTCGCAACTGCAAAGGTTATATCAGCGTCGCCGGATGTGCCGGAATTTTGTCCCGCAGGAGTTCTTTTACATGCCAGTAAATCTACTGACATGAGCCTTTTATTTTGTAGATCAATCCGTAATGAATCGATTGAGTGGCAGACAAGGTTGCTGAGTTACAACTGTTGGAGTACAACGTCGTTAAATAACCTACATACTAAAAACATACCTCACAACGTGGACTGCCGGCATCAGCGTTCATGTGTTACACAGGATAACATCAATCGCGGTAAAAAGAGCTCACGCCTGCAAGGAGACCATATATCTTACATTGTATAGTGAGGGTCACATAAGAACAGTTCCTAACAGCAAATATTGCCGTCTTGTCAGTGTTTCCAACTGTTACCAGATATCACACGATTCTATGTACTAAATGACTTATTTACTTACCGTACTTTATGTTGGAAGGTTATTCTAAATAATTAAATAATTTGTAACATATTTTCGTAGGCAAACTATACGGGAAAAGGATCAGCATGTCAAGTATCTTGTCTGGCAATACGAAATTCATTGGTTTGACTAAACAATTGACTCACGAGACCTGACCTAAAATGTATTTTGTTTGATAACATGAAATTATTAGTACTAACTCCGAAAACTTACCTGACTATAGTCTTGAATTATAACCACAACGCAACACATAAAATAACTATTATGTATTAATATTAATATTGATATTAATTAATTATTAATACGCTCAAATTTCACTATCTTCCAGTAACCGGCTCAGAAATCTAGTACAATTTTAATTTCATGGAAATCCAGTACCGACAAATATTGTCGACATTTGTCTCAGCTGCCATCGTACCAGTTACAAAAACACTACCATTTGTAGACCGCTAGCAGTCTTCTGGGCACCGCGCGCTGATCGTGTTGGCCTCAGTCGGGCTAGAGTTCACTGCCTCGAGTTCGAATTATGAATGAAGAGATCGTTGAGACCGCAGGCAGACTTCGTGGGCACCGCGCGCTGATCGTGTTGGGCTCAATCGGGTTAGAGTTCACTGCCTCGAGTTCGAATTATTAATGAAGAGATCGTTGTGACCACAGGCAGACTTCGTGGGCACCGCGCGCTGATCGTGTTGGGCTCAGTCAGGCTAGACTTCACTGCCTCGAGTTCGAATTATTAATGAAGAGATCGTTGTGACCACAGGCAGACTTCGTGGGCACCGCGCGCTGATCGTGTTGGGCTCAGTCGGGCTAGAGTTCACTGCCTCGAGTTCGAATTATGAATGAAGAGATCGTTGAGACCACAGGCAGACTTCGTGGGCACCGCGCGCTGATCGTGTTGGGCTCAGTCGGACTAGAGTTCACTGCCTCGAGTTCGAATTATGAATGAAGGGACCGTTGAGACCACAGGCAGACTTCGTGGGCACCGCGCACTGATCGTGTTGGGCTCAGTCGTGCTAGAGTTCACTGCCTCGAGTTCGAATTATGAATGAAGGGATCGTTGAGACCACAGGCAAACTTCGTGGGCACCGCGCACTGATCGTGTTGGGCTCAGTCGGGCTAGAGTTCACTGCCTCGAGTTCGAATTATGAATGAAGAGATCGTTGAGACCGCAGGCAGACTTTGTGGGCACCGCGCGCTGATCGTGTTGGGCTCAGTCGGGCTAGAGTTCACTGCCTCGAGTTCGAATTATGAATGAAGAGATCGTTGAGACCACAGGCAGACTTCGTGGGCACCGCGTGCTGATCGTGTTGGGCTCAGTCGGACTAGAGTTCACTGCCTCGAGTTCGAATTATGAATGAAGGGATCGTTGAGACCACAGGCAGACTTCGTGGGCACCGCGCACTGATCGTGTTGGGCTCAGTCGGGCTAGAGTTCACTGCCTCGAGTTCGAATTATGAATGAAGAGATCGTTGAGACCGCAGGCAGACTTTGTGGGCACCGCGCGCTGATCGTGTTGGGCTCAGTCGGACTAGAGTTCACTGCCTCGAGTTCGAATTATGAATGAAGAGACCGTTGAGACCGCAGGCAGCCTAAGTGGTCTTATTGCTTTACAGGTAGTCAGCTGAAAGCCCGCGATCTGCCCGTACATATCTCTATGGGTAAAATACAGCAGGGAATCGAACTCAGAACCTCTTGGTTCATAGTCAGGGAAGCTAACCACTACTCCAAGCTGGCGGTAATTACTGTTTTACATAATTATAATCATCAACAAGTCAATGATAGGCCTATACATTAACATTTCCAGCAAAGCTCAGGCTGTTGGCTAAGACTCAATACTATGACGCACCACTGAGTAGGAAATAAATAACACCTTCTCCAGACGCGTAGGATCCGTAGTTGTGCTATGGATTTCAGTGCGGGGGCTCCCGAACTTTCGGCTCTGCAAGGACACGTTCAGGGGTGGCTAAAACTTTCTCAATCTTAGTTAATGTTCATCTTAACGTTATTTAAAGGATTTCTCACATTCGATTCATTTCAATCTCCAATTGAAAGACTGTGTGACCATTCTTAGCACAATGCTTGGCAACTCATGCCAAAAAACAAGAACTACAGCATCGTTTCAAAATGAGTTTTCTCAATCTCAGTAATTTTTTTTTCCGTGAAATGAAGAAATCCGGTCTGCTCCGACCAACACTTCCTTTTTAACATCATATTAAGACGGAAGAAAATTCGTTTTGTTAATTTATCGTCGTCTGACTAGTGTAACATGTAGCTAGTCGGCGATATATGCAATGGAGGGGGGAAAAGGACGGGCCACCCTATCCCGTTATCTCATGATCTAGTTTCCTCATAAGTGGTGCCTCCTTGCTATCATTCGTGAGATTCAGACCTGTCTTCGGACAGTTAACTAAACAACAATTAATCGTTTCATATTTGAATTCTGATTTCGAAGAAAAAAAAAACCTATACGCCTAGGCTATGTTCAACTTTTTAAGAAAGAAGAAAACACATTTTGAACGATGCTCCTAATATGTACATCTTCATCTATCACTAATGGAGGTCCACACCTGTGGAGTAACCAGGTGGCCCGGGTTCGATTCCCGGTCGGGGCAAGTTACCTGGTTGAGGTTTTTTCCGGGGTTTTCCCTCAACCCAATATGTGCAAATGCTGGGTAACTTTCGGTGTTGGACCCCGGACTCATTTCACCGGCATTATCATCTTCATCTCATTCAGACGCTAAATAAACTAAGATGTTCATAAAGCTTCGTAAAATAATCTACGTACTAAAATAAAATCACTAATGGATAAAAACAAGTCCAGCCTATATTCCATCTGGTGTAGGCAGTTTCATTTTACATTTCATCAGACAGCATTAACATTTTAGGAGATGCAAGCAAGAATAACAGACACACAGTATTGAACAATATTATTTGAATATACAGTGCGCCGGATATAAAACGTTACCGCTAGACAACAGTTCAATATTGTCCCCAGCTGCGCTACAGACTTCCTATGAGACATCAGAATGTTTCACTTTCAGCAAGTGGTCAGGACAAAACCTGTTCATAAAAATAAATATATTCCTCAGGGATATAGCGAAGGACTTTTTTTTAACATCCTCTATCTTTCTCAGTTTTATCGACATTTTACCACCTGGATACAATGCATGAATAGGAAATGTGTGTGGAATTCTTCCTGGCTGAGACAGACGAAAGGTGTGCTCTACCGTTCCACTAATCCAAGGTCTTTTCACAAGAACTTTTTTTTTTTTTGGACGAGTATTCGAAATAACTAAACTGGGATACATTGAAAAGTTGTTTTATTTCTCGAGGAGCACGTGATGTTTCTAGATATACAATCTTCTTATAAAATTGGGGCCACCAGGGGCCTGTTTCTCAAAAATACTAGTTTAGTAGTTCACCAGTCACTAGTTACTAGAGTATATTTCACCAGCTCTAGTAGATTCTGTTTCTCAAACTATTTTACCAGTCTATTAACTTGTGACAATTTTTCACTAGTCACATGATCTATTTCACTAGTCAGCTGATTGAGTTCATTTGTTTATAGCCATTGGTAGGTATTGTTGAGTTTAGAAGGCTAAGTTGTTTGTGTTTTGGTTCTTACTTCTCTCTTTTCTTGAAATTCCATCAATTGAAAGCAAATTAACTATACTCAATATGATTAATGAATCAAAGGATATATTATTTGGTGTTTTTTCAAGCATAGTACCGTAACAAAAAATGATAAAGTAAACGAATGGACAAAAAAATTTGTAATATGTCAGGCTATGGAACTGATACCTCAGAACAAAGATTATGCATACGTTAGGGACACTTACTGGCCCAACATTAAGAAAGCAACTTTGACGAGTACCAATTCAAGTTCACAGTATCATAATATGAACACATTATGTAGCTAGTGGGTCTACTGGCGACATGAATGCTACTTATGACTTGAAAAATTCGCAATTTTTTTTTTTCAGTTTTACGTTTGATCTATTCGTAAATTAGTGTCGTTTTCCATTTAATTTGTAGGCTAAAGTTGACAATGTCAGAAGTACTGGCAGTGGAGGAGGAAAGCCAGCAAAAATTACTGCAGTTGATGAATTGGTATCAGATTATTTGGAAAAAAATTCTGCATGTGTTGCTGGTCTAGGGCAGAAAAACAGATGGCATTGGAAAATAATCAACATCCCGATTTGTAGAGCAATTTGTATTTGAAACTTTGCTGACAATGCATGACTTCTATTTGTTTGTCTTGTTATGGCAGGTCCCACTATATTTAACAACTCTCCAAGCTTTTCAGCACTTTATTTAAACCGTTCATTATATTTAAACAATGCTCCCGTAAAGGAATAATAATTGTTCTTTCTCGATATAGTTTTAGCTCTTCTCACAACAACTTCTTTACTACTTCAATCGGAATCACTAAACCACATATATTAAAAAACACAGTAACTACTGTACAATATTTTGTTTTGATTACCTGAGAAAGATTGTCACTGGTAACTGATAATATAGAAATCACCAGTCTTTAGAGTCTTGTAGGAATATTCCTGTGAAATACTAGTATAATCAACTAGATTAGCATTTTGAGAAACAGAATCTCTTAGGAACTGGTGAAATCGACCAATATTACTAGTCTGTGAATTGGTAACTACTACTTTACCCTTGTAGTTTCTAGAAACACAGACTTGTAAAACAAACTATTATTACTACTGTACAGACTAGTATTACTAGTCCGTGAGTTTTGAGAAACAGGCCCCTGTTTGTAAAATCCTACTTGTATCAACTATTTACAATGAAAATGCACCAGTCTTTGAAACTGAAACAATAAGCTCACAATATTCATAGAATCTGCAAATTCTGTCTCTCATCCTAAGAGAACGTTTTATCATCCAAAACTTCCGAATGTCCTCACAGTGGATAGAAGGGGAGAATTTTATCATTCCGATTTATATCAATTAAAGCCAAACAAATCCTTACAAGAGTGTTGTTGTTCTTATTTTGTCCACAACAGTTATCAGAAAATAAATATAATTCTGATACATTCTTTGGAACAATTTCATGAATATAATTATTAAAAATGATAACACTTCATCTGCGCCTTTCTTCCCTCTCCCTCATAATAAGATACACAACGAAATGAGTTTTTTTCCGTCTTCAAATTGTGAATGGAAAAAACATCAACGGTTAATTGCCTCAACTATAAAATATCTTAAACTGGTATAGCTGGAAAGAATAGTAGATTTTGCATAAAGTCGAACAATAAAGCCATAATATCTTCAGTGTTGATACATTTATTCCTCCTTTGTTTCAAAGCACTACAAAATTTCTTACTTCTCCTGTTGCGCTCTCATGTGAGAAAGCACAAAAGTATTTATGTCAGCGATTTAGGAACCTTTCTGCAGTGCAGATGTCTTTCATATAGGATTTGTCACACTTACAAAGTCGATGAAATCAATACTTTTCTGTTCAGAATGTGTGTCTATGTGTGTGGATTTCGAAATTCGTAAAATCTAGGTTTCCTACAAAACGTGACTTACGTATCTTTCTGCAATGACACATTCAGTTATTCATAGATTTCAAAAAGGCATATGACTCGGTTAAGAGAGAAGTTTTATATAATATTCTTATTGAATTTGGTATTCCCAAGAAACTAGTTCGATTGATTAAAATGTGTCTCAGTGAAACTTACAGCAGAGTCCGTATAGGTCAGTTTCTAGCTGATGCTTTTCCAATTTACTGTGGGCAAAGGCAAGGAGATGCACTATCACCTTTACTTTTTAACTTTACTTTAGAATATGCCATTAGGAAAGTTCAGGATAACAGACAGGTTTTGGAATTGAACGGGTTACATAAGCTTCTTGTCTATGCGGATGACGTGAATATGTTAGGCGAAAATCCATAAACCATTAGGGAAAACACGGGAAATTTTACTTGAAGCAAGTAAAGCGACCAGAATATTGTACGAAATGGAACTATAAAAATTGGAGATTTATTTTATTTTTTGTTTTATTGGGTTATTTTACGACGCTGTATCAACATCTAGGTTATTTAGCGTCTGAATGAAATGAAGGTGATAATGCCGGGTCCAGCACCGAAAGTTACCCAGCTTTTCCTCGTATTGGGTTGAGGGAAAACCCCAGAAAAAAACCTCAACCAGGTAACTTGCCCCGACCGGGATTCGAACCCGGGCCACCTGGTTTCGCGGCCAGACGCGCTGACCATTACTCCACAGATGTGGACTTGGAGATTTATTCTTCGAAGAGGTGGAAAAATTCAAATATTTTGGAGCAACAGTAACAAATGTAAATTACACTCGGGAGAAAATAAAGCGCAGAATAAATATGAGAAATATCTCTTTTTATTCGGTTGAGAAGCTTTTGTAGTGTCGTTTGCTGTCAAAAAATCTAAAAGTTAGAATTTATAAAACAGTTATATTACCGGTTGTTCTTTATGATTGTGAAACTTGGACTCTCACTTTGAGAGAGGAACAGAGATTAAGGGTGTTTGAGAATAAGTTCTCAGGAAAATATTTGGGTCTAAGAGAGATGAAGTTATAGCAGAATGGAGAAAGTTAAACATCGCAGAACTCCACGCATTGTATTCTTCACCTGACATAATAACATTAAATCCAGATGTTTGAGATGAGCAAGGCATGTAGCACGTATGGACGAACCCAGAAATGCATATGGTGTGTTAATTTGGAGAGAAAAAGACTGGGGAGACCGAGATGTAGATTTGATGGAGGTGGGATATGATAATAGAGACTGGATTAATCTTACGATGAAAGAGTAATGGAACGGAGAAAAATTCTCTCCGGCGCCGGGATTTGAACCCGGGTTTTCAGCTCTACGTGCTGATGCTTTATCCACTAAGCCACACCGGATACAACCCCGGCGTCGGACAGAATCGTCTCAGATTAAGCTCCAACTCTTGGGTTCCCTCTAGTGGCCGCCCTCTGCACTACGTCACGGATGTCTATGAACGTAGGACCGAAGTCCACACATGTGCTGAGGTGCGCTCGTTAAGAGTGACTAGTTGGCCGGGATTCGACGGAATAAGCGCCGTCTTAAATCACGAAGTGATTTACGCATATCATATATATTATTTTAATGTACCGAAGTACATATGATATTTCCATGCAGATATTCTGCGTCATCATACGATGAAAGAGTAATGGAACGGAGAAAAATTCTCTCCGGCGCCGGGATTTGAACCCGGGTTTTCAGCTCTACGTGCTGATGCTTTATCCACTAAGCCACACCGGATTTTTCTCCGTTCCATTACTCTTTCATCGTATGATGACGCAGAATATCTGCATGGAAATATCATATGTACTTCTGTACATTAAAATAATATATATGATATGCGTAAATCACTTCGTGATTTAAGACGGCGCTTATTCCGTCGGATCCCGGCCAACTAGTCACTCATAACGAGTGCACCTCAGCACATGTGTGGACTTCGGTCCTACGTTCATAGACATCTATGACGTAGTGCAGAGGGCGGCCACTAGAGGGAACCCAAGAGTTGGAGCTTAATCTGAGACGATTCTGTCCGACGCCGGGGTTGTATCCGGTGTGGCTTAGTGGATAAAGCATCAGCACGTAGAGCTGAAAACCCGGGTTCAAATCCCGGCGCCGGAGAGAATTTTTCTCCGTTCCATTACTCTTTCATCGTATGATGACGCAGAATATCTGCATGGAAATATCATATGTACTTCGGTACATTAAAATAATATATATGGAGTAATCTTGCTTAGGATACGGAGCAATGGCGGGCTTACGTGAGGGCGGCAATGAACCTGTGGATTCCTTAAAAGCCATTTGTAAGTAAGCAAGCAAGCAAGAGATGGCGTTCTCTGTGTAATTTAAAAAAACGGACGTTCTATTCTTTTATTTGGGTGGATATTAAATGACTTTCTTCAGGTTTTTGGATAATAATAAAAGAAAATAAAGTACAATCGGTAATATAATTTGTAATGTGATAAAAGAGGTTAATTGTCACTTCTTGATACTCATTTCTAAGTATTTTGTTTAGTCCAAAGAATAAGTTCTGCAAGTGTAGGCACATCTGCTCTCAATAACCCTGCATAAGATTCGTGAAGCCCTTTAATGTTTGGTAACGGGCTCTTCTGCTTGGTTAACTAGAAACTAAAGTTGAACCCAATCAGAGTATCGGGCATTAAATACACACTTTCCAAAGTTTAATAAACGTAGAACACAATCTACTGGATGCCGTGTATATATATATTCCGCTCTTTATTGCATAAATACCCTGAACATCAAAGGCGTTTCACAGAAGGGAGGGAAAATTTTCCAAACCTTATGTACTACCGCAGTTGACTGGCTATAACCTTGTAATTGCTACACCCGATCCAATTTACGAGAGGGGAGAAAAAACAGGCCATATTCACTGTTAAAAATGAGAGTAGAAGTGCATTCTGTGACGTAATGATATTAAGCGACCTGTAGTCTACGGGAGTTTTAATTTGTTAAGTGGGACCTTGACAACTTCCGTACAAAGCTGCAGGCCTGTATTGTTGTCCGATGCTGTAAAAAAATTCTGCAGTTATCTTCATCCGAGCGACCTCCCGTTATTCCATCGTTACTTTAAGAAGAGCGGCCATGGACTGTCATTAACTGCAATGATCTCATTAAGAAGTTTCATTATTAGCTTCCGTACTGACGAGAAGAGTACATCGTCAAGGTAACGACATATCTGACGTGACAGTCAACTGTCTTATATGGAAAATGAAAATTCTGTTCTTCGCCGTTGCTCAAGCGGTACCGTTTTAGGCGATCAATCTAGAGAACTCAGTTCAGTTCCTGACAAGAAATTAGAAATTGTATCTTATCCAAAAGGAATGCATCTATGTCGCTGAGGCCACCAGCGAAGCTTTGTCGGCTAAGGCGCTTGCCTGCCGATCCGGAGTTGCGTTCGGGCGCGGATTCGATTCCCGCTTGGGCTGATTACCTGGCTGGGTTTTTTCCGAGGTTTTCTTCAACCGTAAGATAAATTTCAGGTAATCTATGGAGAATCATCGGCCTCATCTCGCCAAAAACAATCTCTCTATCACCAATCCCATCAACGCTAAATAACATTGTAGTTGATACAGCGTTGTTAAATAACCAAGTAAAATAAAAAAAAATATGTCGCTTGTCAACGTAGAACTGCACGCATTGTATTCTTAACCTGACATAATTAAGAACATTAAATCCAGACGTTTGAGATTGGTAGGGCATGTAGCATGTATGGGCGAATTCAGAAATGTATATACTGGGTGTTCAGTTCAAAATGTGTCATGGCTCGCTGTATGTCGTCATGTGGCTAGCCGATGAGCCTAGAGAATTCAATCTTCCTACACTTCCGCAGACGCATATTACCTAAATGCGAAAGAAGTTGCCTAGCAAGTACGGCGTTCATTCTGAAGATTACTTACCGATACGTACGGTAACGCCAGTAGTGGCAAGAATGTGAACTGTTTGGAAACACGTACTGAAGTGAGTTTTTTTTCATACTGTCGGGATATGGGGAGAGGGTTAAGACGATTACTTACGTATTTGTTGACATTAACTTGGACGGTCAACATGGACACGGAGCATTTTGATTTGTGTTGTGGAATGTTGCCGTACGCAATCGATGATAACGAATACCCTGCGTACGACTTGCCCGCGCAAAACACAGTTCGAAAGAGGTTATGGCAGCACACAGACTTTACAGACCGCCATCTGTTGCTACGACATTCAAGTTATACCGTACACGTTCTCAAGTTCAGATTGATTAATAGGCAACGTCTCTGACATAAAAGCTGAAACTCGCTTCAAATCGCTGACTCATAACAGTGACGTCATGACACACTTTGAAATGAACACCCAGTAGAGTGTTAGTTGAGAGGCCGGAGGGAAAAAGACCATTGGGGAGGACGAGACGTAGATGGGAGGATAATATAAAAATTGATTTTAAAGAGGTGGAATATGATGGTAGAGACTGGATTAATCTTGCTCAGGATAGGGATCGATGGCGGGCTTATGTGAGGGCAGCAATGAACCTCCCCCTTAAGCGGATGAAGACATGCGTCTTGACCTGAATATGTCTATGGAATACTTAAAACCTATGCGAAAATTGTACGGTTTGGCCTTGACTTCTATTGTATATTTATCATAATATAGGATGTGAAATATTGTTGCAAATAGTTTGGGAGTAATAAGACAAGAAAATGAATCTTTCGATTAATGAAGATACTTTTTGATTAAAATAATAGCTAAACGGCAGGAAAAAATTAGGGAATGCGAGTCAACTGTCTCTTGACGATGGCAGGAAATGTTTCAGTATACCTAAAAACAGGATATCACACCTTACATGAAACAGAGAATACTTAATTTGGATATGAATACGCTGAAAGCTATGATAACAGTGAAACTTAAAATTCAGTGAATTCAAGTGCACGACATTAAAACATGAGAAATGATCCAAATCCATGAATCTAGGAAGTAGTACTGTACAATCATAGCAGCGGTGGGACTAAAATATTTTGCTGACGTTAAAAGTCTCCTACTTTATTTCACAGTAAAGACATATTGACATAAAAATCGATGGTGATCATACTCTATAAGGTAGACATAGGACTACAGGACGAATCAACAAGAATAGAGCTACCGGCGTGGCTCAGTCGGTTAAGGCGCTTGCCTGCGGTGTGAAGTTGCGTTCGGGCGCGGGTTCGATCCCCGCTTGGGATGATTACCTGGTTGGGTTTTTTCCGAGGTTTTCCCCAACCGTAAGGTGAATGCCAGGTAATCTATGGCGTATCCTCGGCCTCATCTCGCCGAATATCATCTCGCTATCACTATCTCATCGACGCTAAATAACCTAATAGTTGATACAGCGCCGTTAAATAATCAACTTAAAAAAAATAAAAAAAACAAGAATAGTAAATATTTTAGGGAATGGTAGTATGAATTATTCTGAGTAAAAAGTACATATAAACATGCGTCCAATTTTCAATGGGTGTGGAGATACAGAGGTCTTTCAGTGTTACTCATAACAAACTTAACTGGTATGAAGGAACGACAAATAACTACGTACTGTTGACTACATAAAACGAACAGTACGTGCCGCTCTTCTGTGATCATCTGAGTGTAGTACTGTTTATAATGGGTGTAGAGAAACAGCACTTTGTAGTTAGCCTGTACAGACCGGACGCGTGTCCTGAAAGAGATGACAAGCACTTAACATTTTCAATATCATGTGAATGCAGTTTCATTCTTACTGTGTTGGGTATTACAAGACAGCGCTTCACTGCATTGGCCACCAAGGTCCCCAGACCATACTCCCGTCTATTTTTATCTGTGAGGTGGTTGAAAGGCGGAGCATGCAACAACAAAGTATACACAACAGGGATGAATTGATCGCTCGCATTATGAATAGTACTGTCCTCATAAAAGAATAAGACGACCTTAGGCCTATTGTTTCAACAGAAGGGAAGCACGCTGAACTGTTGAAATTAAATGTATTGGTAATATGTAAATAAGTAGTAAATTGAATCTTTAAGTCATTCGTGTTTCCTTCTTGCCGTTCGGGACGTTTTTATGCGTAACATTCTCCACATCCAGTGAACATTGGACACATAGGCTATTTATAAGAATGGCCTGTGGATAAGCTTCGGGGCTTCTACCGCGTTGTCTTGGTGTTGGTGGCTGACGTTTCGACCGCTGTGTTGTGGTCATCTTCAGAGCATTTGGGTAAGGAAATAGTCTGCAAGCTCGTAGTAGTCTCGATGGGGGGAGTACTTTCGGTGATAGGTCGCATGTTCTCCTTCTGGTACTCCCCCCATCGAGACTATTATATATACAGGATGATTAAAAAATACGGGGCATAATTTCAGGTATGTATTTCCCACATTTAGACAATCAAAATAGTTCATTACAATATGTGTCCGGAAATGCTTCATTTCCGACTTATGGCCTTCACAACATTGAAATTCACCGGAACGTTTTTCTTTCCGCAGGTCGTTGTCATTACAGAAGATGTTCAAAATGTCCACCTCCTGCTTCAATACAGACCTTACATCGATGTCTCATTGACCTGCGAACACGATCCCAAACTCCAGGAGTATTGCGTATGTCCTCAGAACATGCCAAAATTCGATTCCGAAGGGATTCCAAATCAGGCACCGGAGACGAATAAACCAATGATTTTAAATGGCCCCACAAGTAGAAATCGAGAGGGTTCAGATCAGGTGAGCGTGGAGGCCAAGCATTTGGGCCACCTCTACCTATTCTTCGATCAGGAAACCTTCGATCCAACTACCGGCGAGTCGTACGAATGAAGTGTGCAGGAGCGCCATCATGCAAGACGTGAATATGTTGACGATTAATCAGTGGAGTGTCTTCTAAAACATGAGGTATGGTGTTTTCCAGGAAGTTAGTGTACGCCTTCCCCGTAAGTCTGTTTACAAGTACATGGGGTCCAACTAATCGATCACCAATGATACCTGCCCACATGTTGAGGGAGAACCGCACCTGGTGATGAGATGGAACAGTTGCACGTAGGTTTTCATACGCCCATACATGCTGATTATGGAAATTTGTTATGCCATCTCGTGTGAACTGTGCTTCATCTGTAAATAAAACTAAGGCAGGAAAGTTCGGATTTACACCACACTGCTGCAAGAACCACTGACAGAAACTAACTCGTGCAGGGTAATCTGCTGGTGACAGGGCCTGTACACGTTGCAAATGATAAGGATACAATTGATAGTCTACTCTTTCAACAGTCTCCAGACAGTCGTATGAGGAACATTGACTTGCAACGCTACCCTTCGTGTGCTGATAGAAGGAGTCATGTTCACAGCCTCCAGAATCTCCTCCTGTACTTCTGGAGTTGTAGATCTTGGTCGTCCCCTTCCCAAACCAGGAGAGTTAAATTTTTCATACTCGCACAGACGGTAATGGAGACGTACAAATGTCTTCCGATCTGGACATTGTCGCTGTGGGTACCTCTCCTGGTACAAACGACGAGCAGCGCAGCATTGCCGTCCGCCTTACCGTACATGAAGTGTATCTCTGCCAGCTCTTGATTTGAATACATGTCGCACAGTCTAACGCCTACACAACACTGAATGTAACCTTCACCTCGGAATGA
The DNA here is from genome assembly GCF_040183065.1 of Periplaneta americana. Lineage (NCBI taxonomy): Eukaryota > Metazoa > Arthropoda > Insecta > Blattodea > Blattidae > Periplaneta > Periplaneta americana. The sequence goes on along the minus strand of NC_091124.1, from coordinate 160,472,716 downwards.
ACTGTCAGAGTGCCCTCTTAATGTCTCCTTTGACGGCAACGACCTGCGAAAGAAAAACGTTCCGGTGAATTTCAATGTTGTGAAGGCCATAACTCGGAAATAAAGCATTTCCGGACACATGTTGTAATGAACTATTTTGATTGTCTACATGTGGGAAATACATACCTGAAATTATGCCCCATATTTTTTAAACACCCTGTATATATACACGAGGTCGCAGACTATTTCCTTACCCAACTGCTCTGAAGAGCCGGCCTGGGTGGAGCAAGCGCTAGAGCATACATGGGCATCGTGTCTCACTTGAGAATTTGTGCCTCACTGACCTTCACAGAGTTTATCGCTCTGACTGACAGCTTCACAGTCCCCGTTCCTCCCTCACGTAGCTCCTAGGCGTGGGCAGGTTCTATATCAGTTTAATAAGCAATATTAGTGGTGGCATAATGGCATTATCAAAGCAGTGTGTACGCATTAGAAAACGATTATTTCATGAGAAATGGGAGGAAGAGTTTTTTTGCTGTTTAGAAGGGGAGAACATACGATGTATGTTATGCTCGAAAATCCTATTAGGTAATAATAAATTTAATATACAACGACATTACTCCTTATGTCATAAAGAACATGCTGAAGTAGAAGGTAAGACAAATTAATGCTATTTTTCACACTATTCCGAAGAAAATTTATGATCTTAACATTTGCATAGTGTACTAAATACGACATTATAACTTAAACACGCTGCATTATAAGGTACGAGGAATTAAATGTTGTTTGTACGTATTATTTCCAAAAGAAATTTATAAAAAAAAAAATATCAAATATGCGTAGGAAACGAAATATGATTTTCTGAAATTATTTTAGGTCGAGAACGTGCAAATTTATTAAGTAATCTTGAGAAACGCCAGAATATTCAAGAAAATAAACGTAGACAACGTGATGGAATATTATTGGCTAGTTACGCAATTTCTCGCCTGTGATTTAAATCAATTCAATGAGAATAGTAAAGAGGTTTATGATTAAAGCTGCCGAATTAATTTGCCAAATTGAATAAAAGTTTTCGAGTCTCCCACGTTAACCAAGCACTTTCCTAATAATTCGCCACTGACCGCCTTAGCGATTACGATAAGGTGACGCAGGTCACAGCAGTTTATATTTCCCATCCTACTCTGCAGTCTCCTCTCCTAGTAAACAAACTACTGGCTGTTCAGTTCAAAATGTGTCTTGGCTCGCTGTATGCCGTCATGTGGCTAGCTGATGAGCCTAGAGAATTCAATCTTCCTACACTTCCGCAGCTCAGGTGTATAATCTAAGAGGCAGAGAAGTTGGCTAGCAAGTACGGCGTTCATTCTGAAGAGTACGTGCCGATACGTACGGTAACGCCGGTAGTGGCAGGAATGTGAACTGTTTGGAAATACGTACTGTCGGGATATAGGGAGAGGGTTAAGACGATTACTTACGTATTTGTTGACATTAACTTTGACGGTCAACATGGACACGGAGCATTTGATTTGTGTTGTAGAATGTTACCGTACGCAACCGATGATAACAAATACCCTGCGTACGACTTGCCGGCGCAAAACACAGTTCGAAAGAGGTTATAGTAGCACACAGACCATACAGACCGCCATCTGTTGCTACGACGTTCAAGTTATACCGTACACGTTCTCAAGTTCAGATTGAAGAACGTCTTAAATAATAGGCAACTTCTCTAACATATCAGCTGAAACTCGCTTCAAATCGGTGACCCAACAACAGCGACGTCATGACACACTTTGAAATGAACACCCAGTATTTCAAATCGAGTGCCTCTCGTAACTGAAAAATGTGCCCATGTATGCGCTAGAGGCATGGATCGTCTCTACCGCTTGGTCCGAAGGGTTGTGGGTTCGAGTCCCGCCTTGGGCATGGGTGTTGTGTTTGTATTAGTTTAAGTAAAAAGGAAACAAATGAAAGAAAACAGGAAAACAAAGATAACTTTGGTAAACGGCCTTTGGCCAGTGAACGTAATTAAAAAAAAAAAGATGACCACAACATAGCGGTCGAAACGTCAGCCACCAACACCAAGACAACGCGGTAAAAGCTCCGAAGCTTATCCACAGACCAGCCGCGGAAGCCTAAGCGAATACTTATTTATATGAATGTTTATACTCAGAATAGTCCATACCCAATAGTCCATACCGGTCCCTTGCACATTTAGGCCTACTATTCCTCTTGAATCGTCTTCTATGTTTCACAGACGTGTTTCGCAAAAATTCCGTTTCTTTCTTTGCGAATGATATTACCGTTTACTGTTTATTTCCTTGAACTATTACGCAAAAGATATACGAAGTCTGATCAAAATAGTAATATACGTTACAAGAGCGGTATATTGACGTTTTCATGGTCGAGGAAAAGATTGAAAAAGCGAAACGTAGTTGAGCTTTTTTAATTTCCGAGAACATGAAAACAAACATACCGCTCGTGTATCGTACATTATTTTGTGCGAAGATCGTTTATTACATACCTGAAAGACGAATTTCTAATTAGTTGCAATGAAATCTCCATGTTGGTTTCTGTTTAATGACAGCAACTTCGGAAAACCAAAATATCTTTCTTCAACGTTGTTGCTATAAAATGTTTTCTGTGTTTACTATACTCCAGCAGGCCGTGATATACGTCTGACTTCCCCCCCCCCCAGTCTATAAATGCGAACTTAAAACAAACGGTAAGGTTATGTAATGATTTATTTTTCATTTTAATATTTTAACAATATTATTTATATAACATATTGCAACAATAACATCGGCATCTGGAATCTTGTTGATTTTTTTCACGGCTTCCTTAATGTTACTTGTATCAGGAATGCAATAAGTTTCGTGGAGTAGTAGACTTTACTTAATTTTTGCAAATATTTAAAAACAATAATTAACATTGCAATTTAGGTGAAATTGCAGTGGTAAGTTTCCAATTTATAATTGTTACTATGTTAAACGTCTCTAAAAATAATATGTTAAAAGCCTAAAGCAGTAAAATGGATGTCGCGCTTAAGCGGTAAGAAGAGGGAAATTGTTATGTGTGTTACGTTGGGAATACTGAATGTGTTATTTCACACTTACCGCGTATTGGTTCTGTGCAGAAAACAAGCAAATACGCACGATCTCGCACAAAGTATTATATCTATGGTGAACAAATGATCAACTTACTTTTCAAGTTAAAGTTCAATTTTCGAAGTAGATTCTTTTTAACTTCAATATACTTACCCTAGAGGTCCATCCACTTCCCCACTTTCCAAAGTCTCTTTTAAAGATCGCTACCAAGTCCCCCGTCATATTGGCCTTGACTGCCTCAACGCCTTCAAACTTCGAACCATTTAGTAACATCTTTAGTGTAAGGAACAGCCAGAAGTCGCATGAAGTCATGGAGGCATGTCGGACCTGTGGGATTCGGTGTTCGGTCAAAAAGTTCTAAATAGGCGGAAACATTGTCGAGGTGTAGCTGTCAAGCCACCGCTCAACCAGAGTTCCGGTCTCTAGCGACGAACAGGCGACGGAGAACTTATAAATTGTACTCTTTGTTGAATGTCTATTTGGAGCGTACTCTACTCGTATTTTCTATTTTGAGCGCACTCTTGACGAACCAAGCTTTTGATGGTGAAAATAAATAATGCCAGAAAGTTCATCACTATCAAGTGACATTCGGCCATCTCTGAAGCAATGATGTCACTCGTTTGCTTCTCCTTTCCCAGATGGCAACTTCGCCAAACTATCTTTATCTGCTCAACGGTCTCTTGCTTGCGTGTCGCTGAGTTTGTGGCAAAATGGTATGCAGATTCTCTGGTGGTGGCACAAAACGATACGCGACAAGCACAGACGCCATACAGTCTCGTATTGTAAATTGTTGGTTACACACAACGCCCAAAACTAAGACATTTAATTTCAATTGTACATTATACAGTCTAAATTTTTTAATTAATGTTTCAGAAACTTTATAATAATTTCTAATATATATATATATATATATATATATATGAAAATCGACATTTAAAAGATACTTCTTTCAATCTAAAACCTTTAAAATTTTTCTCTTGTTCACCTATGAACTTATTGACGCGTCCACATCTGTGGAGTAACGGTTAGCGCGTCTGGCCGCGAAACCAGGTGGCCCGGTTCGATTCCCGGTCGGAACAAGTTACCTGGTTGAGGTTTTTTCCGGGGTTTTCCCTCAACCCAAAATGAGCAAATGCTGGGTAACTTTCGGTGTTGGACCCCGGACTCATTTCACCGGCATTCAGACGCTAAATAACATTAGATGTTGATAAAGCGTCGTAAAATAACCCAACCTTATTGTCACATATTTGCATTTCTTTCAAACAGATCTGTTATTCATAATAATAATAATAATAATAATAATAATAATAATAATAATGTTATTTAAATTAATAAATAAGGATTTCGCTGTTTTAAGATTTTTGAGCCTAGTCTAGGATTCAGCAAATGATGAAAATAACATCGAAACTAGTCAATCAGGTACAATAACATCGTTATTCAAAATGCTAACACAGTGAAGTCGTTATTTATTAATTCAAATAACTTACTAGTTAATCAGTGATTATTAGCCTAACTGTTAAAAGAGTGTACATAATAATAATAATAATAATAATAATAATAATAATAATAATAATAATCATCATCATCATCATCATCATCATCATCAGGTCGTAGGCTTTTGACCTGTTCCACCTCCTCTGAAATTGATCTCGCCATCTTTTTATTGGTCTTTCTACTGATCTTTTCTTATCTGGAATGTAATTCATGACTGCTCTTGCGACACATGCTGCCCTATTGATATCGATATTTATTAATTTAGTGTTCTGCCCAAAGACAGGTCTTTCACTGCAAACCCAGCATTCTCCAATCTTTCCTATTTTCTGCCTTCCTCTTCGTTTCCTCATATGATCCATACATCTTAATGTCGTCTATAATCTGATATCTTCTTCTACCCTGAACTCTTCTCCCGTTCACCATTCCTTCCAGTGCATCCTTCAGTAGGCAGTTTCTTCTCAGCCAGTGACCTAACCAATTCCGATTCCTTTTTCTGATCAGTTTCAGCGTCATTCTTTCTTCAACCACTCTTTCCAACACATCTTCGTTTCTTATTCTGTCTGTCCATTTCACATGCTCCATTCTCCTCCATATCCACTTTTCAAATGCTTCTATTCGCTTCTCTTGACTTCGTCTATCGATATGATCCTCCATATGTATTATTTATTTATTTGTTATTTTATATTCTGTACAAGATTTTCAATGTTTAATGTAGATCTTTATCAACAGTCATCACTTTTTTTTTTATCTAAAACAGTACATCCAGCTACATATCCAAGGAACTTCATTTTGCCTGCCTCAACTCTCTTTTCTTGATCTTTTGTAATGGACCAACTTTCGCTGCCATGCAACAGTGAAGAAACTGTCATTAATTTATAAAATTTAATTAGAGTTTCTTTTAGGGTTCCCCCCCTCTAATGTTTAGCGTACTGTTCCACAGAAGTAATTAATTTAATTTTCCTTCAATTTCATTGCTTTTCTCATATGATATGTTGTTGTCCAGAAACAGTATTTAAAGGATTTTATTTGTTCAACTGTTTTTTTTTCTATTATGGGTTGCGGTGTTAGAAATGCCAATGTTTTAGTTTTTTTTCTGTAGATGTTTTCATGTTGTAAATGATGACTATTTCATTCAATTTAAAAATTGCTTCCAGAAATGGTAATAAACAAAATTATCTTCTTTTTTTTTATTAAGTGTGACATTCCAAATAAACAGTCAGAGTAAGAACTACCTTTTCTAAAGCTGTTAGACATTTGATATCATCACTTATACTAATGGCATTTATCATTTATTTGATATTTTGCATATAGTCAGCTCTATGTGGAGATGTGATCAAAAAGTGCAAGTAAAGTGAAACTACAAAAAATGGAGAAGTATAGGGGAGAGAGGAAGTGTATAATCAGATGTGTAGAATAAAATATAAGTATTTATAGGAAGTGGGAATAGTGACAAAGGATTAAGTGTAAGCAGAATAGTGAGAAAGTCAAAGTGAGCGCAAATAGGAATGAGTGAAAATAGTGAAAAAGGGTTAAGAGAAGTGAACAAGTGACAGCATAAAATTAGTACTAATATTTGAACGTTGGAACAGTAAATGAATATAAGAGAAAAATAGGAGGAAAGTTCAAAGAACAAATAGGACAAATAATTCAATATGATAATTTATAGAGAAAAATTGAAATTGAGATTTTAGTAAATAATAGTTAGAGGAAAAAGGGGGGTTTGAAAGGAGTATATTAGATATATTAGGATTAATGAACAAATAGAGAATAGCAAATGAAATATATTAGAAATGTTGAAGGGGAGATTGACCAAGTAACAAAAAAGGTACATAGTGTAATGAGGAGTATTTGTGAATAATGCGAATAATGTGTTATTGTAATAATATGTTAATGGTGGCACCGGATATAGCTTATTTTATTTCAAGGAGTGCAGTTCGGTGGCTCCTTTGAACACCGAACTGCACTCCTTGAAATAAAATAAGATATACAGAAATATGAGGTACACCATTACATATAAATAGGTGCTGTGACGAAATATATCATATCATATCATATAGTTAGCTCTACCTCCTTTTTGTAAATTGGTAATATTTGAGCAGAGTTCCATTCTTCTGGGATATAATCGCTATACCAGCAAGTGTGTCTTTAGAATAATGAAGCGTAGTACCGAAACTGCCATTTCCTTACTTAAGCTAAAGGACCTTAATGATCAGTTCTATAGACGCCTTCTCCCAGAAATAGACATCAAAATTTCGCCTGTATAGTTTCCAGGATGGGAATGCGTTTTCCCTGTACGTCGCCTAGCAACCATCAAGCAAGTCCCCTTCCAAACCTCTTTGTTCTTTTGTTTTATTTTATCATTATTTCTCTTCCAGTTGACCGTTAAGGATCTCTGGTAGAGGGAGAAATAATGATTTATGAATTCTCGGATCAGATTGCAGATATGAAAATAGCCACCACCAATTTTGTTACGGAGATCCATCGACTTTTATTCTCTCTACTAATGGCTTTAAGACCATAGTTGGTTTCGCAATTTGGTTCTTTGTAATATCTTCCCATCATAATATGTCTGAGGACTGCGGCTTGATTTCTATTGCTTGAAGCAGTGGAAGAAAGCAGCTCTGCAACATAGCAGTCGAAGATAGAAATTTGCCACTAAGGAGCAGTTTCCAAAACTGATTTATTCCAATTATATTTCGGAATATGTATGATAAGACTTTCTTATGTTAAATTCTAACGTACCTTGTTTACATGTTTCGACCTATTTATGGGTCATCTTCAAAACTGGTCGTTGTTGGTCTTGGCGTCTCTTGTTTTGTTTTCTGAGGATGTGTTCGTGAATATACAGACACACGAAAACACACCCCAACGAAATTCTCAACTCAATTTCAGAACACACACACTTTGACTCTACATTATACCACACGAATACACCCTCACAGGAAACAAAACAAGAGGCGCCAAGATCAACAACGACCAGTTAGGAGGATGACCCATAAACAGGTCGACACATGTAAACAAACACAAGAAAGTCTTATCATACATATTCCGATGTGATACAGTGGTAAAAGTTGTGTAATCAAGATGCCAATTATATTCTTGTTTCTTGAAATGCCGAACAAATTCTTCTTTCTACAAACGTGTGGGAAGACAGCATTTCCGATAAGAAAACTGGCACTTTTCGCACGCTTAATAATAAATGCATTTACACAAGAACATTTTTTGTAATTAACACTTTATTAACGAAAATATTCGAATGGAACTTTACTATAGTGATTTACAAATTTCTTATTGGTGGTTTGTATTAATATTAATCTAAATTCGTTGGTTTCATTTTTATCACCAGAAGCCATTACTTTTCACACAAGTTACTGAACTGCAACTCCAGAATTAAATTTCATACTTAAAAAACGAGAACTGTAGTTTACATCAACAATGCACTATTGTTGTCATGAGATCACCGCCTTATAGAAACGTATATGACAATTTAGGCCTACGCGTTTCGAAATAAAATATGAAGACTGTCATTTTGATATATCAGTTATAAATTGTTCCCCGATCTATTTAATTATGTCATTTTCGTAGGAAAAAATTGCGTGTAACACACTCGCGAAAATAGCAGTTGCAAAATTCATATGATATGGGCACGAACGAATTCAACTTTCATATCCATTTTGCAACAGAGCCCTTTCCGCACTTAAATTCTAATACTGTATAGGCCCCTACTATTCTCGTACAGAAGAGCACGAGCGAATTCAACCTCCATATTCATTTTGCAATAGAACCCTTTCCGCACTTACATTCCAATATAGCCCCCTACTATTCTCGTATAGAAGAGCACGAGCGAATTCAACCTCCATATTCATTTTGCAATAGAATCCTTTCCGCACTTATATTCCAATATAGCCCCCTACGAATTTCGTACAGAATAGCACGAGTGAATTCAACCTCCATATTCATTTTACGATAGAACCCTTTCCGCACTTGTATTCCAATATAGGCCTCCACTATTCTCGTACAGAAGAGCACGAGAGAATTCAACCTCCATATTCATTTTGCAATAGAACCCTTTCCGCACTTATATTCCAATATAGCCCTCTACTATTCTCGTACAGAAGAGCACGAGCGAATTCAACCTCCATATTCATTTTGCAATAGAATCCTTTCCGCACTTATATTCCAATATAGCCCCCTACGAATTTCGTACAGAATAGCACGAGTGAATTCAACCTCCATATTCATTTTACGATAGAACCCTTTCCGCACTTGTATTCCAATATAGGCCTCCACTATTCTCGTACAGAAGAGCACGAGCGAATTCAACCTCCATATTCATTTTGCAATAGAACCCTTTCCGCACTTGTATTCCAATATAGCCCCCTACTATTCTCGTACAGAAGAGCACGAGCGAATTCAACCTCCATATTCATTTTGCAATAGAATCCTTTCCGCACTTGTATTCCAATATAGCCCCCTACGATTATCGTACACAAGAGCACGAGCGAATTCAACCTCCATATTCATTTTGCAATAGAACCCTTTCCGCACTTGTATTCCAATATAGGCCTCTACTATTCTCGTACAGAAGAGCACGAGCGAATTCAACCTCCATATTCATTTTGCAATAGAACCCTTTCCGCACTTGTATTCCAATATAGACCTCTACTATTCTCGTACAGAAGAGCACGAGCGAATTCAACCTCCATATTCATTTTGCAATAGAACCCTTTCCGCACTTGTATTGCAATATAGGCCCCTACTATTCTCGTACAGAAGAGCATGAGCGAATTCAACCTCCATATTCATTTTGCAATAGAACCCTTTCCGCACTTGCATTCCAATATAGCCCCCTACGATTTTCGTACACAAGAGCACGAGCGAATTCAACCTCCATATTCATTTTACAATAGAACCCTTTCCGCACTTGTATTCCAATATAGCCCTCAACTATTCTCGCACAGAAGAGCACGAGCGAATTCAACCTCCATATTCATTTTGCAATAGAACCCTTTCCGCACTTGCATTCCAATATAGTCCCCTACGATTTTCGTACAGAAGAGCACGAGCGAATTCAACCTCCATATTCATTTGGCAATAGAACCCTTTCGCACTTGTTTTCCAATATAGGCCCCTACTATTCTCGTACAGAAGAGGACGAGCGAATTCAACCTCCATATTCATTTTGCAATAGAACCCTTTCCGCACTTGCATTCCAATATAGTCCCCTACGATTTTCGTACAGAAGAGCACGAGCGAATTCAACCTCCATATTCATTTTGCAATAGAACCCTTTCGCACTTGTTTTCCAATATAGGCCCCCACTATTCTCGTACAGAAGAGCACGAGAGAATTCAACCTCCATATTCATTTTGCAATAGAACCCTTTCCGCACTTGCATTCCAATATAGTCCCCTACGATTTTCGTACAGAAGAGCACGAGCGAATTCAACCTCCATATTCATTTTGCAATAGAACCCTTTCGCACTTGTTTTCCAATATAGGCCCCCACTATTCTCGTACAGAAGAGCACGAGCGAATTCAACCTCCATATTCATTTTGCAATAGAATCCTTTCCGCACTTGTATTCCAATATACGAAGGCTGATCAAGAAAGACAGACTAATTTTTTTTTCATTTTCACAGATGTGTATTAACACACTATTTTAGGTAAGTATAAAAATATGACAGAAGTGGTATAACGTTATCCCAAATGACTGTAACATAGTATAATGTTCATTCAGAATCATCCTCATGGGCAGGAAGATGGAATGAGACTAGTGTACTGTTTAATTTTATCCCAGATTTTTGCACTAAATTAGGTATTGGAATGTTGTGCACTATCCAGAAAAGATAAAAATATACGAGTATAATGTCTGTTCAGATTAGAGCTGTGCGTTTTTCCTTTCAAGCCTGCCTGCCCCGTGTCATTCAGAATACGTATGACATTCCGCTCTTGACCATGTAAACAACAGGCCGAGCGCAAGCTTGCCTGGCAGTACCCGCTCCTTCTCATACCAGGCGTAGTATGACTCCAGCGAGCCCAATGGGTTGTTACGAAGCCTGTGTGTAGTTTAACTGTACGCTATGGATTCTCAACAAGTGCAAGACAAGTTAAGATGCGGAGAGGAGACTATGTTTTGGTTAATGGAAATGGGAATGGGAATGGATCTGAAGCCTGGAAAAAATTCTATTGTGTAAGTGAAAAAGAAACACTAAAACCAGTGGATGCTGCGAAATGCAATACGTGTGGACATATTTTAAAAGTGAAAACAGGTAGCCTACTTCAAGCATGCTGCGTCATATATGAGCCGTTCAGTGCAGAAGTGGTGTAAGTCAAAAATGGGTAATGAGGGTTAAAGTAAACATTCTGTAAAATACAGTGCAAAGTAGCAATTAATATTCAATTTATTTAAACAATTAGTAGTCAGTGGATAGCAAGAAGGACATATTAATTGCTACTTTGCGCTGTATTTTACAGAATTTTTACTTTAACCCTCATTACCCAATTTTGACTTACACTTTTGCTCTGAACGGTTCATATGTAAAGTGTAAAGAATTGTTCAAGATGGGTCAAACATTTTACAAACTGATAAGGATTTTTTTAGTGGAAAGGTGTGTGGAAATGTGCGCGAAAGACTTGAGACCATTTTCTACTGTGGAAGAGGGAGGATTCTTAAAGTTAGGACAGGCCCTATTGGACATATTTTTTGCCCTTAAAAACAGCATTTATTTAGACCTATTTCAATAATTGAAGTTTTTCGAGAAATAAACTTTGAAATTAACAATAAAATAAAAAGTTACTAGTTATCTTAGACACAACTTTTTATATGTATTGAATCCAGTACTGACTGTGAAAGCTAAAACAAAACAGAAGAGGCACGATAAGAGCCTGCCATCCTAGGAGCAAGCTCACGTGGAACCCGACTCACAACACAACACATAAACTTGCTTCTGCTGTTGGGTTAAATACGCTCTTGCCTGTTCACCAGTCCAAGCAGGTCAGGCAGGCTGAATGCACAGCTCTAGTTCAGAATCGCCCTCGTGGGCACTAAGATGGAATGAGACAAAATACGTGGTGGTGGTGGTGGTGGTGACAATGGCGACGGCGCACAGTGTGTAATTTAGCGAGTCTAGCCGGCCAAAAATCATTTCTCGAAAACTAATCGCTCAATTTTCATAAAATTTGGTATGTACCTTCAATTATTGAAGTGGATAAGTATCTAGTAATGAAAATGAATATAGCAACTATTTTTACTGAAAATAAAATTAGTAATATTGTAAAAAAAATTGAATTTGAGTGAAAAAATAAATTAATAATGTTCATAATGTGGAGTGCGCTTAAAATTGAAAGCGTAAGACGAAGGAATATTGCTACATATCTTACTCGTTCATACAGTATATAACAGTCTTGTTCGTACAGCCCTTATTTTTGTGATAGTGTACGTTTTAGCTGTCAAATAAGATAAACATTTTGTTTTCTTCTTCACGTATATAATTGTTTGCAGTTTATTCATAATATTCGCTATTAGATTTAATTATAATGTATCTTTAAAACATTTGTTGTTATTTTAAAAAGAAATCTCCATTATTCGTTGTGTTTGATATGCAACTTTTCTGCTCGTACACTTACAAGTCTTGCCCTATCTCACCGTTCCAAAATACGCTGACCGGTTCGTGCTTGCTACTGCTGAGTGGTGGCTTCCCTTGTTTACATTTTTACCTTGCAAGCATGACGAGATGGCGTAGCGAAAGCGTCTTTCAGACGATATGAAGAAAGTTATTATTCAACTTGTCCTTAAAGGAAAGTCCTTAAGGGAAATAACTAAATTGTTGGACATACATATTCAACAATTCAGCATATTGTAAAGAAATTTAATTATGAAGGGTCTTGAAAGAATTTGAGACGAAAACCAAAAGAAAGAAAATTAAATGAAAGGGACGAAAGATAGGTGCATTGTACAACAAATTCGTCGTTACTCTAGGTTAAGTGTTGAAAAACTGCGTTCACAAGTACAAGACACTATAGGAATAGAAATATCTAATCAGACCATTCGTCGTGTACTGTGAAAACACGGATATCATGGCAGGGTTCCACGTAAAAAACTCTTTATTGGTGAGTCAAATAGAATATAAAGACTTCTATTTGCAAACGAACACTTTCTAAAGAGGAGGACTATTGGGATCGTGTAATATGGTCCGACGAGACGAAGATAAATCTTTTGGGCTCAGATGGTTGCAACAGAGTGTGGAAGAAGGAAAACTCTGCCTTCAGGAAAGAAAATACTATTCCTATTGTAAACACGAAGGTGGTTCCATCATGATATTGGCCTGTTTGTCTTCCTCAGGAGTCGGAAACATACACTTCACCGAAGGAATTTCGGATAAAATGACGTACAAGAGTATTCTTCTGACAAATTTGAAAGAAAGTGCTATAAAATGGGCTTCCAGGGTAGTTATATATTTCAACATGATAACGACCCTAAACACACCGCCGAACTCACCAAGACCTGGCTCATTTTGAACGTTCCCCATCAACTCAAAACGCCACTTCAATCAATGGATTTAAATCCTATCGAAGATTTGTGGCCAATTTTGAAAAGGAGGGTACGAAATAGCAGGGTAACATCCATTCCAGAGCTTGAAAGAATAGTGGCAGAAGAATGGCAGAATATCACCCCAGAGGTTTGCAAGAAATTTGTCCCTTCAATGAAAAGAAGATTTGAGGAGATTATTAAAGCCAAAGGATATGTTACAACATATTAATTTTGTGTAATAGTTGACAATTAAGACTTTGAAAAGTACAAAATGATTAGATGTACGAAGAGAAAAGCTGCATAAAATGTGCACATTTTTTTGATTTTGTATGTTTATTTATACTGAATTGAAAAATTTAATGAAGCTTATTTTATATCCTGAAAAAAAAATATTGTTTTTTCATATTTTAATTTAACCCATTAAAATAAATTATATTTTCGTTAACATAATTATATATTTTAATAACAATATTACTATACGAACAAGATTGTTACATACTGTACGTCAGATGCATCCCCATCAGAATCTGTATCCTCGCTGCTAGTCTATTCTTCGGCAGCACCAAGTAATGGAGGCTCGGAGAGAATTGCAACACTACTACTAAAATCGATCGCGATTTTCTCTTCTTAATTTCTTTAAGCTGCTGATGTAAGGGTGCAAACAAATAAGTAGCCTGAGTTAAAGGTTGGTATTTGTGTCTTTCTTTATGTTTTCTTGCGAAGACTTCTCTGGAAAGTCTAATATAATATTTGTTCCTCGTTTCCTAAGCTTCCTCAGATAGTTTACCAGTAGGTATAGCCTAATAGTGTCCTGTGACCTTCTGTCCATGAGTCAAGAGTTTGTGAAGGGTTGTAGACATATAATACTATTTTTGCAAGCATAAATATAATTCCCTTGTCTCCCTTGCATACATGTCAAATACCCGTTTATCAGTATTGCAAAACCTCAAGAAAATATTTCTAATATTGTGTGTTTAGACGACTTATTAGATTTCATCTATTTCCGTAATAATATGCGAAAGTGGAAACCTCCCTGAAAAATCTTCTTGCGGTATTTGCATAGTTTTTATTCCGACTGCTTTGTTTTATCATGTCAACAACAACAACAACAACAACAACAAATAGTCCCCTTTTCTGCCTGAACCGATCCTATCGTCAATGTTTCGCAATAAATAAAACATTGAATCTAAATTAACTGTTACAAGATTTTGCATTTCTCTTAATTCTTTATATTGATTCTCTAATCAATATAAAGAATTAAGAATTGTAAATCAGTAATCAAAGCGAGATCCTTATTAGGTGACAATTGTTGGTCATTCCTGCAAAATCAATTTTCACGGTTTCTTTTTCTCCATTTTGTCGCACGTTGAAGTGATGCAAGTAAAAACTCTCCTACAATATTGGCCGCATCTCTTTTCCTAGAAGCTCTGAAACTCATATGGGTAGCAGAAAGCTTTTTTTCTGGCTATCTTTCTTTAAAAAGTTGACTAATTTTTTTCCGTTTTGATCTTTCGCTCAGTTCGAAAAGTTTACGTGGACGTCCTCAAATGCTTGTAATGGCAGACTCAAATTGGAATTGTTTTGTAGTAGATGGTAAAGTATTATATATTTCATTCTCAGACTCTGCATCTTGGTTCGAACATAGCGTATTATATTTTAAGAAATTTTTCTCATTTATGCTGTATTTTTCCCACCGTAATCGAATTTTCGAGCATAGAAATTTAATTTATTTCTTTCTTGACTGTAAAATGTCTTCAGAACAATCTTTGACACCAAAATGTTCAATTATATATTTGACAATTTCACTTTTCTCTCGCTCTTGCTCCACATCTGGAAAACAGCTCTCCGGGTACGGAGCGCATGGTGTCTGAAAATAATTAATAGTTTTTCCGTCTGCATCTGGTTGCAGAAAAAAATCACGACGTCTTGCTCAGAAAAGCATAATGAATATCTCCACACAAGTTTTAGCGAGGTGATAGAGGGCTACACCTTTTAAAACTCTAACTCAAAATAATGTAATAAAGTAGAACTTCGACTCTCTGCACATGTTTATTCAAACACTTATTCTAGACAATAAGATAATACTTTTTAGCAAAAGAATTAGTTTATTTGTAAGTATATATCTTCTTATAATATACCTATACTGTATATTAGAGAAAAACACGATATTAACTTCCTCACTTTGCATCATCCAAATACAAACTGCGCGCCTGCCTCTGCAGCGTAAATGATCTTAACGGATACATGCAACTTTCGCTCTGTTGTGAGGATCCCCTACCAGATGTAAGCATCTGTCTACACTTGAATATTATACTTTGGAGTGTTATAAACACGTCTATATAAGAATTTAGCATTAAATATAGGGTGTGAAATTTGATTTTTGGCCGGCTAGCTGCTTGAAATTACACACTGTGCGGCGGTGGCAAAGGGATTTCTCTTTATCCAGATTTTAATACCCCTAGGGGAGTTTATTTCAAAAACACAGTTAAAATTGTCTTTTTACCTAACAATACATAGCCTAGGCCTAATTAATAATACAAACTCACTTCCTTCGGCGGGGATATATTTCAATTCCGTTTAATTGAATTGTAACACGATGAAGAGAGGTTTCAAACGGCGTCTATGTTAAAATAAGAAAGCGGACTACTCCTAGTTTAATACAATTGAAGTGGGATGCTTAAATTATGACGTCAGATAAGTCTTGTGACGTGCATTTTAATAATAGTGCACATGTCCCCTCCGATATTCGAAAGGAGGGTTGCTACCCAACGCTTTCCCCTTGGGTTTTCCGCCATCCCTAGAACATTGTACCGGTACTACAATTGAAAAGTGCACTTGCTTCAATCCGATATGTGTGTGTGGGGGTGAATGTTGTGGCGTGAGGGGAGTTGCAAGTTCTGCTCTGCAGCAGACGCAGTCATAACCAGAAGTCGCAGATACCAGGGGGACCGCCGCGCGAAGGGAAGTTCAAGCTGTACTCACAAAGGATCTCTTGATATGGAAACGCGTTATTTGATTGAAACGTGAAGTTATAACGTTCAAAGAGCAAGTTTCGATGCACATAAGAAAAGACGGTCAGTCGTTTATACGAAATATATTCATTTGTTATGAAGACGTTGCCATTAAGAAAATCAAGATTTCAGGTAAAGTTTGATTTGAATAATTTCAAGGGAAAAATTGTTCCGGGGCCGGGCATCGAACCCGGGAACTCTACCCGACACCGATCCAATTTTTCCCTCTATATCCACAGACCTCAAAGTGGGCTGACAACCGTCAAGCAACCAACTTCGAGTGCACACTAACTCCGTGTGACTTAAATTGTGGTTTTTCTGTTAACGAACAGTGACGTGTATTATGCAAATCAAGATTTCAGGTATAACTCCCTGTAAATTTTGACTTGGATAATTTCAAGGGAGGGTAGAGTTCCCGGGTAACTTAGTTGGTGGAGCGTTGGTACGTTAAACCAAAGGTCCCGGGTTCGATGCCCGGCCCCGGAACAATTTTTCCCTTGAAATTATTCACATTACCATTAAGTTCAACTTTTAGGTCAACAGAGGCTGTAGTTTAACTATTAACATCACAAACAGGTACGACGTAGGTGTTATTATCCGTTTTGAATGTGATAAGCAGGGAAAGGAAGTTCATGCCATAAAAACGTGAAGAATATGTATGTATTTATGCAGTGATAATAGATAAATATGCTACAAAATATGCATCATCAGTCTGAGATTATTTCAACAGAATAATAACGTATAGGTAACTTACGTTTAGTCTATGGATTTTGAAGTGCTTGCCTCATTGCTGAATGCTCCATTTATGCTGTTACAGTTCACAACTAAGTAGTGACGTATGTTTTCTGTTGTCATTCTTCGCCTGTTGTCTCTCAGCATAGCTTTGTAGCGCGAAAAACTTCGTTCTGCGTCACGAGAAGTAAGAGGGACTTACACAAAAGCTGTGAGCTGTTCTATAGAACATTTTGTTGGTTTTTGGGGTGTTTTTTCTTCGAGAATATCTTGAATTTCTTTAAGTTGATAATAGTCAGAGTTTTTGGAAAGAATATTTGCTGTTTTCTCGTTCACTTTATCTCCTGCATTTCCTGGAACTGATGTTAAACTGGATATTGTTCTATCGAAATCTGTTAGACTGCAGTAAAGGAATACCAATTGCTAACTTGAGAGGCTCCCTATGAGGGCGTCATCGTTACATTCAAAATTCATAAACATAAACTAGTCACGTTTACGAGGTTACACACTTTTAAAAATGAGGGAAAGACAAACAAACATACATACATAATATGCAGTTTTCCTGCATAAATGTTAAAATATGATGCTTTTATAAATAAAGGCAAAATATGCACTTTTATGCACAATAAAAGTAATATCATTGCATTCAGAAATTTGTGATTCATGTAGATAATCTTTCAGCATATTCACACAACGATAGAGAACAAATATACAAATACATGAACTTCCTTTCCCAGCCAGCTTTATGATAATCCTACGTCACCGAAGTCTCAACTTATGTATTAATTTATTTTTAGTGTCAAGTCGTAAATGTTCAAATATATACTTAGAAAAGCTATTCAGAGACTGAATTATAAACACTACGGAAAGATTACTTAAAAAGATTGCTGGTTTGCTTAGTGGTCACTGAGGGCCATATTAAAGAACAAAGTCAGAAGTTAGGTCATGTTAAATGCCGGATCCGTATTCGGAGACAAAACTTAATCTTTCCCTTGACAAAATCAAATGTAGGTAAAAAGCAAGTGAAGTTGATGTTTGCCGACGTCATCATATAATGACGTAGCGTTTCCAGACAACAGCTTTTCCATACAGAAAGTGTGGAAATCATCCATCATTGCTGGCTGCCGCAGATGGTGTAGTAAACCTACATCAAAGAACTCGCCTACGAATATAAAGACGCGGTAGAAAAAAGAAATCAGACGTCGTTTTGGTTTCGGAAAAGAAGAAGAAATGGCATGCAATTTAAAGTACAAAAATATAAGTAGTACTGATAATATTAATTGCATGGAAATTTAATTAGAATCATAACCTTATGTTGAATTATAAGATTATAGGTAATTTTTATTCTAAGATTTAGAAAATCATTGCCTATTGTAGATAATACTTTTTTCTCAAACTCCAATTTACATAAACATTTACAAGTTAACCAATTAAAAAAATAAATCTTTCCTCTTATTTGATTTTCAGATGAATAATAATAATAATAATAATAATAATAATAATAATAATAATAATAATAATAATAGTGAGACATTTAAAATGCACTTCATAGCTGCATAACTTCGGAGTTAGCGTAATAAATCGTAACAGGTCGCAGTGCTGGGCTATAGTGCCCCTTCCAGTAAATTATATTCCATACATAACTTCGGTATAAATGAGTAAAGCAATAGATAAGAATGAGGTTATGATTAATCTACATAGGCATAGGCCTAACTTGAGAATACAGAAAGAAATCATATTCACAGAACGCACAATCCATGAATTCTTGGAAACTGCTATCTCCTAAATCCATTTCAACCCTTAAATTTAACTTTATCATGTAGTAAACAAAAATGTCCCAATAGTTGCTGCTCAGGCAAATATAGCACTGTGAGCTGTAAAGTTCACCTTCACGTTTTGAATTTTAGGCTACTAGCTTCAGGATAAGTTACGACAAAAGTAGGCTATACGTCTAAGTTAAGTTGTGACTACCTACTAAAGTTGGATGTGAGAGTGAATTTGAAGCGATATTCCTTAAAATGTGCCTAAGAATAAAATGACAACTATCATATGGGTATACATACAGTATTAAAAAGTAGTGTTATGAAGATGAAGCACACTGCCTCATTAGGGTCTTACACATTTTGTATAAAGAGAAGCACTTTAATTTGCCATGTTACCAGTTACATTTCTGTATAGTCTGCGTTATACTGTATCACAACATTCTTACATTACGGCAGTGATGTCAAAGCAAGCGCATTTTTCTGACCTTGACTTTGTGCGCGGGCAGCAAGCGCTAAGTATGGAAAGAGGAAGGGTTGTGTATATGAATAAGCAACCTGTTCGATTAAGAAAACAGTGGTGCACAAACTTCAAACGGAACGTGAAATTTTATGTCGTTATTTTTATATGGCTTCTTTCTGTTTAATATTATCTATATTGTCTGTAAAACAAAAGTACTAACACTGATTTCTTAATATTGCACTTGTGTTTTAAATCTTAATAACATAATAGAGAGTTAAGAAGGAATATTCACTTAAACCCCATTGTAGTATAATATTATACTGTATTAAGTGGATGAAACACATCATTCATAAAGAAAGTGATATTCCAAAGAAAGAGATTGAGTATGACATGATAAGTTGGAATTTATATTGATGGTATCTTTAGTAGCCTTACAAAAGTAATCAATAAACTAATCAAAACAATATTACAGTACAAAGCAAAGTTACCTAGGTACTGTATCTGTTTTAAGTGTAACTAATATTACATAACAAAACTCTTATCGCATTATGCTTTAAGGTGATATTTGTGAGCAACTTCCTATCATCAGAATATTAAATTATTTTCTCGAAATCTGCTGAAGCTATAGAGCTGACATTTTTACAACACATGGGAACGTATCTTTTGCTTATGATGTAACAGTAGTTGCTTTGTTAATTAATTTCCTTACAAACAATTTCCATGCGAATATTTAAAAAAATTTCAATACACTATCTTCAGTAATACGTACATACGGTATATTAGATTTACGAAAACATTCTGTAAGGCTACTAAATAAATAGGCCTATACCTGAAAATTTCACTTTTCTATACGAAAAGTTGAGAAAATATTTCTTTTGAATAAAAAAATCTCATCCGAGCTTCACCAGTTTTATTAAGTACACAGAAGACGCCTTCCTTGAAAATAACGAAACCACGTTTTTTGCAGGCTCCTAGGATTTTCACGTAACCGTACTTGGCATCGGGAAGGGTCGTAATGTATCCCTCCCAAAAAGGCTCGATATTCTTGGGCATTGGTGCTGTGAGACACCGTGCACTCTATGAAATCAACAACTACTGGTCTGTGACCTTTCGCCACATTTCAGCAATCGTGTGACTCCTCACGCACATGACATCATTCAAAAATCGTTTCCAGAGATCGGAAACAACCCTCTGTATATCACTATATCCGTGCAATACTTTAGGAGAAATCGCTGTACAAAACAGACGGCATAGGCCTACCAAAGAAAGTAGAAGCTTTTATTATACAAAATATTGAAAGTAAGACCTTATTCCGACATTACATTACATTCCCTCTACATAAAACAAAAGAATATACATCTATGATGGGAGAATATGATGGAAACCCGAAGTGTAGGTAAAAAAAAAAAAAAAAAAAAAACAGTCCGTCATGCACCGTATGATTGTGATCCACAAGCTCCTGGGGATATTAATTGCAGATATAAAAAAGTGGGACAGATAATCCTCCATTAGGGATTGTGACAGTCGGAGCAAATTACTCATTCAAAACACATAGGCTACACTGGATGGGTTAGGAAATGGACACTTTAATAATTCTAGGCTCAGTAGGCTAAAAGAAGGGAAAGCTTAGCATATAATTTATAAAACATATGAATCAATTGCTTGGTATCATGAATTTCAAATTTATTTATTTAATACATTAGGTTATCACTACATTAGGCATTGCATCCCGAAAGAGCAGAAGTTCGTGCGCGAGCGCAGTTCAGTTCAGTTCAGTTCAGTTCAGTTACATAAAATATTTTACAAAATTGAAGAGAGTTCATTGAGCACAATAACATTAATAAATAGTAAAATACAGACAGCATGTAATAATCAGACATCGGATTCTAGGGCAAATGCCTATTTTGTTTCTTTAGGAGAAAAGTAAAAATAATTATTAATATTTGTGTTTCATGGAAATTGAAAGGTATTCAAAGAGTTTTATAGTGCCCTAAAATGCCCTAAAACGGTTATTAGAGCCTAATTTGTTAATATTCGCCTAAAAATGCCTAACTCACTGTAAAGTTTCGCATTTTACTTTTACTTTTTTGATAATTTATACATGCATTCACTGCGAAATTTAAGGCATTTAAAAAGTGGAAAGTTTGCTTCACACCGGCCATGAAACCATTGATAAAGGAAACAAAATGTTTTGAATCTCACGACACTCGCAATAGATTTCACCGAATTTAACATGTTTGGAGGCATAAATGCCGACAAAGAACCAACCTTAGTTTTGAAGCAGGCAACAATCACAACATGTGCTGCTACCGATTCAGAGATATACTATACTATAAAAATGACTGTTTTCGGTCTGAAACCGATTAGCTGTACTGCCCTTCAGAGTGTCATAAAATCACAATTTTTGGAGAAAGAGTGTTTTTGAAATATTTATGAAAAGTCGTAAAACTGCGAATTAGTAGGGTAAACCGTTACAAAATATTTAAAAGAATGGCCCTCCTAGTGTTAACATTACCAGGAAATGCAACAATAAGTGGAACTTTGTATTTTTGTCCAATTGAATCTCAATAACAACGGTTCATTTGAATGCTCGTTAACAGTTGCTCTTTCCCTCACCTTATTTGTGTTGAGAAGTTTTGAGCGGTAGGACGTTTTCCTGTGAAGTTTAACGCGATAATGCCGAAAAATATAAGTGCAAAATCTACATTGATCCGGCAATGGCTAACAGAATATTCAGAATTCACTTATGATGGAAAAATAATATTCTGCAAGATTTGTAGCAAACAGGTATGTAACAATAGTTGAAATATATAAATTCTATTAATTTTAATGAGTAGGCCTATAATATTTATACATTGACTGAGCTATCCTGAGGTATAATTCTTTTTAAAACCACTACACTTTAACCTTTTAAATTCCGATAGTTAAAGTATTTGCAGGTCATTAAAATGTTGATTGTTCGAACCCACTAACTTTGTGATAGAAATACGGCAATACAACAATTAAGATTTTATTTTAATTCAGTTTACTTTACATTTTTAGATTTCGCAAGAAAAGAAGTGCCACCTAAAGCAGCATGTGCAAGGAGAGGCTCATAAGGCTAAAGCTCAGCAGAAAAATCAACTGCAACAAACTTTACTAACACAGCCTACTTCATCCAACCTCAGCAGCAATTTCTATGCTGATTTAACCAGAGCGTTTGTTGCTGCCAACATTCCCTGGAATGGAATTGAAAATCCGGTTTTAAGACAGTTTTTACAAAAATACTGCAAACAAAATATCCCATCTGAGTCGACCCTAAGAAAAAATTACTTAGATAGAATATACAATGAAACTTTAGCTTCCATTCGGGAGGATATAGGTGATTCTTACATATGGGTCTCTGTGGATGAAACCTCAGATCCTATGAATAGGTATATAGCAAATATGGTAGTAGGAAAACTTAGTCCTGATGGACCTTCGATTCCACACCTCGTATGTGTTAAGGAACTTTCGAAAGTGAATAGCCAAGGCATTGCTTATTTTGTAAATAAAGGCCTACAGTCTTTATACTCAGGTAATATAGACGATTCTAAAGTTCTGTTGTTTTGTTCTGATGCTGCCTCATACATGGTTGCTGCAGCTCCACTTCTTAAAACATTTTATCCTAACCTCACGCATGTAACCTGTCTAGCACATGGCCTTCACAGGGTTTCTGAAACAATCCGGAATGAATTTCCTCAATTGTCAATTCGTTTATTTCTAACACAAAAAAATGTTTTTGTAAAGCCCCATCCAGGATTTCAATATTCAGAGAGAACTTTCCAGATATCCCACTCCCACCTCAGCCGGTTGTTACACGATGGGGAACCTGGATTCAGTCAGTGGTGTATTATTCTAAGTATTTTAAAGAAGTGGTCACAGTTATTGATAAATTACCTGAAACTGATAGTGCAGCGTGTGTGAAAGCAGTGAAAGATTGTCTGAATGACTCACGAGTGAAAAACGATATTGCCTACATAACATCAAACTTTTCTTTCATACCTGCAAGCACTGAACAATTAGAACCTGAAAAACAATCTCTTTGTAGCCAAATAGCAATAGTAAAGGAAGCTCAAGTGAACATACATTCTGCTTTGGGCGAAACTGGGGAAAAAAGTTAAAAATAAGTGGGACAACGTATTAAATAAGAATGTAGGATTTTCATTGTTGGAAAAAGTATCAAGAGTGATATCGGGGGAAAGTGTAAATGTTCCAGTAAGTATTGATGTTTCTATTGTACCTAATTTAAAATTTACGCCTCTCACATCAGTTTCGGTTGAAAGAAGTTTTTCTGCTTTCAAAATGATTCTCAGTGACAAAAGGCAAAGGTTAACTGTGGAGAATTTAGAAAAAATTCTGGTGGTGTACTGTGCAGATAATTATAATAAAGTCTGAGCATGGAACTGAATTTCAATAACTTAAAATGAGTAATCTTGATATCAATAATCATTATTTCATTAGTTTCAATATATTAAATTTGTGCAGCTCTGTTTATAAATCTAATATAGTATTCTTTTTTAATGTTTAAACATACTTTTTTGTGCGTATTTTAGTGTATAACTAAAAATTTCAGTGAAAGAAATAAGTATGATACCTTGATGTGCCTAAAATGCCTATTTTCATTAAAATAGAGCCTAATTTTACAAATTTTGAGCTTATTTTAGGCGCCTAAAACTGCAATTTTTAGTGCCTAAAAATCCGATGTCTAGTAATAATATATACAAATACAGAAAATACATGAGTATTAAATTTCACTTTTAAACTCAATTAGCTTAACAAAATACAAAGCAATTAATTTAATTTGTTTCCTAAATCTGTGTGTGTTAATTTTACTCAGTTCAGAGTAAGCTCTCATTAATGCATTATATATTCTGGGTCCAAAATTTCTGCTGTGTTCTAATCAAGCAGTTTGTGGCATTTGGGTATGTTTAGAATGAAACTGCAGTTTTGTCTCACACAGTAATCATGAGGATCCAATTTTAATTTATTGTGATTTTTATGTAAGTAAATCAGCAATGTTTGCAAATCAAGATTTTCAGGTATAACTCCCTGTAAAGTTGATTTGAATAATTTCGAGGGAAAAACTGTTCCGGAGCCGGGTATCGAACCCGGGACCCGGGTCGCGGGTTCGATACCCGGCTCCGGAACAGTTTTTCCCTCGAAATTATTCAAATCAACTTTACAGGGAGTTATACCTGAAAATCTTGATTTGCATAATACACGTCACTGTTCGTTAACAGAAAACCACAATTTAAGTCACACGGAGTTAGTGTGCACTCGAAGTTGGTTGCTTGACGGTTGTCAGCCCACTTAGAGGTCTGTGGATATAGAGGGAAAAATTGGATCGGTGTCGGTTAGAGTTCTCGAGTAGCTCAGTGGTAGAGCGTTGGTACGTTAAACCAAAGGTCCCGGGTTCGATAACCGGCTCCGGAACAATTTTTCCCTCGAAATTATTCAGCAATGTTTGTTTATAAAGTTGTTCTAGATTTGATACACTAGATTCCTGAAAAATTAATTTTGTGGGTAATCTAAAGATTTATATAGACAAATTTTAATAATTTTTTTGGAGCAAATTTACAGTGTGAAGTGTTGGTTTTGCTATACCTTCCCAAACTAATATAAATATAATAATCCGTGGCGCTACAGCTCGGGAAGGCTTAGACCGACCAGCCGGCTGCTGGCCTCACGCCCACATGCCGAAGCAAAGGTGGACGATCATCCAACCAGAATGGAGGTATCGTGTGGTTAGCACGATGATCCCTCCAGCCGTTATAGCTGGTATTCGCAACCGGATTTCGTTGCCTATCGTAGCTCCCCAAGTGCATCACGATACTGGGTTGGCACCGATCCCATACACTGGCCGAAATTTAATGAGAAAATTTCTTTCCCCATGAGGACTCGAACCAGAGTGCATTCCGTAACGCGAGTCCTAGGCGGGATGCCTTAGACCGCGACGCCACGGCGCAGGACCCCAACCTAATATACCATACCGAATTATTGATTGAAACAGAGCTAAGTACAGAGTATGCAGGACATAATAGGTAAATAAGAACGAAGAACAGAAAATTTGTGGATTGTTTTACGGAATCTGTTACACAGGAAGGAGATTTGCTTGTCCCATTTTAAATGTTGGTCAATAATAATAGCTAAATATTTGACTTTTAAGGATATACTCAAGGCTTGACATGAGCAAGTAGGTAGGTTACAATAATGTATTGCTATATTTCCATTATTAATTAGTTTCAGTTGTTCAAACGCCTTGGCTCTAGAGATAGCGTATGAGCTTCCCATCCAAGCGGTCCGTGGTTCGATTCCAGACGTGGGCAATGGAAGAGATTTATCTTCTCCCCACTAGACTGGGTGTTTGTCCCTTGTTCTGTTTTGTCTCAGGGGTGGTACTGTACCGTGCTAACCAAAGAGGGCCGCAATATAAGCATGTCTACTGTTGGTCCAAAGATGTACCCTCCACTAAATTGCATTAGTAAAACATGGCGAAGAAGACGAAGCAGAAATAAACCTACTGAAAATAATAAAATTGTAAATTCCTTAAATTAACGTTATAGGGCTTTTGATTTTGCCTTTATGTTAATTAGGCAAGCTCAATGGGTCCACTGAGTTTCATCTAATCTACTTACAATCTGTTTCTATTCTAGAGCAGGGCCGACCAAAAAGAGCGGAATTTATTAAAAAGTCGTATACAATTTATGTTCCTTAGGTAAGTGACCTATGTATGAATCACTCATTCATTGTGGGATAATTGTTTGAGAAAATGCGTAGTCTGCAGTACAGTATTTTGCATCATCCTGTTGTTCTTTCTCAGAAACGCAGAGGAAGTAACAATCCTACACTAATATTGGCGAGTAGACAAACTTTCATCCAAATATTATTTCAAGTTATATCAGAGAAGACAGCCAAATAGTAACAGTCTTTTTTTATAGGATAAGCAATTGGTCTCATCCGTTCTCACGTCTCCCGTCAGTTCTTGAATTGTAACTTGCAACCTCTCCTTCCTCTTAGCCTCTATTATACAGGGGGTTTCCAAACGTAATGCATAATTGTAGTTAAAATTGAATTAGGAAATTTTGAAAGAAAGCTCAGACATGTCAAACCTTGTATTTAGAAAGGAATATTATTATGGAAACTAAATGTTTTTGCGACTACTGTTGTGCGAGTTACGACGTATTCGATGACATTTTAAAATGACATCCTGTAGTTTTTTAGAGCTTAAAGAACGGATACGATGATAAGAAATAAGGAACAATGATTGTGAGATATTGTAGAATATAATGCATGATTTACGTGTAAGGTTACATAAGTGTTTAAAATGTAAGGGGGGACATTTGACCCAAGTTATTTTTAAAAAGTGAAAAAGATAACCAAACTTTGTTTTTCGTATTTCTCAAACAGTTTACTCTGTTCGCATTACTGTGATCTTACAGAAACATTTTAAAATCCACTTGTACCCACTGGATAACCCTGTACCTTGAAGAGACTCGTCACCTATCCGTGATTAGATCTATGCAAAAGATAGTAATTTACAATTCATTTTATATATCAATATGCCTGGTAAATTATTAAATAAGTATATAATAAATTTCAATCTTAAGACATATCAACTTGCAAATGTTTATTTGCTATTTAATAACAACATATGAACGTTTTCGCCGTTTAGGACACCTTCAGATATAACAAAAAACATGTAATCTGGACCTATAATAGTAAATAATGCAAATGACAAGGAGTAGAGAACAATATATGTAATATGTAATGTATATGTAATATGTAATCTCATGTATTACATATATTGTTCTCTACTCCTTGCATAATTTACTATTATAGGTCCAGATTACATGTTTTTTGTTATATCTGAAGATGCCCTAAACGGCGAAAACGTTCATATGTTGTTATAAACATTTGCAAGTTGATATGTCTTAAGATTGAAATTTATTATATACTTATTTAATAAAAGATAGTAAGTATTAATATCTTAAAAACAATATACTTTGCATACTTCTATTCAGTAATGAGTTTTGGAATAATATTCTGGTTAAATTCCACAGATAGTAACAGTATATTCCTAATACAAAAAAAGAGTAATTAGAATAATAGTAGGTTCCAAATCTAGGGAGTCGTGTAGGACTATTTTTAAAAAACTATAAATAATGCCCATGGCTTGTCAGTATATTTTTTTAATTAATAATTTTCCTCGTATGTAATCGTGAAAAATTTGTAACTAATTCAACAGTTCATAGCATAAATACACGTCAAAAATGCCTTTCATATTCCACCGGCAAGTCTATCGTGCTATCAAAAAGGAGTGTGTTATATGGCAGTAGAAATTTTTAATAGCCTCCCTATCGATATAAAAAATGAAACTCAAAACATAAGATTATTTAGGGCCAAATTAAAGAAGTACCTAATTTCTCACGCCTTCTATTCTGTAGGTGAATTCATGACATTCAATAACGCTTCATGAAATTGATACTAAAACTTTGTGTTGTACTAGTAGACTATATTGCAAACCTCTTCTGTATATATTTCATCTAGACTGTGACTACAAATTAAGATTTTATAATAGTATTAAGTTTTTTGACTTGTTCCAATTCTAGCTGTGAAGCAATGTATAAATACCATGGAATGTTAATAAATACAATACAATACAATACAAAAACAATTCTCTGCTTATTTCCTACATGGAGAAATAGTGAAATGAAACTGTCAGTTTTATTATTTATCAGTTTCATTACTCGGGAAGAAAACAGTTCTACTCTCCACAAATCTCGCAGAACTTGGCAACACTCAAATTCAGGAGGAAAGCAGTCAGCTGACAGCGGTGACGTGCGAGCCTCTCCCACGGTGTGCGCTTCTAGTAAAGTAGATGCTCTTAACAGCGGTTTTCCCCTGAATCACCACGAGAGTTCATTCATAAGGCTCGCAACTTCCTTCATGAACAGCGTGATTCTACTGAACTTTCTATTTTTAAATGTGAGCGAAATAAGTGAGCAACAAACAACCCTAATACAGTACTGACAAGGCCAAGTATGCGTTATGTCGTCACATGATAGGAAAACATTTGCTCAGCATCTTGTGTAACTTAATTCACGCTCATAACTATCATAAACACTTATATGTTTCAGGTTTACACAGACTTCAGCTTCAAATTGGTCTCCCGAGAAACATCCTGGTTTAAAGTTGTAAATCTAAAACTGGATCTGACATGACTTCTTTCTCAACAGACGCTCATCACTTAATTTCAATAATTCATAATTATTATGAAATTATAAATATAACGTTCGTAATGTTTAAGTTTCATTTCTTTACCACGTAAAGTGTTGCCAGTGATAGTCGAAATATTTTTATTTATCCTGTATATCAGCTGTCGGCAAATTTGTACTCACGATGACATCAGTGGACGCAAGCAACAGTACATAACAAGTAATATCAATTGAGGAGTATAGAGCACTCCATTCGGATTCCAGTGGCGGACTTTCATCCCAATCATCTGAAGTAGACTACACAATATTCATTTATACAGTAGATCAGCCGTGGCGAGAACGTGACTCGCGAGACATTGTGGCTCGCAGTGATATCCGTGCATTTCGCTTGCTTCTAACCTCCGCCAACCCCCACCCTCTCATTCACTGGAGTCAAACTCCGTTCCATTTGTATTTGTCTCTGACCTGCGAGTGGCATATGTCTCTCTCGAAACCATGCACGAAAGTTCCAAGTAGGATGGGAGGATGAGTTTTTTTCTTTTTTTTTTAATATGATGGGAATATTAAATGTAAGATTTGTTCACAAGTATTACGAGGAAAACGGTTGTATAACATAAAACGGCATTATACTACATGTTACTGATGAAACATTAAAAGGTTAAGTGTTATTGTTGTTGCTATCATCATCATCATCATCATCATCATCATCATCATCATCATCATCATCATCATCATCTCTGTACGTCGACCCTTTTCCAGCAGATGTACGAAAGCTAGATGTAAGAACTTGACAAATGTTGAACTTTCAAATCTTTGCCAAAAAAATAAATATCCGAAGCTTCGTTCTTTCGCTTGCTCTGTTGAAGCCATGTTCGCTAAAACTTACATTTGTGAAAAATTATTTTCAACAATTAATATACTAAAAACCAAATTCCTGATTTTGAAACTTTGTCGCAGAGACATTCTGAAGACAGTTAATTTTAGATTGTGATATTGTTCATTTCTTTCTTCGTTACACATTAGTGTACTAAACATTAGTTTGTAGCCTTGTACTGCATAAAATTATATTTAAGTGCTTGACGTAAGGAAAATGAAAATTCGTTAATAAGTCAGACAGTTGCTTCACTTCCCCTTCGGGTGTTCGCCTCCCTCCATAGGTGCTATGCACGTTGCAGGTTACACAGTGGCTCGGCGCACGATTACATTTTCGCCATCGCTGCAGAAGATGGACAGATTATATTTCATTTCATCTTTATGCTACAATAACCTAAGAAAATACGTCACAAATTGTCACTCTTAATACAACACGTAAATTTTCGTATGCTAATCACGATCTTTGTTTAGATATTATAGTACAAGTTTTCGTTCAGAAAACAAGTATTCCGAAATATATTGAAAATAGAGCCAAACAGAGCAACTATGTAGGGTAGCGACAGACGACCTATGATAGAACTACACATAATTTTCTATGCAGAGCATTTTAAAAATATATAAGCCATTCTGGTGTGTTATAAAATGGTAACATTTTATGTCCTCACTTATTTCCAACTCTCTTAATAACACGTTACTCCACCTAGTAGACTTTTTTAAAGTCGTATTTCGAGTCCCGTATGTTATTACAGATAGACTTGTAAGTTTCTTCGTGTTCAGTTTCATTTATTCTGTATATTTTCTTTATGCTTGGAAGAATTCCTCCTCCTATTTCCTTTAAGTGCAATGACATCGAGCAAATATTCTTGTACAGAGGGATCCTTCGTAACTCCGCGGGTGAACATTACCAATTATACTGTATTTATATCTGTGTTTCCACCTAAACCGAGAGATTAGATCACTGTTTATGCATGGGTCTTTAATTTTATTTCTCGTTCAGCTAGTGTTTCAATATCTTTCATCCTCCTTTGTATTGTCCGTTTGAATGATTTCATACTGTTAAAAACATCAGATTATTTTAACAAGTTCCAAGCTCCTTTATTTGTACAAATATGAGCCTGTAATTTTCAAACTAACTCCGCCATTGCCGTCCTAAGCCCGTATGAGAAAGGAGGAGGGGGAGGAGTAATACCTCGTTAAAAAACCTTGGTTCACCTGTCCTGGGTGAAAGTATCTCGTAAGGGACCCTTGCCAGGGTCACGGTGAAGATCTCAACGGCAGCGAAGTTGGAGATGTTCATTGGTACAGCCGCGGATCTGACGGAAGAGGCAATCCAAGACAGCGTTTATACCCAGATTGGGCGGCTGTTGTTTTTGAGATGGGCAGATGACGCTCAAAGGCGTAGTGAAGCCAATTCTTCTAAGGGAGGAAACCCCAAAATCAAATCGGGGGTAGACTAGACTTCGTAGCTGTGGTGGAAGCAACCAGTCTAAGGAACGAAAACTCTTTTCAGCTTTAGCCTCCTGCAAATTCAAATTCAAATTTATTCACAATTTACATTTTATATGAGCAGAGACGGCCGACAAGCTGAAGAAGAAATGGGCAGGACACGTGATGCGACTCAACGCGAACCGGTGGACACACATTCTTACGACATAGGACCCAAGGATTGGCAAACGGAACGCTGGAAGACAGAAGACAAGGTGGGCAGACGAACTTAGAGCAAGATTCAGCCATCTATGGTCAAGAACAGCGAAAGACCGACAACAATGGAAACTAATCACAAAGTGACTTGCAACCTAAACAGTGACTAGTGAACAGTGGACCCTTCAGATATGACATCACAAAAGTGACCATCATTCCCGGAGTGGCTAACCAGGAACTGTTTGACAAGCCAACCTGCATAGTCAGGAGGCCCTTGCCCTTCATGGGATTTCGTGGCTAATTCTAATTCTAATGAGCATTTTACAGAGATCCTGCAAGATTTAAAGTTCTTCCAGTGGAGTAGTGCGAACGAAGTGAGACAAATGGCCTTTAGGCTATAACCTCACATAAAGATTAAGATGTGTCCCAAGAATCCTTGCAAGGACGCGATTCTTATCGTGTACCTTATAAATAATTATCCTCCCATTTTCCCATTTATTCATTCAACTGAGTCGACGCACCGCTTGATCTTAGATATTTTCGTGTCTCACACTTTCGGCATAGACGTATTTAGATCAGACAATGAAAGACAGTAAGAATCTAAATACAAAGAAAGAATTAACAGATACCAATAGAAAGAATGAAACCAAAGAAGAGAAGAAATTTAAAGTAAAAAAAAACAAAAAGAAAGAAAAAACTGAAAGAGTTGCGGAAGGTAATAAATAAATAAATAAATAAAACAAGAGAGAATTAAACAAAAAAAGAAAGGTTTTGAACTTTGGATTACGTTACCATCGCTAGAGATCTAGTAGGTGTAGCGCACCGGCTGGATGTGACGGTCACTTACCTGCAAAACAAAAAAGAAACATTTTTAATGAGCAGAACAGACACAAGAGGTCGCTGCGGTGATAATGTCCACACTTTGGTCTTCCTGTCCCTGCCGGAAGATCAGTGAGTGTGCGGCACCTTTACAGCGAGATTACCTTTCTATGCAAATGTTTCGAGAATAAACCGCGTGCGGCATGTTCCCTCCGTATGACGTAATATGTGGCCAAGGCTGACGAGGTAAAAACTCGGCTCGATGATGTCATCTCGGAGAACAATCACACGGCAGCAACGTGGGAAACTTCACCCGACATTGGGCTATTTTATTAATAAGATCTGGGTACCCGTGAGAAGCGTTGCCAACACAACGGATTTCACCACGATAGACAAACAAAATTTAGAAGTATTATCAGATATGGTAACTTCCTCAGTGGTAAAAATTTCTCTCAATTAAATACTAGAAATTAGCAACCGAACATATTAAGCTAGCATCAAAATCAACAACGAAAATAAATCAACACAATGGAAGGAACAGAAAGTTCAAAATTCGAAACGACACATCTAAATTCGCTATTGAAAACAACAAATATGTACCATAATTGTGACAAATAATTTGGAAAAAGTAACTCCTTAACATGTCCATAACGACTCAATACAATTATACACAACTTCAAGTACAGTGCAACTCCACAAATAGATACAGCAATGGTCCGTGTGCGAGAAGAGGTACGAACTCTGTCTTTCTACGGAGTACTGCGGACACTGGTAAACATAAGGGCTGTACAATGTTTTTTATGGCGTGGGGACCGAAACATAAGTAATTTACGTACATAATTTTAAATAATATATTATATTATGTCGTCGTTGTTCCTGCAATAACTCCTATGTGCAAATTATATACAATTTTTCGGTAGGAGGAAAAACACATTTATTCATCCTATGGCAGCCATATATAGGGGATTGTAAATTCTTACATTTTCGAAAGAGAAATATAATTATATATAGGAGATTTATTATTTGTTGTATCACTATTTAAGTTATTTAATAGAGCCAAAATCTGAAAATCGATAAATATGTCGAATATGTCACACAGGAGTTATTGCAGGAACGACGACGATAGGCAAAATATATTTTTAAAAAATCCGTGATTAAATATAACATCGTATACGTGATACATCTGAAACATAAAACAAACTTCTGGAGGAAAGACTCTCTAAATGTATCTACATACCAGGCTTTCATTTCAAAACTTCGCACTCTAAATAACTATTTAATTAAATGGAATTCAATTTAAACAAAAAAAAAAAAAAAAAAACACGTAAATTTAGATATTGAGGGGGAAGCTTAATTGCATTTTAGATTTCACCTCCCACCCCCAGCCACTCCCACTTTGAAATTTCAAATGGCACCCCTATATTTTTATACTTGAATATGAAAGAGCATTCAATTGTTTATACACCACATTCATTCCTTTCGCATCTTTTCTTTTCTATCGTCGCCTGGTAACCTGCAATTTTGTTATTGTTGATTAGAGTCGAAGAGAATAAAGGTACAAAAACTTATTGAGCATTTCTTGTAATAGTTGTGTTTGTGTATTAAATTATTTTAAAATGGTGTATACCCTTCAAGAGAGAACATAAATCATCCCTATTGATTAAATTTAGGAAATACACAAAATAAGCTGTGTTTTCATCCTACAATCAACTGATAATAACAAAGCTTCTTATAATCACTACAGAATGCCTCGTAATTAGATGAATTTTGTTTTATCCCATGCACTGTTCCGATCGAAATGTCAAATTCTTGAGCGATGGCTTTGATTGATTCACCTTTTTTAAACCGTTCTAATATTTGTAACTTCTGCTTCAACATAAGTACACATTTTTGTTCCCTGCCTTGCTGCCAACGTGTACGAGTATCTGCACACTACTGCACTGGTTCAACTGGTTAGCCCTGTGCAGCACGGGACAGGATGCGTTGACTTACCTTGTATCGTGAAGTAGCCTATACGAGAGTGAGCGTCTATTTGTGGAGTTCCACTGTGTACAACAAAGTTAAACTTATTTAAAAGCAGCCTCACAGAATTGTGGGATAAAGGCAATATTACCACTACCACTACCACTTACTTTAGAACAACAACCACATCATCATCATCTTGAAGAAAATGCAATTTAAAAGTTGCAAATTCTTAGGAGAGTTTTATACTGTAGTGAATTTCTCGCATAAAAAAAAGAGGACAAGCTAGTGGATTTTACACCTCATTTAGCCCAATTACGACACTAGATGACGGCAACACTGTCCATGAGAAACGGATGTATTATGGCAGTGTTTAAGTGTTTTTATTTCTTTCATCCATTCATATGGCCTTAGTCACTGCTGCCAACGAACTGTTACACAAGAGCGGAATGCCTTGTAAAATATCCGTTTAGTTGAAATCAGTGGGAAATACATAAATACATCTGACATAATTAGGAACATTAAATCCAGACGTTTGAGAGCACGTATGGGCGAATCCAGAAATGCATATGGAGTGTTAGTTCGGAGGCCGGAGGAAAAAAGACTTTTGGGGACGCCGAGACATAGATGGGATGATATTATTAAAATGGATTTGAGGGAGATGAGATATGATGAAATAGACTGGATTAATCTTGCTCAGGATAGGGCCCGATGGCGGGCTTATGTGAGGGCGGCAATGAAACTGCGGGTTCCTTAAAAGGCATACGTAAGTAAGTACCTATTACATCAATATAGGCTGCATTAAGCTATTCCAGTCATTGAATTTAATGTATCAAAACACTGAACAGTTTGACCCTTCTCATACGTTGCGAGAACTATAAAACTTGTGTCAAAATGAGGACTCAGAAACACAAACAAAGTGAAAACAACTCGAAAACCATAATAAAATAATATGATAGCTTACGTATTAATTCAGCAGAAATACATTTCCGCTTCTTAAAATGCGTATCTTGAAGATATTAGAATAAGGAATTACAGGATCCGCTATTTCTTTATTGAAGCGACTTTAATAACACTAACTAATTAAAACGTACTTGCTACAGCAATTACCATTAAAAGGCAGTTAAATGGCAACATTCGTCACGATATGTACGGAATATCTATTTGCAAACAAAAGAAAAGTTATTAAAGTCTAGTTTTTCTACTACATCTATGATAGTGGGCATCGCACTTACATTGAACTTTCTCAAATGATTTAAAGAAATACATATGAAGAGTCCACTGCAAGAATGATGGATGTCATTTGAAATACATTTTTCAAGAGAAGCAATTGAAAGTTTGAAATGCTTAGCACTCAGAGTTTAACTGTGATTTTCCGATCATTACTGGACAATGACTATCAGTGATAATGCCATACAACTCTCTATGTACATTCTATATGTCTTAAGATATGCATTGACAGTCTTGGTTCATTTTCGACAAGAAAGTGACATCCATCATTCTTGCAGTGGACTCTTCATATATATTTGATATATTTCGTCACAGCACTTCTTTACATGTAATGGTGTACCTCACATTTCTGTATCCGGTGCCACCATTAACACTTACAGTAACACATATTTGCAGTACATGTCTACACAACTTCTACCAATTAAACTATGTACTTTTTTTTTATTATTACTTGTTCAATCTCCCTTTCAGTATTTCTCCTACATTTCGTTTGCTATTCTCTATTTGATCATTAATCGTAACATATCTAAATTTATATATGCCTTTCCAACCCCCTTTTTCCTCTAACTACTATTCACTAAGATTTCAATTTCACTTATTCTCTACAAATTATCATATTGAATTATTTGCCTTACTTGTTCTTTGACCTTTTCTCCTATCTGTCTCTTATCTTCATTTACTGTTCCAACGTTCAAATGTCAGTACTAATTTTATGCTGTCACTTGTTCATTTCTTTGAACCCTTTTTCACTTTTCACTCATTCACATTTGCGCTCACTTTCAACTTTCTCTCTATTCCACTTACACCTAAACCTTTCACAATACTCTCACTTCCTATAAATCTTCATATATAATTTATATATATATATATATATATATATATACATAGTTACCTGATATTATTATTATTATTATTATTATTATTATTATTATTATATTGAAAAAGTAAAAGTGGATCTTTGTCGATTACAGTTTTTACGTTCGAATGAAGCCAACTTTATTTTGCATAAAAGCATATTTCGAGCATTTCCCTTTTTAAACGCATATATTAACATCTTTCCTTGTTTTTCCCGATTTATTATCTTATTTAAAACTATTCTTCTGATAAAAATAAGAATAACTTCCAAGAAATATAAAAATTATGTGAAAAATAAAACCAATAATTATTTAATTACTGTCGAGGACATGAAATTTCCGCGACGACAATGGATACTTGTCCCTAATGTATAGGTTTGTTGTTTTCCACTTTAACATGAGGCTAGCTGCTGCTCTCTGTACTTACTATTCGTGTAAGTGTAATTTTTCCGGAGCCAGGATGAAAATACGCGTCGCCTAGGCGTCATTCAGACTTTTACCACTTTAGAACCAAAAATGAATGTATTTAGACACCAGGGACTATAAATTCATGTATTGTGTAGGTTATGAAATTGCTGCTACTGCGCTCTGATTTCATAGAAACAAAACTGAATCTATTAAACACCTGCGAAAATGAAGTCTTGGTGGAGTATACATTTTCATTTCAAAAAGTTTTACTGCACAATCAAGCGAAGAACCAGTACATGATCGATCTGCTTACAAGTTTAACCGTCGACATGCCGAAAGAAAAAATTAGTAGAAAATATTTATTGAAAAAATGAGGTTTCCGAAGACAAATCTTTTTCTCCTGATAGGAAAACCAGCGAATAGGGATTATAAAGAATGGACGCTGAGCGAATTTTCCTGTGTTTTGTTTCTCTGTGCGCCAGCGTTTAGTTCCACTTTCAAGCCCTAGAGGTTAGCGTAATCTAGCATACGCTAAGATAATAATTGAGTATAGAGTTGAGACACAAGATCCAAACATCGCCTACCTTATTGCATAATCCAGTAACGCTTTGCTTCAAATAAATTCAAGTTAACAGCTTTTCCTTATTTCTCAATGACAAACTAGTAGTAATAACAAATTTTTATATTTCAGATATAATAAATTATATTATAAAATTATGTATCAAATTCGTTTAATATTTGTATACAATATAATATAGGTGGTATGGTTTTACTTCTCATAAGAGCTTTGTTTTTCCATTTTCACTGCTATCAAATCATTACATATTTTAATTGTTGTTGGGGTCAACGTCTCAACTCTCATTATAAAGGAACTCTAGAGTCTAGACATTACAGTTAATGACGGATTTATTATTTATGGATCCAATTTATTTTATTTGAGTACATAATGTACCTAGATGTATTAATTATATGTGTTATATTTCCGCTGTGTCGACTGCTAGCTGGTGTGATGTCAGCGCCAACTCTAGGGAGAAAGCAGAATCTCACGCTGTAGCTGGCTTGAAGGTCATTGAAATCAGTCCGGCTACATCAAATGTACCGACGCGAAGTGTCCATTCTTTATAATCCCTATTCGCTGGGAAAACCGTCTTTTGTTCAATACGGCGTCTGGACACTTATTACTTTAAATTATTTTAATTTATATCGCATTATTAAACCTATAAAACGTATTTCCAATGCATATACGAGTATTTCAATTTTAGCGCATATTTCAGAAGTTTTTACTGCATAGCTGCATGCATATTTTCAGGTTTTTTTAGTGCACAGAGTTTCGTGGTCTAGTGATAATTAACCCAGAGTCACGCCGAAAATAACCCAGAATTTTGCTTTTAAGAATTGAAGGAAAACCCTGGTAGAAAAAACCTCAACCAGGCAACTTGTCCCAACCAGAATTCGATCTCGAGTCCGCTAGTTTCGCAACCAGACACCAGGCCACTGCTTCAGAGCGGTGGACTTTTATCCAAATAGAGAAAATGTTGATACAATATTTTCACGTTTAATCATGAAACAATTCAAAGAAGAAAAGCCTTGAGTAGACGAATCGAGAAAGATTATTTGACGTCTTATGTAATCACTATCCATATTTCACATGTGAAAATTATCTAGGAAATTAATGGTTCGTTAGCTGAGTGTGGGCCGACAGCCATAAAAAGAATCTTGTTCCAGCCTGTCATTAACGCCGTCGTGCGACAAAATAAAAGAGAGGGCCTCGACGACAGCGCCACAATCACTCAATCACGATGAACGCATTATGAAACAAAAGATGCGTAGCTGTCTGCGATAAAAGCGCATCGTTTATGTATTACAGTGCGCAATTCTTTATCACAGCCTTCTTTATATTCGCAAACCTCTTCATGTAATAAACAAGACGAAATGGGATTGAATATAGTACTTCAGAAGTTATACTAGTCTCAATCAGGATAAGAAATATTTACGTTGACGTGGAAAGTTGTCTCAAAGTGTCATTCTTCTTCGTGGCACGCCCGTCTCAACTGAGCGAAAATAATACAAAATACTCTAAACGAACTTGGCTGGGAAGTATAATGAGCTACTGGAACCCAGAGTATAGTCCGAATCAACTTACTTAATATCCTAAGAGTGAAACCTAACCATTTTCCCCCATTACTACATATGCTAGTGGATTTTGGTGATTTTATAATTTGAAGGTTGAATTTTCTTTTGCTAACTTCGAATTTCGGTACTGAGAAATACTGCAACTGATAGTGGTTTGCTAACTGTTATGTTGGGAGCAGTAACAGCACTTGTCGGTAGTGAAAATTCTGAAAATTCAATTTGTTCTAGATTTCTGAGCCTATTACTGGAAGCTTGTGAAATTTGTACATACTAATAATTAATATCAGTATTAATATTAATACATGTTAGTTATTTTATGTCTTGCATTGGATTGTGATTACAATAAAGTCAAGATTATAATCAGATTAAATGTAAATATTGATATTGATTGATATTGATATATTTATTTCTACAACTCTTATTTGGTAATGGGTCGCCACCACATCTCTGTATTCGTGCTCCCCATCACCTTCTAATTACAATAAACTTTCATTGACGTGTGCAGTCATCTTGCTTTACCTTTGTTACCTCTGTTACTATAATACATACTCTCAATTTGCTTTCTAACCTCTCCCCTTACTTCCTATTGTCTAAAATTTCCCTAATTTTGAACTAATTTTTACTAACACTATTTAATCATACTCATTCACTTTCATCACTAATTTACAATCAGTTCTACCTCTCCTCACTTCTATCATCATTCTTATCCCCTATTTCTTCATTAAACAGTGAATCACATGTTTATTTTGTTAACTGTTCCCTTTCACCCCGATAAATTTTCCGTTTGCCACTATTTTTGTAAGTAAATTCAACATTCATTTGTAAACTTACATTAAAATACTTGCTGTCTTCCTATCATTTCAATTTCCCTGATTGTACACTAAGTTAGTCGACACTCCAATATTAGTAACATTTCACTACCAATTACTATTAGCAAACACTTCTAATTTTCTCTAGTCACTTCCTTTATCAACTCTTGTTTCTCTGGACACTAATTCACTAATTCGCTTGTACATTCTCTCTCCGATTGTTTTGCTAGTTACTCTTACTCCTTGAACACTCACTTTATTGTTTCTATGTCTTTTGCCACACTTTTATCACTCCACCCCCCTTAAGCACCAACTTCGTAGACTGTAGTTCTGCGGTTCCTTATTTCCTTCCTTACCCTCACCAGTAGATGGACTACCCAAATCTTCTTTACTTCCCCTCTTTGTCGGCTCCGGACGTCTTGCTTGTTTCTTCTTAACCACCTTCTTGACCTGTTTTCTATGACCTACTCTTCCCGCTGTCTTCTTCTACATCTCGTCTCATAATCATAGTCCAACTCGAGTCGAATGTTTGAGTTTTTAAAGCACTTTCTTCTATACA
This sequence comes from Periplaneta americana, assembly GCF_040183065.1. NCBI lineage: Eukaryota > Metazoa > Arthropoda > Insecta > Blattodea > Blattidae > Periplaneta > Periplaneta americana. The sequence goes on along the minus strand of NC_091124.1, from coordinate 160,433,119 downwards.
GAATTTTCTCCTTAGTTAACATGTTTTTGAATTTGACCACGATAGGTCGATTCAACCCTCTTCCGACCCTGTAGGCTTCTTCAATTTGTTTAAATGTAAATAAATATAACATACAGTGTGATACATGCTCTTGGGTGATCGATAGAAACGCCATTTCACATTTTAATTAATTTACTTTGTGTTTATATTTTTATTACAATAATGTCAAAGAGAACTCCACGCATTGTATACTTCACCTGACATAATTAGGACATAAAATCCAGACGTTTGAGATGGGCAGGACATGTAGCACGTATGGGTGAATCCAGAAATGCATATAGAGTGTTAGTTGGGAGGCAGGATGGCAAAAGACCTTTGGGGAGGCCGAGACGTAGATGGGAAGATAATATTAAAATGGATTTGAGGGAGGTAGGATATGATGGTAGAGACTGGATTAATCTTGCTCAGGATAGGGACCAATGGCGGGCTTATGTGAGGGCGGCAATGAACCTCCGGGTTCCTTAAAAGCCAGTAAGTAAGTAAGTAAGTAATGTCAAAGAGAGGAAATAGCATGGCAGTGAATCCTCCAAGAAAGAAAGAGTGTGCCATTCAGAGTACGCTTCAGAAATCTATTGTTCATATTATGTATAATGAGCAAAAGAAAGAAGACGAAGGAGGAATTATGCACATGGAGACAGCAAATATAACTAGAATAGCAAAATTATCAGGAGTAAGTATTCCTAAACACACATTTCGAAGTGGCATTCGGTTTTCGGAGTTTGTACTTATCATTTCACATGATCAAACAAAATACATTTCTAGGTTAGGTCTTGTAAATTGTAAACTGTTCAGTCAACGCAATGAATTTCATGTTGTCAGACAAAATACATTTTAATATTAGATCATATTAATATACTAATTACCAATACAATGTGCGAGAGGTGCCAGAGGAAAATATAGGCCTACTTTTTCACAAATTATTGAACCATTTAGAAAACACCTCCTAACATAAAGATGAGATATGGTAAATAAGTAAATAAGCAAGACATCGTTATTGTTAATTCTATATTATTATTATTATTATTATTATTATTATTATTATTATAGTACATGGCATTGTGATTTTACCCCCTTTGGTAATATCTGGTATTAGTTGTCAACACTGAAGAGACGGACAAATTAGCCTTTTAGGGACTGCTCTTACGTGATCCTCACTATACATCAGCGGTGACCAAAACTCGAACGGCAGTGATTACACGCGAGAGAAGTCTAAGAAATAAGGAGGTGGGGAAGAGGTGTTTGGCATGAAAACTACAACCAGTGGTGGTTCGTGCACTAACATTGATTTCATCATCAACCCGCTAATAAAATCGCAAACTTTGCCGTATCAGTAATGTCACTACTGTCATCAAGAACCAATGAAAATACATACACATTTTCTTGCTCTTTTTTTTTTAATTCCTCAATGAACACAATCAGAAGTTTTCTGAAATTTCTTCTGGACTTTTAGTCGATAAATGGGCAGTTTCCAAAATTTAATTAACAATTTTCATTGGACAAATTATTTCAGCCACCTTGATCATTACGCTTTTATAAAACTCTTCTTCGTTGGAAGGCTTAAGAGAACGAACTATTTCGTTAGCCACTAGATAGCTGGCTTCCTTACATTTATTTATGTCATCTTTCTCTTCATAACGATGATTGAATGATGATTTCAGTTCTTGGAGTTTAATAGTTCGTTCATTACTACAGTAGCACGTAATATTCAAACAGTTTCTCTATTATTATTATTATTATTATTATTATTATTATTATTATTATTATTATTACTGTTAAATCAATAATTAGTAAATAACTTATAATAGTCATAAAAGATTTTAAAAAATAAATTAATATGGAGATATAGCGTAGTAATTATTTTACCTTTCATGGGCCTATAATTATATTGAGGCACGTAATTATGATAACACTTGCTGATAAATAATAATAATGTAATAATAATAATAATAATAATAATAATAATAATAATAATAATAATAATACCCGAATTTCATGTTGAAGATATACCGATAAGCTGTCACAATTTGACTATAATTATGTGTGTGTATTTCGCCTTTGCTTATCATACAATATGAATGAATTAATTAGTCATATTTTCTCATTAACGTTTTCGGTACGTAAATTGTACCATCTTCAGATGTTTGTATATGATGCTAATTGTTAACCAAGCCTATGGGTGCATGTGGACTTAAATGATCAGTGTTTTTGTGCATGCTGTGCGATGTCGGTGAAGTGTTGTCATGATAACATAAATGATTACCTTAACTCTTATATACTATTTGCTGGTACAACATTTTATCAAACTTAAATTAGAATGTTTCAGTCATTATTTAAAAAACACTATTTAAAAACACTGTTTAAAAGCACTGTTTAAAACTATTTAAAAGCACATAGTTTTTACATCACTTTAACTATGTGAAGTATGTGATCACTTATTGTGTGGTGTTTGCCGGTGTGAGGTTAAATGAGGCACTTGTGGTGATCTTGTTATTTAGCGTTGAGCTGGACGCAATATCGTAACATGGCTATGTTTTCTAAAAGTGATGTTGAGACACTTCTATTAAGTTGATGGCATTACTGTGATTTGTGTCCATAGATGTAATATTATAACAGAATGAAGGTTGTCAGGTCCATGGGTTTAGTATCGCCTGGCGTGTCTGTAACAATATGATTAAGTATTAATTTATGAATTTGAAATTGGGAATGTTTGTAATTAAAATTGGAAATTCCTTTTACTGGTATTGGTATGGTTAACTGCTTGGGTAATGCCTATTATGTAAGAAAAGTAACTTACAGTTTTAACGTGTATTGATCTGCTCGTGCTTGATGCTAGGCTGATACTAGAGCGATGGACTTGCTCACAGTATTTTTTTAGTTATATTGTCTGTTTCCGGAAGTAGAGGGGGTGTCTGTGAAATCTGTGTGCGTGATTGTTAGGGCGGGAATAGTTTGAATAAATTGAAGAGTGGGTTATTTATGTTGGCTATTTGTTCATTTAGTAGAGGTTTTCCTGAGTTGTGTTCTTTTATAATATGAAATTGTTCCGCCGTTTCTATTGTGGGGTCGTTTGTGATTTTTAGTATTTTCAGCCAATACCAGTAAAAGGAATTTCCAATTTTAATTACAAACATTCCCAATTTCAAATTCATAAATTAATACTTAATCATATTGTTACAGACACGCCAGGCGATACTAAACCCATGGACCTGACAACCTTCATTCTGTTATAATATTACATCTATGGACACAAATCACAGTAATGCCATCAACTTAATAGAAGTGTCTCAACATCACTTTTAGAAAACATAGCCATGTTACGATATTGCGTCCAGCTCAACGCTAAATAACAAGATCACCACAAGTGCCTCATTTAACCTCACACCGGCAAACACCACACAATAAGTGATCACATACTTCACATAGTTAAAGTGATGTAAAAACTATGTGCTTTTAAATAGTTTTAAACAGTGCTTTTAAACAGTGTTTTTAAATAGTGTTTTTTAAATAATGACTGAAACATTCTAATTTAAGTTTGATAAAGTGTTGTACCAGCAAATAGTATATAAGAGTTAAGGTAATCATTTATGTTATCATGACAACACTTCACCGACATCGCACAGCATGCACAAAAACACTGATCATTTAAGTCCACATGCACCCATAGGCTTGGTTAACATATAGCATCATATACAAACATCTGAAGATGGTATAATAATACCCGTTATGCCTGTGTATTCAGCGTAATGCTCTGTAATGTCGCGTCTACATATACTGTATACTGTGTACTGTATATACTATTACTAATTGAACCGTTGAGCAAAGCAACATATTACATTTTCTCCGACAGTGCAGCGGATAAATTCCTCTTCCCATTCTGTAGGAAACCTTCTGTTCCTGCTCATAGAGACAGAGGGTTTGTAGAGAGACATGGTACCAACACTGCTAACCATCAGTACGTGAGCGAGACAGAGAGAAATGTACAGCAAACTCCCCTTACTAGTACAGGGACATCATTTTATTTTTACTAACATTTTTAATATTAACTTACCTATACCTCTGGATCAATGCCGTTTGCTATCCCCTTCCACGACTGGAGTTCGATGATACTGGCGTAATGTACAAACAAATCACTTTACTAGGTACAGGAGGGAAGAAAAGTAGTTCATCCATTTACGTAAACTAGGAAATATTGCGTTTTTGAGTTTGATCATTTTCATTAGGTTTTTGTTTTATCAAAATACAGTACAGTATTAACAATGAGTGTTTTTACTCACGAACTGAGCTCTCCATGCGAACGTATTCATTATGCAGTGTATATTATACTGTCTACAGCACATTAGCGTACAATATAGAGAATGAAGTTCAATTGAACAACAATCATAATATGGATATTTAAACACATTTTTGAAAATGGTGGCCGTTCATTTCGATACAGGCTTCAGTTCTAATATACATATTATCGCACTATAGACTATTGTACCTAATCCCAATTACCAGTTTCGTTCTTCGTACTAGTAACTCATGTAGAAATAATTCTGTACCTAGTCTATAAAAGAGTACCTTACGTACTGTAAATTCAGTCTTCACTTCTGCCCGATCCGAAAAGATAAAATTACTCAGACATACTATCTACTGTCCGTCCAAGTGGTTATGTCGTAGAGTCCTAGAAAGGGAGGAAATCACGTGAAAATTAATTACTTAACGAGGCCCTTTTATTTAAGTTATTTTAAACAGTTTTATAATATTACGTAGACGTCCAATTCCTAACAGAAATTAATGTTCTCAGTAAAAGAGCTAAGACAGCCCAGCCTCTAGCTGGCGAATAAAAGCTGGTGGGGGAAACCGGGATACGACGTAGGCAAATGGACGACAGTACCTGTGCGAAAATGATTCAATATTGAAGCTCTTTCGTCACTGGAAAACGCAAACATATTTTTGAAACGTACTGTTTACTATGACCGTAAGGCTACTATGACTGTATGTGCGGTCTTGGATCTGTGTGGAGGACGGTTGAACTTCATTAGTAGAAGGGGTGGGAGTGAAGTACATTCAAAAACTGAGGTACAATAAAAATTGAAGTAAAAATAAAATGATTTGATTACACGATGTAATCACGATACCCAGTTTGGTCACCGCTGCTATACATGGAGTCAACAGCTTTCAAAGAAAGCAATATATTTTCGTTGGTGGCTAAAATGGAAAAATTTTAAATTGACAATGGAAGACTAACAACTCCGAAACAACTTGTGTAAGAACTGTTTTGAACATAACAAATCTCACAAGAGCCATTGAATTTCAACGCAGTTCATTTGTTGAGCAGCCGTTATAGAATAGGATGAAGTACGTGGAGTGAGATATGCTGTGGGTGTGACAAACGTAACAGAATGATTGTTTGACGCGAATGGCGAAGCTACCTGTGCGCTACGTGGTTGCGTATTCGAGTCCACCGGACGAGGAGCGAGCGTTCACCTCGCGCGGAGCAGGTTCCGCGGGCAGGCAGCGAGACTGCGATTTCATTTCATTTCCCAGACAACCCGACCAGTTCGATACATCGACAAAACCACAATTAATAATAATAATAATAATAATAATAATAATCATCATCATCATCATCATAGATTTGAACTTAAATTAGGAAATATTAGATAAAATTAAAGCTGAAATACTTGAAAAATTTAAAGTTATTGTAATAACTCGAAAGAGCAAAATCAAACAAGATCCCAAAACGATTCATAATATTAACACACACACGATCGAGAGCACGAGTCCAAGTGAATATAAAATCGTAGGAAGACCTTTAAGAGTATGTTGTGAAACTGTCGGTCTGCAAATACGAGTACACAAGTCTGTGTGTGGTATGTGTGTAGGCCCATCTCAGGGTATTCCATATCATATCATATCATATCATATCATATCATATCATATCATATCATATCATATCATATCATATTATATCATATATCATATCATATCATATCATATCATATCATATATCATATCATATCATATCATATATCATATCATGTCATATATCATATCATATATCATATCATATCATATATCATATCATATCATACCATATATCATATCATATCATATCATATATCATATCATATAATATCATATATCATATCATATATCATATCACATCATATATCATATCATATCATATATATCATATCATATATCATATCATGTCATATATCATATCATGTCATATATCATATCATATATCATATCATGTCATATCATATCATGTCATATATCATATCATATATAATATATCATATCATATATCATATCATATCATATATCATATCATATCATATATCATATCATATCATATATCATATCATACCATATATGATATCATATATCATATCATGTCATATATCATATCATATATATCATATCATGTCATATATCATATCATGTCATATATCATATTTTATCATATCATATAATATATCATATCATATCATATATCATATCATATCATACCATATATCATATCATATCATATCATATCATATATCATATCATATCATATCATATATCATATCATATCAATCTTCTGATTGAGGTTCTAGCTGATATGTACATCTATTATCAGGCAATAAATCTCGCTTCACGATATGTGTCAGAGGATGCACAATATTGTTTGTATGCATCTTTTTTTATTTTTTATTGGATTATTTTACGACGCTTTATCAACATGTAGGTTATTTAGCGGTGCCGGTGCCAGTGAAATGAGTCCTGGGTCCAGAACCGAAAGTTACCCAGCATTTGCTCGTATTGGGTTGAGGGAAAACCCCGGAAAAACCTCAACCAGGTAAATTGCCCCGACCGGGATTGGAACCCGGGCCAACTGGTTTAGCGGCCAGACGCGCTGACCATTACTCCACAGGTGTGGACGTATGCATCTAAAGTCTAACTAGTGTAATATGGAAATAGCTAATCTACCCCATTATTTTCTGGCCTAGTTGCCTCATAAGTGATGTCTTCATGGTATCACTTGTGAGATTCAGATCTGTCTTCGGACAGTTGACTAAACATCATATCATATCATATCATATAGTACGTCCGCTCAAATGAGAGCCACTTGCACCTACCTTGAGCGGGAGGCGTCAGGTGTTTCAATCTTAAAGAATGTGCAGGGCGGGTAAATCTGGCATGTGGCTGGTTGTTGGTACGCCAGCGCTGTTGACAGATCTAAGTCGGTGCTCCGAGAACAAGTTCATATAGTATTTGGTTTCAGACAAGCACGCAAGTATAATACAGTTAGCTGAGAACAAGGCAGAAGACCGTAAATGTATATTGTGGCTTTTGTGTTCCATACATTGTGATTGTATTTATAATGTGGCGTTTTTGGAAAACGGATAATAACAATAGTCGTATACGTAAATCCACACAATCGCCATTAGGACGTGGTAAGATTGTACAAGAGCAAACAGTGTTAATTATTATTAGTATTTATACGTATTTTAAAGACGATGCTGGTAAGTGCCGGACAACATTGAAAAATACCAGCGCCGCTACAGAAGTGACTCGCGCAACAAGAAACGTAGCCGTCATAGAAAAAGATGTATGTAATTGACGAACTATCATCAAAATACGGCCATGTTATACGACTGCCCCTCCCTACCATTGTTGTCTCAATGCCATAGAATTCGTTTGTTCGGAACTGAAGAGAAATCTCCGGTCAGAAAATACATTGGGAAATAAATCTGTTCAAGAAGTATGTGCTTTAATAGCAAATGTGATGGATGACATTAATAATAAAAAGCATTAGATAAGTAGTCTATATCGAATATGTAAACACAAAAGAAAGTGATTATCGCTCCTTAGAAGCTAGCTTGGAATCTTGTGTAATTGATTTAAATAGTGACCCAACGGACTCTGAATAGAAGGTGTTCGTGTTTTAGTTCTGTATTATAAGACGCACACAAAGGTTCACTTTAGTCTTCACAAGGGAGAGATGGCAACGCAGCGTTGTTTACATGGAACCTGCTCGGAGTCGCGTGCCTACTTGCTCCCTGCAGTGTGTCCAAACGCACGTTCCAAGTGCTCTCATTTGAGCGGACGTATCATATCATATCATATCATATCATATCATATCATATCATATCATATCATATCATATCATATCATATCATATCATATCATATCATACCTATCGTATCTATTTGTGGGATTCTCAAAACCGAAATGAAATACGCACTTAGTTCATATCGTATATTTCCTATCTATTCACATGGAGCAGATTAAGCTGAGACTCAATGTAAAGGAACATAGTAGATCACATTTATAGGAGCAAACACTTATATTTTAGAGATTGTTAATAGAAAAGCGACCGTGACTTCCATAAAACGCTGCATTTATGCATCTTTACAGTTACCTGCGTGTATTTATGTTATTTAACGACGTTCTATCAACGGCGCAGTTATCTAGCGTAGATTAAATTGATGATAGCATGACGAGTCAAGTATTCGCCATGGAATTATCTAACATTCTCCTTACAATTGGAAAAAATCTCGAAAAACCCAAACTGTGTAATCAAACTAAATGGAATTCGAACCCATATCTGAGCGCAACTTGGAAAAACGGTACAGATGCCAGTAACTCATAGACCACTGATTGGCCCTGCTGTGTTATATCGGCTGGAAAATTATAAGAATAATTAGGGCTCGGATTTTTAAGTATCAAAATCGGGAAAATATTTTTGATGTGGTAAAAATCGGGAACATTGGCAAAAAAAAAATTGTTATCTTTCAATGACTTTATGTGAATATAAACAATATGCACTACTCACCAGTATAAATTATGCTGTCTGGCCAACTGCTGAAGAATTACAGTACACAATGAAATTCATTCTAAAGTTATCCATCACAAATAACTGACAATATCGCGGAACACTGCCTTGTGCCAGGAAAAGACATGTTTATGATTGGAAACGAAAACATAGGCAGCTGATGTTATGATATTATAATTGCTTCCTGAATCAGCGTTATGATAACTTACAAGGAATTCCTAAATGACACATCAGCGTTTATGTGTGTTGGTTACAGTACAATTTTTTAGTGGTGACAGCTCTAATCGCTTGTGGTGAGAGAGCAAATTGCAGTTTCACAGGTCCACAGATAGGCAATCCCGAGAAACAGTTGCCAGCTGTCACGACTAAGCAACTGCACTGGACATTTTAGTGATCATTAATCTGAAATGGGGCTTTTGTCGAAAATTATTTGATGACAATTTAATTTTTATGTGTTTTTATGGTAATATTTGAAAATATGTATTTAAATAAAAACAATTCTAAATACGTTTTTATGTGAAATAAAATATAAAATAAATGCTCAGGTGACATTATCCGAAACTTAAAACACAATTACGAATTTCTACTACAGTGCTAATAAAATATTTATTTACCTAGCCCTAGTAATAATACGAGTGTATTATAAAATTGTATTTAATATTATTAATACAATAATAGGGTGAAGGTACTGGTCACTCTACCCCACTATCTCCTGGCTTAATTCCCACACGAGTGATGCCTAATTGGAGTCACCTGTTCCAACCTGTCGCCGGACAAATTGACTGAACGACAACAAATCGAGAATAATTTAAAACTGTCAAATTTACTTTAACAACATCTTCTACCCGAAATAAAACACCAGCAATAATAGATCTACATACAGTATAAGCAGTACTGCATGGAAATTAATAGATTTGGCTAAACATACTGTATGTATGGCTTTTCATAAGGAGTCCTTCAAGAAAGCCGGCTGAGTTGAGAAAAAAATATATAATAACATGAACTACATGCCTAGCATAGTCCATTTGTACAGAATCTGTGCCCTGAAAAAGCACAAATAAACTGGATCCTAACAGATGAACTAACTCTAAATGAGAACACTAGACCAAGTGGACAGCTTCATATATTTGGGCACCTTCTGCAGACTTCTGGGAAAAGAACTAAGAAAGAGACTAGTGAAGTGCTTTGTGTGGAGTGTGGCATTGTATGGTGCAGAAACATGGACATTATGACGAAGTCAAGAGAAACGATTAGAAGCATTTGAAATGTGGATATGCAGAATAATGGAACTGTGAAATGGACAGACAGAATAAGAAATGAAGCTGTGTTGGACAGAGTGGTAGAAGAAAGAATGATGTTGAAACTGTTCAGAAAGAGAAAAATGAGTTGTTTGGATCATTGGCTCAGAAGAAACTGCCTACTGAAGGATGCAATGGATGGAATGATGAACGGGAGAAGAATTCGGGGAAGAAGAAGATTTCAGATGATATTAAGACATTATGAATCATAAGAGGAGACAAAGAGGAAGGCAGAAAATAGGAAAGAATGCTGGGTTTGTAGTGAAAAACCTGCACTTGGACAGAACTAGTATGAATGAATTTTATTTGAAACAATAATATAAAACCTCTGCAGATGAACACTTAGCCTATATCTAGATGGAAAATGGCATTAATATTCTACAAGAGAATAAAACGTTTAAAAATTAAACACAAAATGAAGAAATACCAGAAACGAATGAGAGGAACACGCTAAAACAATTATAACGGTATTCTGATGCTATTATTCAATTACAGATGTCAGAAGAAACACACAATGCTACTAAAAAAGGAAAATTTCAACTGTCAAAACTTCGTAAGGCCGATACAGGGCTCAAAGACTTATCTTTGTGGATGTGATACTATTGACTTCTGGGACAGTTCCATAAAATGGGATAACATAACGATACCGGAGAAAGGTGGAATGAGGCGGACTCGGCAAAGAGAATTACTCTGACTATTACACTCTTACTACGTCATACTACTTTTGACCAATAAAACGGTACGAAAGGACGTATTTCAACCAATCATGGCTGCTTATCGCACAATTTTATCGCGTCCCTAGCATTTGTTTCTTTGTTTGCCAACATTTGAAACTGCGCTGGTCTGGACGTCAAAAATATATATCTAAAATTACAAACCACTCCAGTCGATGCACAGCAGTTTCAAATATGACTCGCATTGGCATTCAAGAACAAGAATTAATCAAAATCACTGATCATACCTATGCATCTTCTGAAATCCGATTTACAAATAAATGAAGAGCACCATTAGGAAATCCTGAATAAGTTGAATACACCATGTAGGCCTAAATCAACGAGTTCCACTTCTATTACGCACACATCCAATATAACATCAATTGAACCACCAATCACATTCAAATTTGAAAATTGTACATTCAATAATTATTCCTTTTAAAATTATTCATTCGGAAATTCTGAATAAGTTGAATACATCATGTAGGCCTAAATCAACGAGTTCCATTTCTATTACGCACACGTCCAATATAACATCAATTGAACCACCAACCACATTCAAATTTGAAAATTGTACATTCAATAATTATTCATTTTAAAATTATTCATGTTTATTTTTTATGTATCGTCGTTGATTAAAACTTTTCTAACACTTGTGTATATTAATTAGGTTATGTTATAGCTTCTCTATAGGATATTTTGGATAGTCACGTATCAGAGATTGTTTAATATTAAGATTTATTGAAAATCATCTGTCAAGTGACGTTGATTACTGGGATTCGGATAATTGAAGTGGAATGTTGCATTTTAATAAAAATGAAACTGAATCAACAAAGCCTTCTTGACTAGTAACATTGCCATCGTGTATAATAGATCGAGTACTTCTCGACGAGAAGGCATTGCTCACTACTGCCATCTAGCATGCATCTAGCGTAATATTTGTAATGTTGAGATGGTACAATAATACATTTGAAGACAGTTGTATTTTCGTAAGTCAATTAATATTTTATTGTATTGGAGCACTTCGTTACTTCTAATCTTTATATAGGTACTTTCTTCTAATCGTGTAATAGTCAATTAAATCCCACTCGAGTTTTGATTTTCTCTAGATAAATCAAAACGTCTAGTGAGATTACTGTTGAAAAAAAAATTAACCATTAAGTTTTCAACCTGTCAGAGATCGAATGCGGGTCTTCAACAGACTGACGAAGAATAGCGGAGTGTTTACTATTGCATCCTTTGAGCCCTTGTTTTCTATTACCTAGAAGGCTGCCCATATTGAGGAACTTGTCTCCTGACAATCAGAAAAAAGTAGAAAGAGGTTTGAAAAGAATGCACTGTGACTGATTGTTCATTCAGTTATGGTGCCGTATAGCTTGGACAGACACGTGCCTATCCCTTGCCACGCACGCACGCACGCACGCACGAAGGTTCAGGTGCGGAGTACAGCACGCGAAGTTCCGAGCAAACAAAACAGGTATGTGCAAGACATTTGATATGCGGATAAATCACGTCTCATTTCCGTTATGTCCTGGAAGGGAGACCAAAAAGGTACGGGTAGTACCAGTTCCGTAATGAACTACCGGGTCATCATTTTGTTTTTACTAACATTTCTAATATTAACCTGACTATATCTTTGGATTAACGGATGAGAATCACAAACACTATGTTACCCCTTTCCACGACTGGAGTTCGATGATAGTAGAGTAAAATACAAACAAATCACTTTACTAGATATAGGAGGGAAGAAAAGTAGTGCATCCATTTACGTTAAGTAGAAACTATTAAGATTATCAGTTTGATCATTTTCATTAGGTTTCTATTTACTCAAAATGCAGTACAGTATGAAGAATAAGTGTTTTTACTCACTAACTGAACTATCCAGGAGGACATATTCATTATGTAATGTATAATGTATTGTCTACAGCACATTAGCATACAATATGGAGAGTGAATTTAAGTTGAAAAATAATCAGTATCTGGATATTTAAACAAATTGTTGAAAATGATGACTGTTCATTTCTATATGGACTTCAGTTCTTTTGTGTGCATATTATGGAAAACGTTTTTAAGCATATCTTCTGAAAATGATTGTATTGTTTCTGGAATGTAATTCTTTAATTTTTCTATTGTTGTAGAATGTTTAACAAACACAACTGTTTTACAGTAACCCCAAAAGAAATAATGCAAAACATCAGTCGACATGGGGGCCATAATCCTGTGCCTATTGAAATAATAATTCTGTAGCTACTCTATAACATATTGTAATCACTTCACTTCTGCCCGATTCGCACAGATACATTTACTCAGATTGCTGTCTACTGTCCGTCCAAGTAGTTATTTTTTTTATTTTAGTAGGTTATTTTACGACGCTTTATCAACATCTTAGGTTATTTAGCGTCTGAATGAGATGAAGGTGATAATGCCGGTGAAATGAGTCCGGGATCCAGCACCGAAAGTTACCCAGCATTTGCTCATCTTGGGTTGAGGGAAAACCCCGGAAAAACCTCAACCAGGTAACTTGCCCCGACCGGGAATCGAACCCGGGCCATCTGGTTTCGCGGCCAGACTCGCTGACCGTTACTCCACAGGTGTGGACTCCAAGTAGTTATGTCGCAGGGTCGTAGAAAGGGGGAAATCACGTGACAGTTACTTAACGAGGCCCTTTTATTTAAAATTATTTTAAACAGTTGTATAATATTACGTAGACGTCCAATTCCTGACAGCAAATGTTTTCAGAAAAGAGCTAAGACAGCCCAGACACTAGTCTTTACAGAGGAGCCAGTAGAAACGTATGTTGGAAACAGGGAAGCGACATAAATAAACGGGTACAGTACCTGTGCAAAGATATGATTCAATAATGAATGCACTTTATTCACTGGAAAATACGACCATATTTCTGGAACGTACTATACACACTCACTCTGGACTGTATACCGTGACCGTAGCGTCTACAAGTGTTTAGTCTTTATTATGCGACCTTGGGTGGAAGTTCCCTAGTAGAAGGGATAGGAGTGAAGTACATTCAAAAACTCAGGTACAATAAAAATTGAAGTAAAAATCAAATGATGTCCCTGTATAAATACGCCTGCAACTCTTGAGCAGAATTTGCACAGCGTGATCTTATGCCCGTGCTTACGTGTTTACTTACAAGACAGGATTTTTTTGCAAAAATAGCATTCATTTTAAAACACAAAGAAATTCTGATATAATATAGGATCATTAAATAACACAGGCATACTTTCCATTATACAACATAAGAAATAAATAGAATAACTGTTACACGATAGAAATCCGTTGCTCACTAGGAAATGGAATACAGTGTCGGTAGTGAATTTCTCGCAGTGAACACTTATATACCACGCGTACAACGAATTAAATGTCAAAGCCTAGGTGTAATGCTATTCGCGGTGCATAGGATGGCCTAAACTGCCATGTTTCTTACGTAATAATATCAAACTAAATACCTTCACCAAATAATGTTATGTCAATAATACTTAAATATATGAATAAAAATAAAAATTCATAGTCTCTCTCTTTAAGATGTGGTCATATTAGAGAAGATATTACCACATAACAGTATTTTACACTGAAGTAGGACAGGAAATATTTTATCTTATTTCTGATTTGCAAAAAATTAATTCATTCCATTGTTGGCCAGTTATTTCTCATTCCACTAAGTTTTAACTACACACATCATAAATGTCTAAGAAACAACTAAAAACTTATATTTCATGTGCTTTTATACATCTTATTGCAATAATTATTAATTACATAAAACATTTGCAACCTGACTGAGCGGGCTAGCGGCGTGTAGAGGGCTGGCCTCGCATTCGGGAGGTCCGGGGTTCGATCCCAGGGGCTTGCAATCCTAACTGAGATTTTCCATGGTTTCCTCAGTTATTTCCAGGCAAATGCCGGGATTGTACCTCTTGAAAGTCCGGCCATGGACGGCGATCCTTCCCTTAATCCTTTCATATGTGTGAGTGAATGATGTGTAATGTCTTAAATGTTTGTGTTGTATCGGAGGTGGCCCTGGCATTGAGCTGATCCCTCATCCGGGGAGGCCCTCCATGTCCTTGTGTGGTCAAAAAAGTATGTATGTGATCCATAGCTTAATACCTCTCCCGACAGGTCGCGGCCCTGTAAGGCCCGGGTGGCGTGGGTCGTGTAAATGCATCTAGAAGGGAGAGGTTAAACTGAAAGAAAGAAAGAAAGAAAGAAAGAAAGAAAGAAAGAAAGAAAGAAAGAAAGAAAGAAAGAAAGAAAGAAAGAAAGAAAGAAAGAATTTTTGCAACTTTTCGTGCTTCCGATCGCTGAAGAGTATGGACTGAATTCCTCTACATGCATGATGTCAGAGCACATGTTTCCGGAGTGGTGTGTCAATGGTTTCAAACACACAGTATTCAAGTGCTACAGTGTCCTGCACAATCTTTGATCTAAACCTCATACAGCACCTTTGGGATAACCTTCAAAGGAAAGTTTCGGAGTATCTAGATAACATCCAGTGTCTGGATCAGTTGTACGCTCGGCTTGGACATTACTGGGAGAACATTCCTCAAGATGAGATTTCCCATCTTATTTCGTCAATGTCAAGGAGGTGCCGAGGTGTTCTTAACACAAGGGGAAGTGCTACCACTTGCTGATGCCAGAAAAGTACTGACAATTGAGTGTGATAAGGTTTTATGAACTTCACAATTCTATGACTGTTCCTTTACAATTCTCATTCTACGTTATTTATTCTGAAAAAAAATGTTCAATATTGTTACTAAGTTATGTAATGATACGTATATATGGTTAGTTACATGTATACCAAATAGACTCCTATGATTTTTCATCGTGAGAAAAATACTGTGTTCCTTAGACAATTTTGATGTGTGTATCTTGCGAACAAAGCGGAAATCAAACTGGAAAACCTGGCAATTGGCAATATAGGCTGCAATGTATTCGGGAAGATGGCGGATGGACCCTTGAAACAAAATAATAATTTGAATAAAAAGTAGGTGTTTCAGTTTTAATGGGCTATTGCAAAGGAAATAAAATTAATTCGCTACATGTAGAAATTGCACTAACACATGCCATTTATTGGATATTTCTGTGGATGCCGTACAAACACTATTCTGGCGATATTATTCGCAACAAATTAAATCCATATCCGACAGAAGAAAAATAGACTGTAATTCCTGGCCTTGCATACGTAATTACATAATGATTTGATGAATCTAGATCACTGCTTTCGAACAATTTTGAATTCAGACATTTACTACAAAAGGGAAAACATAAATCTTTACGTGAGAACTAAATATGGAGTACAAAGGACACTGAATATTGAAAAATTAAGTAATGAAATAAAACAAGTAATATTTTCATCAAAATATTATTTTGAAACTCAGTGGGTATAAATGAAATAAGAAATGGTCTCTGCAATCTGGAATCTCATTTATATGTATTTCTTTGTATATCTTTTTTTTATTTTAGTAGGTTATTTTACGACGCTTTATCAACAGCTTAGGTTACTTAGCGTCTGAATGAGATGAAGGTGATAATGTCGGTGAAATGAGTCCAGGGCCCAACACCGAAAGTTACCCAGCATTTGCTCATGTTGAGTTGAGGGAAAACCCCGGATAAAACCTCAACCAGGTAACTTGCCCCAACCGGGAATCGAACCCGAACCACCTGGTTTGTATATCTTAGTGAATACTTTAGCTACCCTATAGCATCAAATAATTTCACTACTTATTCAAGGCAAAAAATAGATCCGATGTGTTCCGTTAAAGTATAAGTATTATGCTACACCACAACACAAATATAAATTATACATAGGCCTACAGGATGTTAAAAAAGTATCCAATATTTTAGGAGGTGCTAGTATGCATAAAAACAAGAAAATAATGTCTAATAAACATGGGTTCTACAACACATACTTTCTGAGATCTGAAGACTTTTTCATAGGAGGTGCTCAATGTGACGTCCATTCACGACAGTGCATTCATCTGCCCTTCGGCATAAGGAATGACGCACTCTTTGGAATTGACCTGGTTGTTCTTGTTGTCCTGACATGCTTTGAAGACGCGATCGTGTAGTGTCTGCACATTGTTGATTGGAGTGGCGTAGACCAGTTTCTTCATGTGTCTCCCTAACCAAAAGTAAAGGGGATTTAGGTTTAGGGAACGGGCAGGTCAAGGCGTGGGGCTTCCCCGACAAATCCAGCGCTAATACGTTAATAAGAAAGTTCTGATAACGAGCCCCAATTAATCTCTGTGGTAGCACGTATGGCCCTATTAATCTATCACCAAGAACGCCTGCCCATACGTTGATTGAGAATAGGTGCTGATGCCTTGTTTCTTGAACTGCATGGGGATATTCACCAGCACACACATGCTGATTACAAAAATTCACAACACCATCTCTGCTTAACGCCCGCTCATATCCTCAACCAGACTTTTGATTTCAGTATTCCTTGCGACGTATCATTATTCCTTGACAGGAGTGTACGGTATGATTATCTGGTAGTCTGCTGTATTGTATACATTCCTTCCACTGTTCAAAGCGATGATATAGGTCAGTGGTCGTCAGCACCGATATGTGCAAAGGGTAAGCGGAGCCGTCCCGTGTGCCCCGTCGTGCAGCAGGAAGAGGTAGAGAGCATACCCGCTAGCAGCTACGAGTGCACCATGGTACACTGTGTTCTCCGCGGGTAAGAGACGCTAGCCCCAGGATGCTCTGTGCTGACGACCACTGCTATAGGTCATTAATTGTCGCCCTCTTCAACTCTGCCGTTGTTGCTTTTATCTATTCCACAGATTGAAAATGTGTTCCCTTCAATGCACTTTTCACTGTTGGGAACACATGGAAGTCGCAGGGAGCACGATCTGGCGAATATGACGGATATGTGAGCACAGAAATGCGCCTGTCCGCTAAAAACTGCTTCACAGATAGGCCGTTGTGGGCTGGCGCGTTGTCGTGATGCAGAATTCATGAGTCGTTCTTCCAAAAATACGGTCTTTTCTTCCTTACTATTTCCCTCAGCTTGATTAGGACTTCTTTGTAGTATGTCTGGTTAATGGTCTGATCCTGAGGCACCCATTCAGTCATAAGATTCCTGATATCGAAAAACACGATGTGCATTGCCTTCAGTTTGGATTTGCTCATGCGTGCTTTTTTCATTCTTGGCAATGTGGGGGTCTTCCAGTGCTTCGATTGACTTTTTGTTTCTGGGTCGTATTGGAAAATCCAAGTTTCATCACCTGTGATGTCAGAGCAAATGTTCTTCCGATTGTCTTTTTGTTCCTGAGTGAAGTTTTCGAGATTAATTTTGCACAAACTTTTGTCATGTTTAATTCATCATGAAAAATTTGCCTTACCGTCTCTTTGTTAATGTTCACCATGTCTGCGATCATCCGGATGCTCAGACGTCGGTTTTTCCGCACAATTTCACTAATTTTCTGAACGTTTCCTTCAGTTCTTGAAGTCACAGATCGACCGGGACGTTCATTATCTTCAACTTCTTCTCGACCTTCTGAAAACCGTTTGTGCCATACAAACACTCGCGCACCTGACATAGCATTATCACCAAGCACCTCCTTTAATATTTGAAAACATTCCATTGGCGATTTTTTTAATTTCACAAGGAATTTGAGGTTAATGCGCTGCTCGACTTTCACGTTAACCATGATCGCGGCACTACGACGCAACAGCGTCCTCTTCAACCAAGGCTCAAAAGCAAACTAAAGCAGACAGAATGACGAAACGAAAGGTGATTGCTCCGAAAGGATAAAGGTCAAGTACAGTAGTGGCAAATAAAAATCGGACCGACCCTTGTACAGGGACATCATTTTATTTTTACTAACATTTTTAATATTAACCTGGCTATACCTTTAGAGAACCGGAAACACCGTTCGCTACCTCCTTCCACGACTGGAGTTCGATGATACCGGCGTAAAACACAAACAAATCACTTTGCTAGGTATAGGAGGGAAGAAAAGTACTTCATCTATTTACGTAAACTAGGAAATATCGCGATTTTGAGTTCGATAATTTTCATTAGGTTTTTGTTTAATAAGAATGCAGCACTGTATTAAGAATAAGTGTTTTTACTCACGAACTGAGTTATCCATGGGAACGTATTCATTATGCAGTGTATATTATACTGTCTACAGCACATTAGCGTACAATATAGAGAATGAAGTTCAATTGAAGAATAATCATAATATGGTATTTAAACACATTTTTGAAAATGGTGGCCGTTCATTTCGATACAGGCTTCAGTTCTTTTGTGCATATTATCGCACTATAGACTATTGCATCTACTTCCAATTGCCAGTTTCGTCCTTCGTACTAGTAACTCATGTTGAAATAATTCTGTACCTACTCTATAAAAGAGTACCTTATGTACTGTAAATTCAATCTTCACTTCTGCCCGACCCGCACAGATAAAATTACTCAGACATGCTATCTACTGTCCGTCCAAGTGGTTATGCCGCAGGATCGTAGAAAGGAGGGAAATCACGTGACAGTTAATTACTTAACGAGGCCCTTTTATTTAAGTTATTTTAAACAGTTGTATAATATTATGTAAACGTCCAATTCCTAACAGAAATTAATGTCTTCAGAAAAGAGCTAAGACACCCCTGCTTTTACAGAGGGGCGTGCAGAAGCAGGTGGGGGAAATCGGGATGCGACGTAGGCAAACGGACAGTACCTGTGCGAAAATATGATTCAATATTGAAAGTTCTTTCATCCACTGGAAAACGCGAACATATTTCTGGAACGTATTGTACTCAATAACTCAGTGCTTTTACTATATGCGGCCTTGATTCTGTCTGGAGAACAGTTGAAACTTCATTAGTAAAAGGGGTGGGAGTGAAGTGCATTCAAAAACTCAGGTACAATAAAAATTGAAGTAAAAATAAAATGATGTCCCTGTAGCTGATACAAAAGAATCCTGTGCTGTGTATTGTGTCAAACGATGGTAATTTCAATATGGATAGTGAAGCCAGAGGTATGTACTGCTCTTTAATGTAAAAATACGAATAGAGGTAGAAATGTAATATTGATGCCAGATGAAAATAAAATTCTCAAAGTTTTTTTCGTCAGTAAGTTTCAAGCACTGAAGGAAACAAAAGATGGTAAGAATCGAACAAATGCAATAAATTTCATTTTACAAATAATTATACAAGATGGATGTGTTTTGTGACTAGCAAAATTTGAATCTGTGACTCTGAAATCAGCTACAAGTCTCGATCCGGTTTTTTTTTGCGACTACTGTACATTGCAATACCAACCTCCTGTCATATGGCTGCGTGATAGGAGATGCACAGTCTCGTTATTTAATTGCCACACCTCGTATACCATAACAGCGTAATCAGAAATTTATAGAAGTACATACCGAAAAAAAAAACAAACAGACTGCAGCTTTTACCATGATGCAGTCCATAATCTCAACAATGTTCTTCGACACCACTGTTTGAACAATCAGGGTCAGCGAGCTATAGTCGTGATTCGAGGGTGCACTCGGGCTTGAATTCGAGTCCAACATGGGCTGTTTACCTGGTGTGTCTTTTCTAAGGTTTTCGCCAACTGTAAGGCGAATGTACTGTTATTTCATGGAGAATAGTCGGAACCATATCGCTAAATAACACCGACACTGATAACCTCATATTTGATACAACGTGTTAAACTGGTTAAACCGAACTATTGTATGATGAATACCAAGGTCTCCATGCTGCAATCAAATATATGGTCACCTAACAACCTTAAAATGCAATATATTACACAATGTTTTGAAAAAAAACTTTCACATGTTCCTTGTTTTCCTCCATAGAAAAAACATTGATTTCACACGGTCACATTCACTATTGTAAAACGATAGTTTTTAAAGGTTTTGTATTCCAAATGTTCATATGCATCTTCGTGTTGTCTTCTGCGTGCAATTTTCTTCATTTATTGTTCAAAATGAAACTTCCACGGATAAAGCTAAGAACGTGAGTATAACTCATGTAGTAGGAATAGCAGTATTTAATTCAACAATGTCAAATGCAGAACTTATTCAATGTTGGAATTCAACGTGAACGAGAAATGAACGTCAAATATTGTAGTATTAGTAGTTTTTATTTATTTAACCTGATAGAGATAAGGCCGTCAGGCCTTCTCTGTGTGGAGCCCTTCATCAGAGATAGAGTTTCTTTACGTTTCGTAAATCTATGACAATGGACCCACAGTTTTATTTCTCTTCCGGAGAAAAGTATGCAAGGATTTTTGCTGCCATTCAAAATCCAGTGACCTCTACCGGGTTTGAACCCGCGAGCTTAGGATCCAATGGTTAGCAAAGAACCGCTAGGCCACCTAATACGACATACGATTATCTTAAGTATACGCTACCTGAGAATATACACAACTGACAAGCAAATATTCTCATGGGGGGTAGATAAAAAAAGTTATTTGTTTTCTTTCACCATGTTAAAATATCAAAAAAGTGCCTGCACAAATTATGGCCATTCGAGCACAATTACGAGGGCTCCCCAGAAAGTAAGTTTATCTGATGCGGTTTACAGAAAGAAAACACAATTTCATGAATTTATTTTATTTTAGTTGGTTATTTAACGACTCTGTATCAACTACTAGGTTATTTAGCGTCGATGAGATTGGTGATAGCGAGATGATATTTGGCGAGATGAGGCCGAGGATTCGCCATAGATTACCTTGCATTCACATTACGGTTGGGGAAAACCTCGGAAAAACCCAACCAGGTAATCAGCCCAAGCGGGGATCGAACCCGCGCCCGAACGCAACTTCAGACCGGCAGGCAAGCGCCTTAACCGACTGAGCCACGCCGGTGGCTACAATTTCATGAAAAGTTTTATTGGAACAGATATAGATATTGTTGAACTATTTTTCAAAATATTCTCCACCGGAAATGAGATATCTATCATACCGTGAGATCAATTTCTGTATCCCTGTGTTGTAGAAGTCTGCCGCCTGGGATCCGAACCATTAGGTATGTGACAGCCGCCTGCACCTCTCTGTTGATCCCACGGTATGAGAAATGTCTCAATTCGGGTGGGGAATATGTTGAAAAATAGCTCTACAATTGCTGTATGATATCTGCTCCAATAAATCTTTTCATGAAATTGTGTTTTATTTCTGTAAACGGTCCCAGGGAAACTTACTTTCTGGGAACACCTCGTAATTGCGCTCGAGTGGCCAGAATTTGTACAAGCACTTGTTTTGACATTATTAACATGTTGGAAGAAAAAAATAACTTTTTTATCTGCCCCCTTGAGAATGTTTGCTGGTGAGATAACTGCAAACTGTGTAAACACTACAGCTCGTTTATGATTTAAGTGTGTAGTCAGCAAGTGAATAAATACTTTAAAATGTTTATTATTGCAAAGTCAAGTATTTGCTGAGAAGTGTTGAGTGTATACTATACATGTCTCTTCATTTGAATTCTTTCTTGTCAGAGCGGAATAATTTATATTCTCTATTGAAGCTCAGAATTAAAAATCGATTATAATAAAAATATATCGTCGGCTTACTTCTAAAACCCCTAAGTCCAATTTTTCCCGAATGTCGAAATCTTTGTATATTTTCAAAATGCATCTGCTGATAACACCTCGTGAGTGTGAAAATGTTTGTATAGTTTATAAAAACAAATGTAAAACAGTCGTTAGCTGGAATATAAAAGGATAAGTTATTATTCCCGCAAGTACAATTCCCTGAAATGCATTTACGAGGTTTGAAACGTAAGCCAAAGATATGCACATGCTACTTCAGGAGTATTACCCACCGGAGACAAGTATTGGAATCGTGACGAGGTTAAAGGAATATTATTTTATTATTCGGTTATCTAACGATGCTGTATCAAATACCAAGTTATTTAGAGTGGATGAAGTTGGTGATAGTGAAACGGCATTTCAAGAGATGAGGCCAAGAATTTGTTATGAGATTACTTAACATTCGCCTTAGAGTTGGGGCGAACCTCGTAAAAAACCCCACCAGGTTATCAGCCCAAGCGGAAATCTGCAGATAATCGCGCTACCGCCTAAGCTACGCCAGTCACTTCAAAGAAGATAAATAGACAGACAGACAGACAGACAGGTAGACAGACAGACAGACAGACAGACAGACAGACAGACAGATAGATAGATAGATAGATAGATAGATAGATAGATAGATAGATAGATAGATAGATAGATAGATAGATAGATAGATAGATAGATAGATAGATAGATAGATAGATAGATAGATAGATAGATAGATAGAAGGACGGACGGACGGACGGACGGATGGATGGGTGAGTAGATAGATAGATAGATAGATAGATAGATAGATAGATAGATAGATAGATAGATAGATAGATAGATAGATAGATAGATAGATATATAGATAGATAGATAGATAGATAGATAGATAGATAGATAGATAGATAGATAGATAGATAGATAGATAGATAGATAGATAGATAGATAGATAGACGGACGGATGGATGGGTGAGTGGGTGGGTGAGTGGGTGGATCGATAGATAGATAGATAGATAGATAGATAGATAGATAGATAGATAGATAGATAGATAGATAGATAGATAGATAGATAGATAGATAGATAGATAGATAGATAGATAGATAGATAGATAGATAGATAGATAGATAGATAGATAGATAGATAGATAGATAGATAGATAGATAGGTGTCTACGTACATATATATTCGTACATAGGCCTACATACACGTTTACAGATGGTAGGTCATTTTATTTTTGAAAAATATCATAATTTTTTCATACTCAGTTTTTGATAATATCATTTTAGTAACATTTCTTTAGAAAATTATTGTGAGCAAAAACTATGTTATCAAACTTAACGAAATTCCTTCAATGAATAAGTATCACAATGAAAGAATACTGTTCGCTACATCAGACTTTTGATCAAATTCAATGGCTTGGAATATCGAAGTTAAATTTTGTTCTACAGGTCAATGTTTCAGTGTCTGCTTTGGGTCTACTGAATCAAATTTTAACTTAATTTCCAACAGGAAATGTAAGCTTTTAAGTGATTGAGCACCAACACCTGTTTTCATTCAGATCCAAACCTGTTTGTTTCCAGTCCATTAATGGCCAGACTATATAGAACAGCCATTCAACTACATTTCTCTGCGAAATTCACAATGGAATACCATTTCTACATCCAACCCCATCTTATAGTATAGACGCCTCCCGAACTACAAACATCACTTCAGCATTATTATAATATAATGTCCGTACTCATTGTCTCATTCTGAGTTTTCCACACGCCATTGAAAAGTTCAGTGCTGCTTTTTCCAACCTTACTTTGATGACTTCTTTAGGATCTTCTTAGTTCAGATTACTAGACGAGGGAGTCCCAGTGTACGCTTCATTGTTTCTTATCCAACACAGCATGGTGGAAACATATTATATTTCCGCCATGTAACACAGCAAGTAAACTTCCACACCATTATAGTTCGCGTCATGCCAGCCATGTTTGCAGTTTTTCTATTGAAAGATTAATGCGATAGCTCCCTGTTGCTTTTCTCACACCACTCTCTCTTTTGCAACTTAAAATATCCCAGGGGAACTCAGCGTGGAGGTGAAGAAAGTGGATTTGACTAATTGTTCAGTTCAAAGTGTGTCATGGCTCTCTGTATGCCGTCATGTGGCTAGCCGATGAGCCTAAAGAATTCAATCTTCCTACACTTCCGCAGAGGCGTATTAACTATGTGCCAGAGAAGTTGCCTAGCAAGTACGGCGTTCATTCTGAAGAGTACGTACCGATACGTACGGTAACGCCAGTAGTGGCAGGAATGTGAACTGTTTAGAAACACGTACTGAGGCGAGTTTTTTTCTTACTGTCGGGATATGGGGAGAGGGTTAAGACGGTTACTTACGTATTTGTTGACATTAACTTCGACGGTCAACATGGACACGGAGCATTTGATGTGTGTTCTGGAATGTTGCCGTACGCAACCGATGATAAAAAATACCCTGCGTACGACTTGACCGTGCAAAACACAGTTCGAAAGAGGTTATGGTAGCACACAGACCATACAGACCGCCATCTGTTGCTACGACGTTCAAGTTATACCGTACACATTCTAAAGTCCAGACTGAACGCCTTGAATAATAGGCAACTTCTGACATAAAAGCTGAAACTCGCTTCAAATCGCTGACTCACAACAGTGACGTCATGACACACTTTGAAATGAACACCCAGTATACTCCACCGAAATTCACCACAAGGATTAAATATCAGATCTATCGGGGATTTTTACCCAATCAGGGACCGGGAAATCTCAGATGTGAGCACTTTGGAATGAAGATAAATGCAAACAAAACGAAGACCATAGTTATCCAAAGAAAAATAAAGACGGTAAACGTGGAAATTATAAAGTAGAGCAAGTGGACAACTTCATATACTGAGGTGTACTCTAAGTGGTAACATGAGCTGCCGTTAATAGAAAAATGAGCACCTTCTGCGGAATTCTGGAAAAAGAACTAAGAAAAAGACTAGTGAAGTACTTTGTGTGGAGTGTGACATGAAGCAGAAACATGGACATTACGATGAAGTGAAGAGAAGCGATTAGAAACATTTGAATGTGCGTATGGAAAAGAATGGAGCGTCTGAAATGGACAGACAGAATAAGAAATGAAGCTGTGTTGGAAAAAGTGGGTGAAGAAAGTATGATGCTGACACTCATCAGGAAGAAAAAAGTACTTGGTTTGATCACCGAATGAGAAGAAACTGCCTACTGAAGGATGCACTGGAAGGAATGGTGAACAGGAGGAACACAAGTGGCAGAAGATACCAGATTTTATACGATATTAAGATATATGGATTGCATACGGATACTAAGAGGAAAACAGAAAATAGGAAACATTGGAGAATGATGGGTTTACAGTGAAAGCTCTGACCTTGTGCACAACATTATGAATAAATGAATGAATGAATGAATACTTATTTATAGCTTTTAAGGAACCCGGAGGTTCATTGCCGCCTTCACACAAGCTCGCCATCGGTCCCTATCCTGTGCAAGATTAATCCAGTCCCTATCATCATATCCCACTTCGCACAAATCCATTTCTATATAATCCTCCCACCTACGTCTCGGCCTCCCCAAAGGTATTTTTCCGTCCGTCCTTCAAACTAACACTCTGTATCAATTTCTGGATGCGGTCATACGTGCTACATGCACTGTCCATCTCAAACGTCTGAATTTAAAGTTCTTCATTATGTCAGGTGAAGAATACTATGCGTACAGTTCTGCGTTATGTAACTTTCTCCATTCTCCTGTAACTTCATCCCTCTTAGCTCCAAATATTTTCCTAAGAACATTATTCTCAAACACCCATAACCTCTGTTCCTCTCTTAAATTGAGAGTCCAAAGTTTACAACCGTACAGAAGAACCGAAATAAAATTTCTTTATAAATTTTAACTTTCAGCTTTTTTGAGAGCAGACGGGATGATTTTGTTACTGTTGCTCCAAGATATTTGAATTTTTCCACCTCTTCCATGGATAAATCTCCAATTTTTATATTTTATTTCCTACAACATTCTGGTCACGAGACATAATCATTTACTTTGTCTTTTCGAGATTTACTTCCAAATCTATCTCTTTACTTGCTTCAAGTAAAATTCCCGTGTTTTCCCTAATTGTTCGGGAATTTTCTCCTAACATACCCACATCATCCGCATAAACAAGGAGCTGAACCCTCTCTGTTATCCTGGACTTTCCTAATGGCATATTCTAGAACGAAGTTAAGAAATAAATGTGATAGTGCATCTCCTTGCTTTAGCCTGCAGTGAATTGGAAAAGCGTCAGATACAAACTGGTCTAAACGGATTTTGCTATATGTTTCACTGAGACATATTTTAATTAATCGAACTAGTTTCTTGGGAATACCAAATTTAATAAGAATATTATATAAAACTTCTCTCTTAACCGAGTCATATGCAATTTTGGAATCTACGAATAACTTATGTACTGTACCCTTACACTTCCATTTTTTCTCCAATATTTGTCGAATACTCTCTTCGAATATGCTCTTCTTAATTTTCTTTTAAGTCAAAGAGACTGCGGAAAAAGGCAGAGAGAATTGTATGGTTTTGTGGACTTAAACGATATCACGTGTCATTCTCTGAGCTAATTTAAACTCGAGAAAACATGTAAGATATCTTAGCTGTTTTTATCTGACTATTACACTCTTACTACGTCATACTACTTTTGACCAATAAAACGGTACGAAAGGACTTATTTCAACCAATCATGGCTGCTTATCGCAAAATTTTATCGCGTCCCTAGCATTTGTTTAATTTTATCGCGTCCCTAGCATTTGTTTCTTTGTTTGCCAACATTTGAAACTGCGCTGGTCTGGACGTCAAAAATATATATAAAATTACAAACCACTCCAGTCGATGCACAGCAGTTTCAAATATGACTCGCATTGGCATTCAAGAACAAGAATTAATCAAAATCACTGATCATACCTATGCATCTTCTGAAATCCGATTTACAAATAAATGAAGAGCACCATTCGGAAATCCTGAATAAGTTGAATACGCCATGTAGGCCTAAATCAACGAGTTCCACTTCTATTATGCACACGTCCAATATAACATCAACTGAACCACCAACCACATTCAAATTTGAAAATTATACATTCAATAATTATTCCTTTTAAAATTATTCATTCGGAAATTCTGAATAAGTTGAATACACCATGTAGCAACGAGTTCCACTTCTATTACGCACACGTCCAATATAACATCAATTGAACCACCAACCACATTCAAATTTGAAAATTGTACTTTCAATAATTATTCCTTTTAAAATTATTCATGTTTATTTTTTATGTCATCGTCGTTAATTAAAACTTTTCTAACACTTGTGTATATTAGTTAGGTTATGTTATAGCTTCTGCTATATGATATTATGGATAGTCACGTATCAGAGATTGTTTAATATTAAGATTTATTGAATAATAATCATTACAGTGTCTGTATAAAGACACTACTGCCATCTAGCATGCATCTAGCATAATATTTGTAATGTTGAGATGGTACAATAATACATTTGAAGACAGTTGTATTTTCGTAAGTCAATTAATATTTTATTGTATTGGAGTACTTCGTTACTTCTAATCTTTATATACTTTCTTCTAATCGTGTAATAGTCAATTAAATCCCACTCGAGTTTTGATTTTCTCTAGATAAATCAAAACGTCTAGTGAGATTACTGTTGATAATAAAATTGTTAAAATGGATTTAGATGAAACGGCATACAGTAACTGCTCTAAAAATATAATATTTCGGACGTATTCGATTCTACTAGGATACACACCACGGAAAGACAAGTCGGGGACTGTACTTAACTTATTTTACACAAAAGTGGACTTAATCGGTTTTACTAGTAATAGGACAAAGTAATGAAAATTTAAATTTATATATTCTTATTGTGTAGTAGACATAAAACAAATTGTATTATATACTTTTTAATGTAAAATCAGGAATCCGCCCCTGAACACGAGTTTTACTTTTTCAGGGATCAGCTAAAATATTGGATCTGTATATACTATATTTTATATTACAAGCATTAGCAAAACAGTTGAATTAGGCAGTAACGTTTCTACTGCATAATTGGAGCATCCGAGTCCCAACGTGCAAGTGAAATCTTCTGCCCCCACCATCACCACTCCTCATTCATTCATAATGTTCTGCTCGAGGGCGGTCTTTCACTGCAAACCCAGCTTCTCAAATCATTCCTATTTTCTGCCTTCCTCTTTGTCTCCGCATATGATCCATATATCTTAATATCGTCTATCATCTGATATATACTTCTGCCCCGAACTCTTCTGCCGTTTACCATTTCTTCCAGTGCATCCTTCAGTAGGCAGTCTCTTCTCAGCCAGTGACTCAACCAATGCCTTTTTCTCTTCCTGATCAGTTTCAGCATAATTTTTTCTTCACCCACTCTTTCCAACACAGCTTCGTTTCTTATTCTATCTGTCCACTTCACACGCTCCATTCTTCTCCATATCCACATTTCAAATGCTTCTAATTGCTTCTCTTCACTTCGTCGTAATGCGCATGTTTCTGCTCCATACAATGACACTCTACACAAAGCACTTCACTAGTATCCTCTTTAGTTCTTTTTCCAGAGGTCCGCAGAAGATGCTCATTTTTGTATTAAAAGCTTCCTTGGCTATTGCTATCTTCCTTTTGACTTCCTGGCAGCTCATGTTACTGCTTATAGTTTATATTACTACAGTGGACTCTCCTAAGTTCGACTGAACAGAATTGAAAGTTCAGTCCAATAAGGATAGTGGGTGTGGCAGGTGAAATGAATACAAATTCTTAGTGGTTATCCAACAACGAATACAGTACTGTACTTGCATTTCCTGCCTCCCCCCCCCCCCGAGACTTGTATATGTGCTTCTAATACCACAGTGGGTTTCGACAGTACCGTCTCACAAACGGCACAATTCTCAAATATAAAACGAAGAGTTCATTAATTTAAAATCAGTGATTAAATATGGATTTCCTAATCAATAAAATATTCTGTTTTCCTTCAACATAAGTGTCACTATAAGACACAGAACTAGTTCCCATTCAGATGGCAAACCCATTTCTTAGTGCCCGTATAAAGGGCGTGCCTAATTTTCCTACGTAAGCAATCGAACTATGGAATGTCGAACTTAAGAGCTTCCACTGTACTACTAAAATTAATTTTGAAGAAAAATATTGTCTAAAATCACAATTTTTAGTTTCGAAAATTCTTTTAAACAGTGTTATTCATAGCTGTAATTTGATTTTATACCGGAAGATACGTTTACAAACAGAAACCAATTTTTATACTGAGGCTAGTCCAATCTCGAATGTGAAATAAACGGTCTTTTTTCCAAATATTTACAGAATATGCAATATAATGAATACTAAACAAATAACTTCATAGTTAAAACACACAGCAATGCAAAATAGTTTCCTGTACTGACATCTTAAAATGTAAACGAACGATAAAGTAACGTACTGTTAATAGTTCACTTAGCGAGAAGCTCAGGAAATTGAAACTAATAGTTGTAATACAGTTACACTCACTGCTACGATTTCTATCGCGGAGTAGAGAATCGAAAGCCCTGATCTAAACCCGGTTTTTGTAACTAGAATAACAAGTGACTGCTTGATTGTCTTACCTTAGCATCAGGTGATACCTTCCTGGAAACCAGAGCATAAAAAACAGAGGTGAGGTCTACGCCAATCGTCGACAGCTATGTGACAACTAGGACAGTGCAGACGTGAGCATTGCGTTTTTCCTTATTTGCCTTGTCATTACACCAAGAACGGAAAAAAATAATCTGATTCTGCCGCAAAGGAAGGAAACAAAAAAGAAATTCTGACAGTTTTATTAATGTACTGTATATATTTTCAACAAGTTCGATATATTGGAAAAGTTATTTCCAACATGTCGTTTATCCTCATCGTTTATCCGAACATCCTCATATTCATCTTCTTTCACTGTGGCTGTTCCTCGACTTTGGAATTCCCTACCGAGTAATGTCAGGGACTGTCAGACATCAAATCAATTTAAGAATAGGCTAACGAGATATTTTTCTAACAATTATTGTCAACAATAATAGCTGTTTCAGGTTTCTCAATGTTTAATAGTTATATATATCACAGATAAATATCTAATTTATCTCATTATTATTATTACTTTTATTATTATTATTATTATTATTATTATTATTATTATTATTATTATTATTATTATTATAACTATTTCTTACCAGTGTTTATTATTGTCACACTAACATTAGTTATCCAATTTTCATTATTTACTTTCATGTTGTTTTATGATCTAGATATTAATGTAATAACTATGTAAGCAAATGTATTTAATTAGAATTAGAGTCTGGCTGGGCGGAAGAGAAGGCCTACTGGCCTTAGCTCTGCCAGATTAAATAAATAAATTATTATTATTATCTCTCTGCTTGTATAACCTTTTCTCCCTGCTGCTCGGTAAGTTTTCTTCACAATCACACTCAATACACTGTATAAGTAAGGTTACGGTTTTAAATTATTACGTAATTGCAATATGTTATGGCAGAGATGTGAAATAGTGAATGAAAGAACGACTGTGCATTTATTGAAATTCGATGTGGGCTCCTCTGGTAGCCCAGAGACATCTAACCATTACTCCAATTATTGCCAAACATGACTAAGTGAACATAAGTAGTGACCGATGTGACAGTTTACCTAATTCGTCCTTTCAAATGGTTTCTGACGTTAATGGTTACACTGTACACTCTGACATAACTCCATAAAGTAAAAATGTACAGGGGGTGAAGTCCGGAAAGCTTGGTGGCATCACTTTCTATCCACCACTTCCGAGCCATCTGTGAAAATGTTTCATTTAAGAATTACCGAATTACGCCTGAAAAGTGTGTAAGAGTTTCGTCATTAGCGCTGAGAATTTTATATATTGCAAACAGTCGGATTAACAGAGGAACCAATATCGAACTAAGGAAAATACACAGTAAAGATTTCGAGAGTTATTTTTTTCATCTACTGGCTGTTTCACTATAACATCTGTAGGCGACTGGAACACGTGAATGATGCACATCTACATCACATGAGAAATCTAGAAGAGGAGAAAACATCTCTCACGCGCCTGGAGATTCCTCCAAACAGCGTCACTCCTCAAACTAAAGGATAACATCCCTGAGAAGTTCTCAGAAAACAATCATTTCAGTCATGGTGCCAGCTCCCACATAAAGGCAAAGGTGTTTGTACATTTGAAGAATGCCCCAAAGCCAACTCCTGGATTTCCTGTAAAAAGTGTCTTTCGTCCTCGGAATATATTAATGCCAACGTCACCGCAGTGAGATCTGTCCCTGGTAAAACCTCCAGTACTACCCGTTGTCGCCATCCCGGCTGCAGTGAGACTAGGTTCGTTCCAACAACAGTCAGGAACCGTCCGTAACCATCGTGAGCATGCGCAGTACAAAAAAAGCGTTCCAACACAATCCGAACCAGTCCTGAACCGGAAACATGTACTGCAGTCGGGCGTTCCAACAAGCTTTTGACACGGGTTCGGAACGGTCAGAAATAGTCCGTGGATTGAGGCATGTACGGAAGAGTACGCAAGACGCGCATGCGCATAAGCTCACCAACGTCTCCTGGATACTGAAGAAAGACATGATCGACTGTTCACATCATTGAGGTTAAAGATGAAAAGTGACAGTACAGACGAATAATAAAACTAGAGATTTAATTTAAATTTTCGCCAAAAAGGAAGGGAATGGAAATTATTTGGGTATTGGAACAGTTAATTACAATTTCAACATGCAGCTTTGATTAAAAATATAATAAATAACGTACATACATTAATAATTAAAAAAAGAACTATTTTTAGATGAGAGTTCCCCAATACACGACGTTGAATTATCGGAATTCTTGCCTTCCATATTTTTTGTCATCTTTTTATAGAAAATGATCGAAATTCTATTTTCTGCAATTAGAATTAGCTGCGAAACGATAATAATTAAGCATCTCGTTCTTAGCAAAAATGATCACAGTTATAGCATCTCTGGATTTAGTACAAAACGATCCGCGAAAGCGTTCCAACAGCGTCCAGTCCAGTTTCAATCCCATAGCAGATGCTCAACTAGCGCATGCGCATAAGATGGTACAGGAACCGTACATGAACTGATCCATGAACCGCTTGTTGGAACAAACCTACTGAAACACTTGGCCACGTACTGGGGTTCTGTAAGAAAGGAGAGCTACTGCGTAACAACAGACACCATCGTGCCCGTACCCAACCTGCTAAGAAACAGAGGATGGGAAGTACATGAGGAGATTCATTGTGTCTGAAGATGATTCTCATAGAAGGATGGATATAATTGCCATCAATAGAAGAACCCAGAAAGCGATGGTCTTAGACCCTACGATTTGCTTTGAACGAGACACGAACCAGGCACTGCAGATAAATGATGACAAGCGAGCTAAATATGTACCTTTTCTTCCATACCTCAGTGAAAAATATGGCATTTCGCTTTACAACTGGGATGTTACAGGCTTACTATTTGGAGCGAGGGGTTGTGTACCAAAATTTACATGTAATTTCCTTAAATCCTTTAAAATTCCCTTTTATGAGGTTCAGAAGATTGTGATGGAAATTATGAAGGTCTCTCTTCAAATTCTACACTATCGTTTATATATTAACACGAAAATTTTTGTTTTAATGTACAAATCGAATAATTATTTTACTCGTTTCATTTCCTTTTATCTTTTTATGTTTGTTAATTCCGGATCCCAGTGGTCAACCTCACTTGAGGACGGATAATTATAAATAAATCTTAGTAGTAGTTGTGTTTCGTTACAATCATAAAATCATTGAAAATCTCACTGCGAATGTACGGACGCATTGCAACTACTACAGTGCGAGTCGATTCATTAAAAAGTATGTCCATGAGACATCTTTGCTCCAATACCATGGGAATTCTTGTCATTATTTAAAAACTGTACTTTTCACAAAATGACTTCGAACGATGTATCTTTTGATTTTTAAGAAATAGTATTAAATTGGTCAATACTGTTAGTACGTCCCCAAAGAAAGTTTGCATTTGCACTTAATTACAAAATGTAATATAAGTTTTCTATTCCTTTAAGTGTACCCTATCACCCATTTAAATCTGCAGGTTATTTCACTTCCACCCTGTATATACGTATTAGTATTATTCAGGAAGAGCCTATTATCTATCTCAGCAGACCTGATGGGGAATATCGATCATGTGGGATAGATTTCCTCGAAAGGATCGTTTTCTTTTTTTATACTATTTACTTACTCACTTACTCACTTGCTTAGTTACTTACTTACTTACTGGCTTTTAAGGAAACCGGAGGTTCATTGCCGCCCTCACATAAGCCCGTCATTGGCCACTATCCTGAGAAGATTAATCCAATCTCTATCATCATATCCCACCTCCCTCAAATCCATTTTAATATTATCTTCCCATCTATGTCTCGGCCTCCCCAAAGATCTTTTTCAGTTGTAATATGTTGCAGATTCTAGGTGCAAATAGAGATATTGAGCAGTGGGAAAGTTATGCCTTGATAATTAAATCCTTTCTATAATAAAATATTAGTTGATTAAAGTTCTCGTTAACACTTTGTTAAAAACATAAACACAGAAATACTTAAATAACCACTCTAAACGTTCAAATATATATAATTCAACTGGAGTTTACAAATTAAAATGCAATAGTTGCCCACATTTTTACATAGGACAGACAGGAAGATCCTTTCATACAAGATACAACGAACATATTAAAGCTATAACCAAACCTTACATTACATCAAATTATGCAGATCACATTATCGACAATAATCATGACTACAATAATATAGAAACAGATATGGAAATTTTACACATCACACCAAAAAGTTCACAGTTAAACATCCTAGAACAATACGAAATATATAAGAATACAATACACACCCACAATATATACTTAATACGCAACTACAGTTCAATACGCACACATTGTTTGACGTCATAGTACGTCAGAGCATACAGACAACCAACCCCCACCATAGGAGCAACACACCCCCACCCCTACCATCGACAACTGCACATCGCAGAGCCAAAAATCAGCAGTGGTTCAAGAGACACTGAAGACGACGATAAATAGCGTCGAAACGGGCCGTCTGTCGAAGGTAAATACCTTTTTAACAATTTTAACACTTTTAACGTGTGACAGAGTAAATTTTATGTTTTTAAAATATTAGGCCTAATATCGATTGACAAGATCTTTATGAATGATACTGACGGCGTTGTTATGTGCTCCTGTGCATCGTGTAGCTGATTGTTTACATCTTGATATTATGTTTACTCGACCAAGGAGAGTGGAGCCGCGACCATAATGTGAACTATCGGGATGCGGTACTATGAACGCAGGAGCAGTAGCGCCACAGATCCGGCTGCAGGACTCCACAGGCCTTGGTCGAGTAATAGGCTACCTATATTTATCCTGAATGTTGTGTTATTTTCAACGAATGTGCCCACTTATTTTTCAAAATATATTTTCCATATTATGTTTTTATCTTGAATATTTTGATCTTGTATTACTATGAATATTGTTGTCTTTCATAACATTATTATTATTATTATTATTATTATTATTATTATTATTATTATTATTATTATCATTATTATTATTCCATGCGAATCGTGTCTTATACTGCTGTGAAGGTATCAGATCGGTCAAGAAAGCCCAACATTTTCTTCCTTCTTAGTTAATGTATTCTTTTCACTATTTTGCCTCGTCTTTCGGAAAATCTTAGTCTCATTCCCCACACAGACACATAATGACACTTCGATAATGTGGTGTCAGCAGTACACTAGAGCTTCAGCTGAAGTACCATAAACATCATAAGACAATAGATAAGCATCCATTCTCTAGATAAGATTCGAACCCACAGAATGTTGAAGTAGCGCCCCTCATTTGTTGCGTACAAAACAGTCTGTGAAATAGATATATTCTAAGGTATAATAATTTATAACGAAAACCTGGACATTAAACAAAAACACATTTCTGTAATAAAATTGGTTTGATGCATTTACAATTTACATAGGGACAAATACAATTAAACCTCTCATTTACGGACATCGAAGGGATGTGACAATCTGTCCGCATCTGAGAGGTGTCCTTTATTGGGAGGGAGGCTCCCCAATCTAACAGTAAATTTATAATATGCATTATGTATCCCTTCACGCTTTAAATGAAATGTATTACTGTAGTTTAATTCTAAATACAGTATACTACAGTAAATTCTTTGCAACTTTGAACTACAGTAGATAAGACCGAAAAAGGAAAATACTGTACTGTGTCATGTAATTTTATTCTAGGTCTACAGTTATGCAGTATTGTAATTTACAGTTTTCAACTTAACCTTTACGTTCAGGTGCCATGTCTCTCGAAACAGAACAACTGTTTGAAGTGAAGAGAATAATCCTACTAACCTTATTTTGTGTCGAATACAATTTCACGATCGCGGAAACTTGGACCCATCAGACGGGTTAAATTTTATGATTTTGTTTATCCATCCGCTTCCAGCTAACAAAGAGTAGCTGGCTGGGCTAGTGGTAGCCTATGAGATCCTTATTGTCTTCTTTCATGTTAAGGAATTTCTGTACAGTTCTCAAAACTAAATTCTCCATTTTTGTAACACATTAGGTCTTGAAATCCAAATTATGTCCGCAGTCAGGAGGTAAAGCAAGCTTTAGGACTGTGAAACAGTCTGAGAGTGTCCGTAAACGAGAATTAAATTTATTATTATTTCTATATTATTTCAGTTGGGACATAAAAATTCGTCCGTATATGAGGAGTGTCCGTATCTTGGGGGTGTCCGTAAGGAGAGGTTTCACTGTAGATATGTTAAGGGGTAATTAAAGGTAACTTCCTCAATTTTAATTTTATTTTGTTTCTTAGATTGTTATTGGCACTTCCTTAAAAATTAAGTCTTTTAACTGTCTATGATCTTTATTAATCAGTTTATAATTGTCAACTTTCCATATTAAAATTAGGGACTATTATTTTTATATTGCTACTGCTATTACTACTAACCTCGGGTGAAGCAAGCGGTAGCGCTTTTGCCTACTAATCCGGGGTTGCGCTTGAACTGATTACCTGGTTGGGTTTTTCCGAGGTTTCCCCAGATAAGGTAATCTATGGCGAATCCTCGACCACATCTCGCCAAATATCGTCTCAGTATCACCAATTCCATCGACGGTAATAACCTAGTAGTTGACACAGCATCGTTAAATAACAAAGTAAAATACTGCTACTGCTATTGCTGATGCTGCTGCTGCTGCTACTTACTGCTCACCACCACCACCACCACCACCACCACCACCACCACCACCACCACCACCACCACCTATCCCTAAATATAAGAGGAATATCAGGCAATCTAATGACGAATCCTCGACCTCATCTCGTCGTCAGATACAATTCCATCCATGCCACCAAAAATACTTTACCGACTTCTGAGCAGCTGTAAAAGTTAACAACTGCTCAGTTACTTACGCAATTGTTTTAAGTAGGTCTTTGATTGGACAAGTAAATAAGAAGTGAGTGACCTCTTCATAACCGATACGACATAAAATGATTTACCAATAACTAAAATACATATAAACAAAATGGAATTGTAAAACAACAAAAACTATAAACTTTAGAAATTACTTTCCCTCACTTGATTCACTTAGGCCTATGTGTTTAATTGACGCATTCTACATGATTGCAGAGGAGGTTTGCAGGATATTTCCCGAAGTATACAAGGTTAATTCCAAGATGAAGATTCCCCCCCCCCCCATATTAAATTCATATCTTTAAGAAATTAAATTCTTGCTCTTCCGCTACAGTCTGTTTTGAAGAGATTTCATGGGTTTATTTTGTTCTTTACCGCTTTCAGTAATTCAAAAAAAAAAAAAAAAAAATGTGATGTTGATTCTCTATCTGAAGATAGAATTGATTCAATTCAGGAAGTGAAAAAACTGCTCTTTATTCTCATGTCGCAAACGGCTTCTCTTTCATAGCATGTTATTATGATATTTTGCCTGCAGTCATCGCAAAACTCGCAACACGGCGTCACTGCAGATTGTTGAAGATACGAAACAACTTGAAAGTGTTCCATGAGAGGTGAGAAATGATGTTAATTCTAGCTTAGATACAAAGCAATAAAATCAAACTGAGCGAAATATTTAAGTGCGTATCATCAATTCTGTTAGACATAGATCCGTAAACTGTAGCTTATTTTCAAGCATGCTCCCGTCACACAAATTAACGCAGAAACATAGAAACACAGTCTAGTATATATATATAGGGCGATCCTAGTGGTTAGCAACTATCTATGGATGCATATTTACTACGTATTGAGCTTCGTGACTGTATATACTAGATTGTGATAATAGTCTGAATATTTATGTTTTGTTTACAGCTAAATTTAACAATAATAATAATAATAATAATAATAATAATAATAATAATAATAATAATACTAATAATAATAATAATAATAATACTAGAAAGTACAAGCCTTCCGAAATATGTTTATGTGAATCATTGGTGTTGTGAGCAACACAGCGGAGAAATGTCAGAGTCGTTCTCTTTGATAACGGACTGTAAGTGCAAAAGATAGATAGATAAGTGCATTTATTGATGCATGATAAATTATACAAACTCGTGTACACAAGATCCTTAGCACGAGCCCGTACGGCCATTCGTGCTGTAACTATGCACAGTTTGAATCTTCAAAACAAAAATAATACTACTAATAATAAAATAGTAAAACAACAGTTATTATTATTACTACCGTTATCATTAATTATCACAATTACAACTAATCTAACTTCAAACCAAATTTCACAAAAATAATAAAAATAAAATAAATGTAAGATATGAAAAGAGAGAGAGAGAAAAAAACCACAGTGAAACACATATATATATATAAACAATTCAATTCCTTATTGAGACTGCACGAAATAATCCAACTAATAAATGTAAAGGTAATACATAAAAAAAACATACACACGCGATAAAATACAAATAGAAAAAAAAATACACAATAAATAAAAAAAATAACATTATCCACTAATTACTTCATCATTCCAGCACTAATTAATAACTCTTTCCCTTATTTTCTCGGCTCCCTCCCCCTCGGCCAGTTCTACCCTCAACTGTCGAACTTTTGCCATAAATTTTCCCACACTATCACAAAATTTACCGTTATTTAACATATTGTATGTTGCCAAGTGCCCCCTGCTAGATGTAATGAAGGACTCTGGCAGGAATCGTTTCCTCAGAGCTTCTGTGGCTTCACACTCCGACAAAATGTGGTGTGATGTCTCGCCTTTACCGCAAAGAGGACATATTCTCCCCCCCCCCCCTTCGTTGACGGTTTTAAGTGCCCTCCAGGCTCCTAGACGAAACCAGATTAAACCCAGTCTACCTTCTTTGCTACCTCCATAGAGATAAAGTTCGGCCCCCCAATTTGCTTTGAGTATCGATTGGATCTCCAGAGCAAGCTTATCCCTACATTCCCCTTCTGTTATTTGCCTGTCTATATCCTTCAGGCGTTTCTTGACTTTCCGCCAGACATTTCGCTTGTTCCTGCAATCTTCCCCGATTATAAATCCCATGCCTATTTCCTCCAACCCTCTGCGTAATCTACCTGCCCAGGTTACTTGGTCTCTCCTCTCGAGTTGCTCCTTATAACAGACCGCTCTAATAAGAGACTGATCTCCATGCACAATCCTCAAGTAGTACTTTAAAACTTTTATCTTGCATTCTATTGAGTCTCTATGGCGTCCGAATTCTCTTAGGATTCCGCTGTTAGCCGTTCCCCTCCCCACCCCCGCTATCCGTTTTAAAAAGTCGCTTTGTCTAGGGCAAAAGATATTACTGCCTAATGCATGAAGGAAGAAAGAAGAGATAGATGTTGAATTAATGACAAAAGAGTAAAATCTGTAAAATAATAGCATATAAATAGGGTAAAAAAAAACCTGAAATGGGGTGGCCTCTCGGGAGGTTGCAACATCAAAATAAGAGGTTGATTGTAACCCTACAATTTGACACAAGGTCGTTTAACAACATCGACCCTGAGCAACAAACCAGATGTTAGCAAGCATAAAATAAACAAACAAGAATACGGTGTAACGAGGGTGCCACAGGCGGGCCAGCAGCCAGCACGAGCTGCTCAGGTGTCAACGATCCCGCCGAGCAGATGGCTTCCGGCGAACTTGTGTGGCGTACTGCGATTGTCCCTCCCTCCCTTTCTCGTTGGTCTTTATTTAAGAACTTGCTCAAACCACACATTCCACCACATAATACCACGCGGATAATCGAGCAACTGTGAATGAAATGATTGAGGTAACCCAAGAACTGCATTTTCCCCCACCACGAACGTTAATTTTGGTTTTCGTATTTAATATGATGCTAAGAATTATGATTTCTAAAGAATTCGGTTCAAATCTCGACTTTAAACAGATGAAACTCAAGTCTCGAAGTCTTGGGTTCGAGTCCTGACGATTATGAAAGTTAAAGTATTCTGTCTTTTCACTTAAACATTTTCTAAACATCTCCGGTGACACGGCCACCCGGAATGAGAAAAATGGCTAACAATGTTGGATATCTGAAAGATATTCCATCAGCCTCGAGAATCATTGCAAGATAGTACCGGTACCTTTAAATTATGCTTTCATTTTCAGCATATAGGCCTATACTTTTCAACTTTGCTCTAGAGTATGCCATTAGGGAAGTCCAGGATAACTGAGAGGGTTTGGAATTGAACGAGTTACATCAGCTGCTTGTCTATGCGGATGACATGAATATATTAGGAGAAAATCCACAAATGTTTAGGGAAAACACGGGAATTTTACTTGAAGCAAGTAAAGAGATAGGTTTGGAAGTAAATCCCGAAAAGAAAAAGTATATGATTATGTCTCTTGACGAGAATATTGTACGAAATGCAAATATAAAAATTGGAAATTTTTCTTTTGAAGAGATGGAAAAATTCAAATACCTGGGAGCAACAGTAAAAAATATAAATGATACTCGGGAGGAAATTAAACACAGAATAAATAAGGGAAATGTCTGTTAATATTCGGTTGAGAAGCTTTAATCATCCATTCTGCTCTCAAAAAATCTGAAAGTTAGAATTTATAAAACAGTTATATTACCGGTTGTTCTTTATGGTTGTGAAACTTGGACTCTTACTTTGAGAGAGGAACATAGGTTAAGGGTGTTTGAGAATAAGGTGCTTAGGAAAATATTTCGGGCTAAGAGGATTGAAGTTACAGGAGAATGGAGAAAGTTACACAACACAGAACTGCACGCATTGTATTCTTCACCTGACATAATTAGGAACATTAAATCCAGGCATTTGAGATGGGCAGTGCACATAGCACGTATGGGCGAATACAGAAATGCAATTAGAGTGTTAGTTGGGAGGCCGGAGGGAAAAAGATCTTTGGGGAGGCCGAGACACAGATGGGAAGATAATATTAAAATGGATTTGAGGGAGGTGGCATATGATGATAGAGGCTGGATTAATGTTCTCAGAATAGTGGCCAATGACGGGCTTATGTGAGGGCGGCAATGAATCTCCGGTTTCCTTAAAAGCCAGTAAGTAAGTAAGTAAGTAACTAAGTAAGTGAGTAAGTAAGTAAATAGTATAAAAAAAGAAAACGATCCTTTCGAGGAAATCTATCCCACATGATCGATATTCCCCATCAGGTCTGCTGAGATAGATACTAGGCTCTTCCTGAATAATACTAATACGTATATACAGGGTGGAAGTGAAATGACCTGCAGATTTAAATGGGTGATAGGGTAGATTTAAAGGAATAGAAAACTTATATTAATTTTGTAATTAAGTGCACGGTTAATTAGAAAATTAAGTTGGAAGTTTCGGCAGTCCGACAACATCGCCGCTAACACAGTAATCTTTTTTCTAGTAATAAAAATGTAACAGGTCAACGAACTCAGGTCTATCTCTGTACGCGACCCTTCTTCTCTCAGTACGGCAACGTTGCAATCTGTTCGCAATATCCTGTGGCTTGAAATTAGTTGTTTTAAAATTAAATTTACACGAAAACCGTCCACGTTATTGAAATACGCCTTAGGAATAAATGATACTTTATTAGGTTCCATTACTCTTTCATCGTATTATGACGCAGAATATCTGCATGGAAATATCATATGTACTTCGGTACATTATAATAATATATATGATATGCATAAATCACTTCGTGATTTAAGACGGCGCTTATTCCGTCGGATCCCGGCCAACTAGTCACTCATAACGAGTCTACCTCAGCACATGTGTGGACTTCGGTCCTAGGTTCATAGATATCTATGACGTAGTGCAGAGGGCGGCCACTAGAGGGAACCCAAGAGTTGGAACTTAAAACTGAGACGATTCTTCCGACGCCGGGGTGGAATCCGGTGTGGCTTAGTGGATAAAACGTCAGCACGTAGAGCTGAAAACCCGGGTTCAAATCCCGGCGCCGGAGAGAATTTTTCTCCGTTCCATTACTCTTTCATCGTAAAAGTCACGAATAGTTACCGAATAAGAGGGTGTTAACATTTGCGGGGGGGGGGGAGATTTTTTTGAGAAAACTATGAAATTTTCCACCAAATTTTGTTACATACACCACATGAGCTATTCGCTCTGAAAATCTGGAGGGTTATTTCACTTACACCCTGCATAATTCACAGATCCCTGCGGTGGCTATGTGGTTAGTCTTTCAGTCTGTCACTCAGGCGGTCCGATTCGAATCCCAGTCGGGCCTGGGATCTTTTTTGTGACAGACAAGGTCGCAGTTGGAGTTTTTCTTGGAGTTCTCCCATTTTCTCATATTAGCCATCTACATCATTCAATAGCATTCCTCGAACGGCAGCTAGCGACACACTGAGGAGTATAGGAACGAGTGGGATTGCCTGCTCGAATCATGGATACGCGTCGAACCTTAGTGTATTCAGAAGGTGTGGGTTTGGGAATAGCCCAGCGAATATGGATTACATAGAATGGACACTAAGCGAATTTTCCTGTTCTGGTTTTCTATGTTCATGCGCTCCGTCGGCGTTTAGTTCCAATTTCAAGAGCTAGAGGTTATTGCAATCGAGGACACGCAATAGTACCTCGATAATAAAATTGAGTAAGCTTTGAGACCAACTCATTGGTTGAGACGCAGGATCCAAACATCGCCTACCTTGTTGCATAATCCAATAACAGCTTTGCTTCCAATATATTCAATTTAACGGCTTTTCCTTATTTCTCAGTTTTAAACTAGCTGTAATAATAATTTTGTATGTTTTATATATAATAAATTAGGCCTTTATTATAAAATAATGTAAGTCTAATACGTTAAAAATTATGTATCAAATTCGTTTAATATTTGTACAGGGACATCATTTTATTTTTACTAACATTTCTAATATTAACCTGGCTATACCTTTGGATCAACGATTAAGAACCGGAAACCCCCTTCCACGACTGGAGTTCGATGATACTGGCGTAATATACAAACAAAACTCCTTACTAGGTATAGGGGGAAGAAAAGTACTTCATCCATTTACGTAAACTAGGAAATATCGCGATTTTGGGTTTAATAATTTTCATTAGGTTTTTGTTTAATGTAAATACAGTACAGTATTAACAATGAGTGTTTTTACTCACGAACTGAGCTTTCCATGCGGACGTATTCATTATGCACTGTATACTGTCTGCAGCACATTAGCGTACACTGTAGAGAAGTAAGTTAAATTGAAAAATAATCATAATGTGGATAGTTATACACATTTTTTAAAATGGTAGCCGTTCATTTCGATACAGGCTTCAGTTCTAATGTGCATATTATCGCACTATAGACTTTGTATGTAATTCCAATTACCAGGTTGAAATAATTCTGTAGCTACACTATAAAAGAGACCTTACGTACTGTAAATTCAATCTTCACTTCTGCCCGATCCGAAAAGAAAATTACTCAGACATGCTATCTACTGTCCATCCAAGTGGTTACGTCGCAGCGTCGTAGAAAGGGAGGAAATCACGTGACAGTTAATTACTTAACGAGGCCCTTTTATTTAGGTTATTTTACACAATTGTATGGGTATAATATTACGAAGACGTCCAATTTCTAACAGAAATTAATGTTCTCAGAAAAGAGCTAAGACAGCCCAGCCACTAGCATTTACAGAGAGGCGAATAGAAGCAGGTGGGGGAAACCGGGATGCGACGTAGGGAAATGGAAAATGATGCAATATTGAAAGCTCTTTCATCACTGGAAAGCGCGAACATACTTTTGGAACGTACTGTTTACTATGACAGTAACGCTACTATGACTGTATGGATCTGTGTGGAGAACTGCTGAACTTCGTTAGTAGAAGGGGTGGGAGTGAAGTACATACAAAAACTCAGGTACAATAAAAATTGAAGTAAAAATAAAATGATGTCCCTGTATAATATAATATAGGATACTGTATAGGCATATGGTTTTACTTCTCATAGGAGTTTTGTTGTTTTTTTTTTTTTCCATTTCCAGCGCTAGGCCTTCTAATCATTACGTATTTTAATTGTTGGAGTCAACGTCTCAACTCTCATTATAAAGGAACTCTAGAGTCTAGATATTACAGATAATGACGGATTTATTATTTCATCGGTCCAATTTATTTTGAGTACATAATGTAAATCGATGTATTAATTGTAGCCTATGTGTTATATTTCCGCTGTGTCAACTACTAGCTGGTGTGATGTCAGCGCCAACACTAGGGAAAAAGCAGAAACTCACGCTCAAGCTAGCTTCAAGGTCATTGAAATCAGTCATGCTACATCAAATGTACCGACGCGAAGTGTCCATACTTATAATTCACTATACGCTGGTTAGCCCATTAGATCATGAAATGTGCAGTTCTAGGGATCTACTTAAATTCAAGTCAATGTAGTTCATAGACGTAGATAAACAAAGGATTAAGGGGACCAGGCAGTGATTAGAAGTAAAAAATCCGATTTTTTATTTTGTGT
Source organism: Periplaneta americana (assembly GCF_040183065.1). NCBI lineage: Eukaryota > Metazoa > Arthropoda > Insecta > Blattodea > Blattidae > Periplaneta > Periplaneta americana. The sequence continues at coordinate 160,388,661 of NC_091124.1, read as the reverse complement.
TTAAAAAATAGTACAAAAGATACTCTTTAAAACAATATAAATATTGTGGGAGTATTTCTGTACATAAGCTCTTCAAATGGCCTCTTTAAGTTTGGCGGTGCATGTCATTTTTCAAACTTCAGTGCATTTTTCTCTGGAACTACTGAATTAATTTACATGCCATTTTTACAGTGTTTTCATCAGCCTGAGTTCTACATAGTAGACCTACGGGTTTAAGAATATCACACACATAACACGAGAAAATAATATATATGCATTGAAGAAACTGCAAAAAAAAAAAATGTTAAACGAAGTTCAATATTTTTTCTGTTTCACTGTTTCTGAAATATTTAACTAGATTTTGCTTTAGAATTTACAATATAAATTGCTAGATAACTTAAAAAAATGCAAGGTATATGAGTGAAGATTGTAGCAAGTAATGTGCACCTGAAGAGTGAGATACATTTAGCAAAGTAGGAAAACAGGTCACCAGTTAGGGCCTTTCTTTTGCACTTGGATAAGAAACTAATTAGTTGACTTTTATATCGCTGAATTCTCAATGACTGATTGTATAAGCATGGAAAGTTTCATTCCACTCTGAGCACTAAAAGCCTGGAAATATTGAACTAAACTTTTGTACTGAAATTTTTTAATCGCAGAGCCATAATTACCCACTCCCCTTAAGTAACAAAAATAAAAAAAAAATAATAAATAAATTATAATCGTATTATCGGAAACAGTGGACAAATTTAGTAGTGTTATAGTATGGCTTCGGCTAGAATCCTATTCTGTAGAACTATACCAGAGAAAACAGTCCCACAGCAGCTACTGACACTTGTCTGTGTTTCCTGCTTCAAACCGGAACTGCAAGACAGGATAGGAAAGAAATAGCAGCCAAATGCACGCAGACGTCAGTAATAAAAGTTGTAAACACTACAAAGAGAGGAGAAAAAACAGAAGTGGAAAGAGGAGCCTAGCAAGCGTCTGAAAATAGGACGGATGCGAGTGGCACGTGGTTGGCAGACAGACTTACAGACTACTCAGCGTGTTAATTCTGTCGTGCAGGTTGCATAATGCATCTCGGAAGCGGTAACAACAAACCTCACTCCAGCTACAACAGTGTCTTCACCACAAAACCACCACTATCACAACCACCACCACCACCACCATCCACCACAATCATAATCAACATTAAGGCCCACATTATATACAGCTCATAACTTACAGTTTACAGTGATGATAATATATAAACTAGTAGTAGTAGTAGTCCATGTATTATGGGTCCCTATCACCACGGCATGGCGCGTCCTCAGGTTGCGGATAGAGGAGACGGCCTCCAGATATGGAGGATAGCTGCGAATATATTGAATAAGCAGTCGTGGACAGCCGATAAGGGGTGGTCGTCCAGCTTGGGGGTTGGGCGAAGGGCTAACAACCCATCACCGTAAAAAACAGCTTGTTACGTATCCCTATAATAAGCCTCGGAATGCACAGGATAGGGACCGCTGGCGGGCTTATGTGAGGGCGGCAATGAACCTTCGGGTTTCTTAAAAGCCATTTGTAAATAAGTAAGTAAAATAAATATAGTAGTAGTAGTAGTAGTGGTAGTAGTAGTAGTAGTAGTAGTAGTAGTAGTAGTAGTAGTAGTACTTATAGTAGTAGTAGTAGTAGTAGCAGCCGTACTAGTAGCAGTAGTCGTAGTATTAGTAGTAATAGTAGTCGTAGTTATAGTAGTAGTAGCAGTAGTAGTAGTAGTAATAGTAAAAAGTAAATGTATCCCCGTAACATGCCATGAAGGCACTTGGGGGGCATGGAGGTAGAGTAGTAATAGTAGTCGTAGTAATAGTAGTAGTCGTAGTAGTAGTAGTAATAGTAGTCGTAGTAGTAGCAGTAGTAGTAGTAGTAGTAATAGTAGTCCTAGTAGTCGTAGTACAATAGTAGTCGTAGTAGTAGTAGTAGTAGTAGTAGTAGTAATAGTAGTCGTAGTAATAGTAGTAGTAGTAGTAGTAGCAATAGTAGTCGTAGTAGTAGTAATAGTAGTCGTAGTAATAGTAGTAGTAGTAGCAGCCCTAGTAATACTAATAATAAATCTCAGAAGTCATCATTGCCTTGTTAGCGTAACCACTGTCCGGAACTGATGCCATTGCCATGGGAGTATAATAATAATAATAATAATAATAATAATAATAATAATAATAATAATAATAATAATTCATTCTTTTAATGTTCTGCCCAAGGGCAGGTCTTTCACTACAAACCCAGCTTTCTCCAATCTTTCCTATTTTCTGCCTTCCTCTTCGTGTCCTCCTATAAGGCATTTAGTTGCAAAATCAGATTCATGACTAAAACATAATTTTTCAGTATGAAGGAAAGCCGTTTGCAAGGAACCAAGGATGTTCAACCAATACTATTCTTTCATCATACAATTCCATGATATGCTTTGGAGCATAACAGTGCTATAGTAGTTGTAGAATCATATGAAAATATGAAATATAACATTAACTCATTTTCGAAAAAAAAAAAAAGTGATGTATCTGATTTTGCAACTACACGCCTCATATGAGCCATATATCCAATATCGTCTATCATCTGATATCTTTTTCTACCCCGAACTCTTCTCCCGTTCACCATTCCTTCCAGTACATCCTTCAGTAGGCAGTTTCTTCTCAGCCAGTGACCCAACCAATTCCTTTACCTCTTTCTGATCAGTTTCAGCATCATTCTTTCTTCACGCACTCTTTCCAACACAGCTTCATTCCTTATTCTGTCTGTCCACTTTACACGTTCCATTCTTCTCCATATCCACATTTCAAATGCTTCTATTCGCTTCCCTTCACTTCGTCGTAATGTCCATGATTCTGCCACATACAAAGCACTTCACTAGTCCCTTCCTCAGTTCTTTTTCCAGAGGTCCGCAGAAGATGCTCCTTTTTCTATTAAAAGCTTCCTTGGTCATTATTATCCTCCTTTTGACTTCCTGGCAGCAACTCATGTTACTGCTTATAGTACACCCCAAGTATTTGAAACTGTCCATTTGCTCTACTGCCTCATTTAGAATTCGCAAGTTTATCTTCTGTGTTTTTCTTCCTATGGCCATACTCTTCGTCTTATTTGCATTTATCTTTATCCCATAATAATAATAATAATAATAATAATAATAATAATAATAATAATAATAATAATAATAAAAATAAAAGGTAAAGGTATCTCCGTAACATGCCATGAAGGCACTTGGGGGGCATGGAAGTAGAGCCCCATGCTTTCCATGACCTCGGTACTAGAATGAGGTGGTGTGGTCGTCACCACGCTCTGACTGCCTTTTACCCCCGGGAAAGACCCGGTACTCAATTTTATAGGAGGCTGAGTGAACCTCGGGGCCGTTCTGAAAGTTTGGCAACGAGAAAAACTCCTATCACCACCCGGGATGGAACCCCGGACCTTCCAGTCTGTAGCCAGCTGCTCTACCAACTGAGCTACCAAGCCATAATAATAATAATAATAATAATAATAATAATAATAATAATAATAATGATAATAATAATAATAATTATAATAATAATAATGGGAAACCTTTATAAAAAGAAATAAATATTTACTGAGATGAGGTTATAGCAGACAGACACACTACCTATCGTATATAACAAATCAGCTTCGATAGTTGGAAATCTTCAAAACTGAGCGCATAACAAATAAAATTATTTCCACCGTAAAGACTTGCAAAAATGCAGGAAAGGAACGAAATAACAGAAACTTGTTCACGAGATTGAGTACTTTAGCATTTGAAAACAATGAGAATCCCACGGATTGTTACTTCTGTGAATGAATTCATATAAAAAGACACGAAGCTGCTCTGAACCATCTTCAGCTGGCAATAAAGCATCTGAAGCAATCATACAGTACGCATGTATTATCAGAAAGCACTGGCGAATTTCCAATGGCCGAAAGATTTGGTAAAAGTTTTTTCCCATGTTCCTCTAAAAGGCTATTGTGAGAGGGCCGCAAATGGCTTTTGCGAGAGGCTCAAACTAATTTCGTTATGTCACTGCTAAGAAGATCATGAATACAGGTGACATGTGGCGCCTTGTTGGTCAATGCTCCTAGTCATTGAAAATTCTCGGAAAAATATACGAGGTGGGACAGAAATATCTCCCCATTTTGAAAGTTTTGTAACTTCAAGAAGTTTAGTGATATACAGAGTGATTCAAAACCTCTGCGACAAACTCTGAGAGGTGCTAGATCTAACAATAAGGAACTATTTTTTTCGGAATATGTATGATAAGCACTTTCTTGTGTTAAATTTTAACGTAACTTGTTAACATGTTTCGACCTATTTTCGGTCATCTTCAGAACTGGTCGTTGTTGGTCTTGGTGCCTCTTGTTTCCTGTGTGGGTGCGTTCGTAGTGTAGAGTCAAAGAGTGTATGTGTTTTGAAATTGAGTTGTGTGTTGAGAATATCGTTGGGGTGTGTTTTCGTGTGTCTGTATATTTCATATTGTTCTAGTGTGTTGAGTTTCTGGCTTTTTGGTTGGATGTGCAGTATTTCCATGTCTGTGTTGATGTATCTGTAGGTGTGGTTGGCATTTGTGATGTGTTCTGCATATGTGGAGGTGTTTTGTAATTTTGTTATGGCTTTGATGTGTTCTTTGTAACGTGTTTGAAATGATCTGCCTGTCTGTCCTATGTAGAAGTTGTTGCAGGTGTTACATTCAGTTTGTATACGCCTGTGTGGTTGTATTTGTTTGTTTGTGAGTTGAGATGTTTTTGTAAAGTGTTATTTGTTCTGTATGCGATGTTGTAGTTTAATTTTGTTGAATGAGGTTGCAATTTTATGTGTGTTTTTGTTTTCGTATGTTAGTGTGATGTATTTTTTTGTGTTCTTGTGTTTGTGTTGTATTCTTCTGTTTTTTGTGGTTTTGTTTTGTCTTACGTATTATGTTGTCTATTATGTTGGGGTTGTAACACACGAAAACACACCCCAACGATATTCTCAACACACAACTCAATTTCAAAACACATACACTCTTTGACTCTACACTACGAACGCACCCACACAGGAAACAAGAGGCGCCAAGACCAACAGTTCTGAAGATGACCGAAAATAGGTCGTACATGTTAACAAGGTACGTTAAAATTTAACACAAGAAAGTTCTTATCATACATATTCCGAAGAGATACAGTGTTAAAAGTTGTGTAATCAAGATGTATAGAACCATTTTTGTTAAACAACCTATGTCTTTTGACGCATTGCTTTGAAGTTACTGTTGAAAATGTTTTTGTGCGGGCGTATGTCAATGTATGCGAATGTGTACACCCCTTTTTTTGAGATGTTTGTAAGAGACGAGAAAGGTTTTTGTTGTTTGTTTACGTTTAATGTTCAATACCTTTTCTTTTCAGTTCAGTCTAATCATCAAATGAGAATAGATGTCTACACTTTTCCCGAATTAGCCGACATGGTAATGTGTTATGGGGAGGCTCGCGGAAACGGAAGAAGAGCTCTCCACATGTACCAACAACAGTTTCAAAACAGAAATCACCCTCATCACACAATATCTGCTCGACTTCATTAGCGCCTTCGAGACAGGGATCTCTTTGTTCCCGGCGCATTGGTGGAAGACCGCGTAACGAATAGTGAAAGAGAACATATTTTAAGAGGACATGTCAATTGCATTAATGGTATCAGTTTATATGTCAAACTTCAGTACTATAAATACATAATTTTGTTCTAAAAGCCATCGTAATGGCAGATCATGGTTTCAGTTTAGACCCAAATCGTTTGCTGAAAATGAACATAATAGTAGACCTACAGATGACAGAAGCATAACTCACAGAAACCGATCTCAGTTCAAACTCACGTGGTAGTCCAGTCTGCTTTACTTTCTCGTTAAACTTACTTATAATATTAAGTACAAAGAAAAAGTACTCTGTTACTAAAAAAACAGAAATTGTGACTTTTTACTTCTTGTTTGCTTTCTATTTTGCACTTGTCTATCAATGTGTATACAATAATTTCTTCTAAATTAATATTTTATTTATTTCAGTATTTACGAGTCCTTTTATAGATGAATGAAGTGTAAATGGAAAATGATTTGTTTTTTTTTTTTGTTTTTTTAATATCGGGTATACTGCATATAGGAAAAAATAACACAAAATTGTCGATTTACTTACAACTTGTAAGTAAGTAATTGATTAACTAGCGGACTTACTCGTGTTAATTATGTAAGTCTGTGCGGCTTACAGCTGTTTCGGTGCTTCATCACACCATCCTCAGAGCCTACTAGATCTCGGCGTCATCTCGAACTTCTCTGCCTGTTGTGTGGGTGCGTTTGATTGTCGAAAAGTGGAGTCAAATAGTGTGTTTGTACTGAAAGTGATCTGTGTGTTTAGAATTTGATCAGGGTGTGTTTTAGTGTGTTTGTATATTTCATATTGTGTTCTTGAGTTTGTGTTGTGTTTTGCGTGTTTTTGTGTTTATTAAGTGTTTGTTTTGTCTTTATTAAGATGTTGTCTATTATGTTTGGATTGTAACCGTTTTCTTGTGCACAAGAACACAAGAAAACATCACACTAACATATGAAAACAAAAGCACACATAAGATCGCATCTTCATTCAGAAAGCAGAAATACAACATAGCATACAGAACAGAAAACACGCTACAAAGACATCTCAACACACAAAAACCACAGACAAATAAATACGACCACATAGGTGTATACAAACTCACATGTAATAGTTGCGATAAGTTCTATATTGGACAGACAGGCAGATCATTCCAAACACGCTACAAAGAACACATTAAAGCAATAACCAGAGTACACAATACATCTACATACGCCGATCACATAACCAATGCAAACCATACATACAATAACAAATGCGGACATGGAAATCCTACACATACAAGCCAAGAACCAAAAACTCAACACAAACACACTAAAACACACCCTGATCAAATTCTCAACACAGAGATCAATATCAGTACACTCCACTTTTCAACACTATTCAACAATTAAATACACCCACACAACGGGCAGAGAAGTTCGAGATGACACCGAGATCTAGTAGGCTCTGAGGATGGTGTGATGAAGCACCGAAACAGCTGTAAGCCGTACAGACTTACATAATTAACACGAGTAAGTCCGCTAGTTAATCAATTACTTATATTCAAGTGTTAAAAGTAGTGTACGCAAGATTCAAAATGAACCTGTCAGTATTTTTTTTAATTGTTTCTTGTATCATACAAGTTACAAATGATATGGTATAGAACTATGTCTCCAAACATGTTTGTCATAAAAAATTATATACTATCTACATAATTATGTCTGCAACAGAAAACTTCTCCAAACAAAATTTGTAGAGGTATACATTAATTACCGTGAAAAAGTAACGTAATCCAGCCGTTGCAGAGAGTTGATTTACAAGCAGCACCATGCATAGCCTATTGGTAGCCAACTTGGAAGTTTTGGTTGTCGGTCACTTATGCTGAGGGTTGGGATGAAGGCTACGTACAGAACTACTACAGACTTTTGTGACTTTAGAAAAAAAAAAGGCTCTTGTAAAATTTTAATCTTGAATCATTTTAAATTTTACTGAATATAATGATTTATTTCAAAAACTGCGTTATAGGTAAAATCGAAAAGTACAGCAAGCACATTAACGACACGTAGGCTATACATTTTCTATGATTTTTAAGAACTATTCGTAGGCTAAATACTGTGATAATATTTATTGCATCTTCACAATAGGAGGAACATTATGTAGTATAGCATTACTCTGTAAAAACCTGCTGTTATTTGAATACCAGTCGGTGGCGCTAGTGATGCTACTATTGATCGTGGCCCGAAGAGGTGTATCGGTGAGGAGAGTGGCTGGAAAATCAATCAAAATGCATGTCATCTGTCAAACCACAGGATGCTCCCCAAGTGTCGTCAAGAATTTACATTTCCCATAAAATTAAATATATACCACGTAGGTCTATGGATATAACTAAACCATTGTCTAGCTTTCATTAATCAGGTAATATTTTCGTACTTTGAATTTTATTGTAATTGTAAATTTAATATTAATTGTAATTTTATTCTTCATATTGTAGCCTAGTTGTAATACCGTGGTAGAGGGGCAGAGAATGCCTAACGGCCTTATCTCTACCAGGTTAAATAAATAAATGCTAAACAAATCAGTGCATGTTCAGAAGAAAATATCGTAGTTTTTTTGTACAGGGACATCATTTTATTTTTACTAACATTTTTAATATTAACCTGGCTATACCTTTAGAGAGCCGGAAACACCGTTCGTACCCCCTTCCACAACCGGGGTTCGATGATACTGGCGTAAAACACAAACAAATCACTTTACTAGGTATAGGAGGGAAGAAAAGTACTTCATCCATTTACGTAAACTAGGAAATATCGCGATTTTGAGTTCGATAATTTTCATTAGGTTTTTGTTTAATCAAAATGCAGTACTGTATTAAGAATAAGTGTTTTTACTCACGAACTGAGTTATCCATGCGAACGTGTTCATTATGCAGTGTATATTATACTGTCTATACCACATTAGCGTACACTATAGAGAATGAAGTTCAATTGAAAAATAATCATAATATGGATATTTAAACACATTTTTGAAAATGGTAGCCGTTCATTCCGATAGCCTACAGGCTTCAGTTCTTTTGTGCATATTACCGCACTATAGACAATTGCATCTAATTCCAATTACCAGTTTCGTCCTTCGTACTAGTAACTCATGTTGAAATAATTCTGTACCTACTCTATAAAAGAGTACCTTATGTACTGTAAATTCAATCTTCACTTCTGCCCGACCCGCACAGATAAAATTACTCAGACATGCTATCTACTGTCCGTCCAAGTGGTTATGCCGCAGGATCGTAGAAAGGAGGGAAATCACGTGACAGTTAATTACTTAACGAGGCCCTTTTATTTAAGTTATCTTAAACAGTTGTATAATATTACGTAAACATCCAATTCCTAACAGAAATTAATGTTTTCAGAAAAGAGCTAAGACAGCCCTGCTTTTACAGAGAAGCGTGCAGAAGCAGGTGGGGGAAATCGGGATGCGACGTAGGCAAACGGACAGTACCTGTGCGAAAACATGATTCAATATTAAAAGTTCTTTCGTCACTGGAAAACGCGAAGATATTTCTGGAACGTACTATACTCAGTAACTCAGTGCTGTTTACTATAAGCGGCCTTGATTCTGTCTGGAGAACACTTGAAACTTCATTAGTAGAAGGGGTGGGAATGAATGAAGTACATTCAAAAACTCAGGTACAATAAAAATTGAAGTAAAAATAAAATGATGTCCCTGTATAACACAATACGTTATATATTTTAGGCGTATTCCAAAGTGTGCTGAAACTTAACAATTCTAATGTTCCGGAAATACTAAAAGGGTCCATATTTTTCTGAAAATGGAACGTCTATGTATTTCCGAAACGCTGGAGATGTTAAGTTTCAGCACACGGTGGAAAACTATAGAGTTTTCATCCGAACTAGACCTGAACGCTATCTTTATACTTCGCATACTTTGTCATGGTAAAATAAATATACGTGGGCATACGTATTTGTCCATTCATTTGTATACGAGAAGAAAAAAATGTTAACATAACACGAGTAATAACAATCTTTAACTTTGCTAAAGCAATGCACCAATATTATAATTTCGTGTAATAAGATTTTCGATGCACATAGCAAGTTCGATTATGAAAGATTGAACCACACGTTCGTATCAGATGACCTGGAATATATCGTGGTAGTAGGTCCTACGGGTCCTTAATATATATGGCTGCCATAGTACGGGATCTGGCTACCGGGCGACAGGTCAACCATCAGCCGGTAAAATGCTGCCTACAACGGCGGAAGCAGAAATTGATCATGAAACCTACCTTACAGCAGATGTTGAAAGTGTCGTCCTTCCGTTCGTATTATAAACTTGACAACGCGAGAATATTTTGTTATTCACTAGCCTAGTCTACGGTCACCAACTGAAATTCTTATCCCAATATTAGCCTGGAATTCCTCTAATGTAGTAAACCTTCTATCTTTCAAACTACTCCATAATTAGAGAAATTAATAAATGGAGAAGGAAAGAAAAAATGGGAAAGCAAAAGAAGAAATAGGGAAATCAGGAATGTAGAAAGAAAGCAAAAAGCAAAAATGAAAAGAGAAAAGAAATATAGCACTTTTAAGAGATTGAGACAGAAAGAAACAGCAAATAAGAAAAGAGCAGAGAAATCAAGAAATGAAGAAAAAAGGTACAAACAAAAAAGATAAAAAGAAATAGAGAAATCAGGAAATGTAGAAAGAGAGCAAAAAAAAAAGAAGAAATACAGCAATCAGTGAATGGAAACAAATGAAATACCAAAAAGAAAAGAAATGGAGAAATCAAGAAATGCAGCAAGAAAGGAGAAATAATAAAAAAGAAGAAATAGAGCAATCAAGAAATGTAGAAAGTGGGGATGCATTGAAGAAGTAAAGAATAAAAGAAGAAATAGAGAAAGAAAGAAAAAATGAAGAGAGAAACGAAGAAATGGAGGTCAATAAATCTAGAAAGAAAGGAAACACAAAAAAAATAAATAAGAAATGGAGCAAACAAGGAAAAAATGAATGAAAAATGAAGAAAAAAGAAAGAAATAAAAAGCAAGAAGAAATAGTGAAATAAAAAATAGCGAAATAACACAAAGGTAGCGGATTCCGGAGGACCGCGTAAGTGATTACGGGCCAGTGCAGCGTCATTTCCTAAGGACACATATGCTGTAATGCGGGGGAAAAAAAAACTCAAGTCGATCTCATTACTTTGTAATATTGCCATCGAAGTCAGTGTCAGTATACTACTTCCAGAATCCATTTATAAACGTCCGCATGTAAACAGAAAATTCGGCAGGGATGAGTTATGTATATACCAGGTGTCTAAAATGCTTCAAGAAACTTTGTAAGTCACTTCTACACACAAAAAGAAAGAAAAAATTCCATTACTTATGTCCCCAACCGAAGTATTTCAGGGATAGTATCCCACAGAGTAGACGCTCAAAATGCGATCTTCCCATATGATGCTGCATTGACTGTGGTACAATCTATTACATTAATGCCGTCACGTTTTTAAGTTGTGTTAACATTCAGTACTTCATCCACTCCCAATGCTCTGCTAGTACGTATGTACACAAGATACAGAGTGGCATGCCACTGCACCTCTGAAATGTTGGCATAAGGTAAACAATGGTAAGTGTGCGCACCTAGTGTATTATTGTCTGTGGAATCTACAGTGCGTCCGCAAACTCACTCCGCAGGGAGAAGACGGCGCTGTATACGCTAGGGTTTGCAGTTATGTTGGTAGGTGGGATTCACCGCTAGCGGCTCCAGTTATGTTGGGAGGTGGGATTCACTTCACTCGAAGGTCAACACTGAACACGTGTGAATGATTTTACTGCTGACTTAAAACTTCCCGCTAGGAGATCGAGCGTCTCTCCTCGCTGCGGAGTGAGTTTGCGGACACATTGTATTGTATTATAGATGAAATATTGAACAACTGTTTAATGAATGACAGTATTATACGGATTATAAATTCAGCAGATGGACTTTAGGTAAGATAGTAAACAAACGAAATTTGATTTTGTGCGAGATCGTGCGTATATGCTTGTTTTCCGCACAGAACCAATACGCGGTAAGTGTGAAATACCACATTCAGTATTCCCAACGTAACACACATAACAATTTCCCTCTTCTTACCGCTTAAGCGCGACATTCATTTTACTGCTTTAGGCTTTTAACATATTATTTTTAGAGACGTTTAACATAGTAATAATTATAAATTGGAAACTTACCACTGCAATTTCACCTAAATTGCAATGTTAATTATTGTTTTTTTTAAATATTTGCAAAAATAAGTAAAGTCTACTACTCCACGAAACTTATTGCATTCCTGATACAAGTAACATTAAGGAAGCCGTGAAAAAATCAACAAGATTCAGATGCGGATGTTAATACTGCAATATGTTATATAAATAATATTGTTAAAATATTAAAATGAAAAATAAATCATTACATAACCTTACCGTTTGTTTTAAGTTCGCATTTATTGACTGGGGGGGGGGGAGAAGACAGACGTATATCACGGCCTGCTGGAGTAAAGTAAACACAGAAAACATTTTATAGCAACAATGTTGAAGAAAGATATTTTGGTTTTCCGAAGTTGCCGTCATTAAACAGAAACCAACATGGAGATTTCATTGCAACTAATTAGAAATTCGTCTTTCAGGTATGTAATAAACGATCTTCGCACAAAATAATGTACGATACACGAGCGGTATGTTTGTTTTCATGCTCTCGGAAATTAAAAAAGCTCAACTACTTTCGCTTTTTCAATCTTTTCCTCGACCATGAAAACGTCAACATACCGCTCTTGTAACGTATATTACTATTTTTAAGGAAGCAAATGCACACTCTTAGCAGTACAGGTGGGTAAGAGTAAGCATAAAGAGTTTGCAGTGATTAAGTTATGAAACAAACATTTGAATTCACGCCAAAACAATTTGTTTTAAATGAGAAGACTTTTGAGGCAGACATAGAAATTTTCAAGCTTTTAATACACTTATAACTGAGTTATTTTACACTAATCTAGAGCACAATGCCCGCAACACATATATAAGATTTAGTAATAAATTTAACTACAACTGTAGAAATGAGAAATAACAGACAATGATTACAAAAAAGGGCTCAAGAACAATAGTCGCATACAAATGCTCCAAATCCTTCGTAACTTGAACATAACTCCGCACACTCTTATTTGACAGCGAGTCAGTTTAAGAATGTGTTACTAAGGAGCAGCACAATAGGGTCATAGGACATTAGTTATGCCACTTCATTGCTACAAATAGGACTTCATTTTAATGTCAACATGTTCCTTCTGACTATTTATAACTCTGTAGAAAGTTCAAGTCTTCGTTTGAAAAAATTACACATGATTTCAAACAAAACGTTTACACACCTTTCTAAATAGAGATTCTTCTGCGGCTCGACCAATGTATGCCTCAACCTTGTTAATAAACCATACTCAATAGATCACATATTCATTATATATGAGGTCTCGCCTACCTCATTGAATATTACACGACTACTATGAAGTAGCCAATGTGTATTATTATCATTTAATTCGAGAAAAATTCGTTCCGGCACTGGGAATCGAACCCGGGACCTCTCAGCTCTGCGCGCTCAGTTGGAAAGAGCGGCTGGCACCGTGATCGTGTCCCGGCATAGCTCAGCTAGAAAGAGCGCTCAGCGCGCAGAGCACTCTTAGCCGACCGCGCACATTTACACTCCGTTACCTTACATCGCAAACGAATTCTAATTTGGAATGACGGCTACTCTAGCATGAACCGAAACCTGAAATACACAATATAGGCAAGTCAAGCCACACGTGCACGGTAGGGGTGGAGGTAAAGAACGAAATTTCGTTGAGAGTACGACTAAAGAAGGAGATGGCAATAATGCCATTCAATGTATACAAACCAACATTACAGGCGTTCGGGGAATGGTTACATGCACAAAAAATACGCTGTTGGAAAGTTTCAACATCGTCCTCTGGAGTACCACAAGACAAACATTTCAAATGTTCCTACAAGAAGAAGTGTGAAAATTAAGATCCGATGAGCGAAGAGACCACATAAAAGACCCATTACGACCAGGAAAAATATTATCAAAATGGTGAAGAATAATCTATTGAAAATGAGCCGATGCACCATCATTCATAAACCACATTTTCTGCCTTATATGCAGGGGTACATCTTTAAGGAGCTTCTGCAGAGCATTGACAAGAAAATCAAGGTAAGGCTGTCCTGTTAGTTCGTTTGGAAAAACATGAAGTCCAATGAGCCAGTTCCTAAGTTATCAACCAACATATTAAGGGAAAACCTTTGCTGATCCTTTGCGTGGACCATTGCGTGTGGATTTTCATCTGTCCGTACATGACTATTTATTAATTTAAATAATGATGTCGTTTATTGCTCTTAGTCAATTCTCCCTTGATTTCTGTCCTTCTATAGATTTTTTTAAATTTTTGCACGCTTATCTAGCGTCTGAGTAAAATGAAGATGATAATGTCAGCGAAATGTGTCCAGAGTCGGCACCGAAGTTACCCAGTATTTTCTCCTGGTGGGTTGAGGGACAACTCCGGACAAAACCTCAATAGGTAACTTGTCCCAATCAGGATTTAAACGCACGCCCGCTCGTTTCACGGCCAAACGTGCAAACCTTACTCCATAGCGGAATACTTTATTACTGTCATATTACTCTACTGTTTCATTACAAAGGATATGAAGCTAAAATATTTTTTTTTTTTGGTAGGTGAAAATAATGTCCACATAGCTAATACTGTATTGTAATCAAATCTTACAGATTATATAACTATTAATACTTAGGCCTATATATAATGACTTTTAAAGAACCGGACGTTCATTGCCACCCTCACATAAGCCCGCCATCGGTCCCTATCCTGAGCAACATTAATCTAGTCTCTACTATCATATCCCACCTCCCTCAAATCAATTTTAATATTATCCTCCCATCTACGTCTTGGCCTCCCCAAAGATCTTTTTCCCTCCGGCCTCTCAACTAACACTCTATATGCATTTCTGGATTCGCCCATACATACTACATGCCCTGCCCTTCTCAAACGTCTGGATTTAATATTCCTAATTATGTCAAGCGAAGAATATAATGCCTACACTTTCTCCATTCTCCTGTAACTTCATCCTTCTTAGCCCCAAGTATTTTTCAAACACCGTTAGCCTCTGTTCCTCCCTCAGAGTGAGAGTAAAAGTTTCACAACCATACAGAACAACCGGTAATATAACTGTTTTATAAATTCTAACTTTCAGCTTTTTGAGAGCAGACTGGATGACAAAATCTTCTCAACCGAATAATAACAGGAATTTCCCATATTTATTCTAAGTTTAATTTTCTCCCGAGTGTCATTTATATTAGTTACTATTGCTCCAAGACATTCGAACTTTTCCACCATATGAAGCGATAAATTTATAATTTTTATATTTCCATTACGTCCTACAATGTTCTGGTCACGAGACATAATCATATACTTTGTCTTTTCGGGATTTACTTCCAAACCTATAGCTTTACTTGCTTCAAGTAAAATTCCTGTTTTTTTCTTAATGGTTAGTGGATTTTCTCCTAACATATTCACGTCATCCGCATAAACAAGCAGCTGATGTAACCGTTCAATTCCAAAACCTCTGTGTTGTCCTCGACCTTTGTAATGGCATATTCTAGACTTTAGAGCAAAGTTAAAAAATATAGGTGTTAGTGCATCTTCTTGCTACAGCCCGCAGTGAATTTGAAAAGCACCAGATAATACCGGCGAAATGAGTCCAGAGAACAGCACCGAAAGTTACCCAGAATTTGCTCTTAATGGTTTCAGGAAAAACCCCGGAAAAACTTCAACTTGGTAACTTGTCCCAACCAGGATTTGAACCCGAGCCCGCTCGTTCCTCGGTCAGGCATGCTAACCGTTACTCCACAGCGGTGGAAAGTTAATAAGAACTTAAGAAATAAAACATGACTCACAAAATCTAAATCTAAACTCGAAACAACCCATAAGCACAAAGACTTCAGCCTCATCGTTCCTGAAATGCAGCTTATCTTCGACGTGACTCTTCGCACGAAACCGCAATCTTTCACTCTTCAGCAAGCTCTCAATGTTTTCGTACTTCCAGACTGCTTGACGGTCACCCAGCTAATCTGACACATTCTGATTAAGTGCTGCATATTCACTGAATAAACAGCAAAAGAGATTTGACCTTTGAACTCTACATACATCCATGCATTTCTGAATGATTGCGTACACACTGATTTTGCTCTTTGCCATTGAGCCAGAATATTTCAAGTATCTACAAACAAATTATCAAGCGCAGATTTAACGGTACGTAGAAACGAGGGTCCTGCGTTCGGATCTCGATTAGGCATGAATGTTTACCTGCTACTACTGTGAAGAACTGTGTTGTCTGAATTGTGCAATTTTCTAAATCAATTTTTAAGATACTAAGGAAAAGTATCAAATTGGTAGGCCTAAAAGTTATATTGAAAATTTCTCTACAAGTCTGACGTGTTCCCCTTCATTAACGAAATATGGAATCTTTGAATAAAATATTCGATGAATATGAAACATTTCTGTGTCAAATATTTACAACTTCTGCAAGCTTGAGAAATTCAGTATCAATTGGAAATTTCTTTACAAATTCGTTTTCCTCTTTTCGAAAGGAATAAAATATATATATATATATATATATATATATATATATATATATATACACATATACATAGTCATAATAATTTCACCACTTTTCCGTAATAATTTTCTTTTGGCAGTAATGCCGCAATAATAGACATCTCTGAATGAAAGTGGGATAAGCATAAGCCCCGATAAGGTTGCAAAACACCCTCGATACATAGGCCTAGGCGCACACAGCCCACTCTTTAAAATTGCGCTATTTACTTACGATACACAAGAAAAAAACATAGAGCTGTTACTGGTATGCGACACTGTTGCTGATGTCATTTACGCAATCCGAAATTACATCCGGCACGGCAATCTAAGCGAAGTATGAGACAACGATAACTGGACTACAGTACGAAATGTGCGAAGCTTGTATTTTTAATATCGCAATTATAGCTTCCCCGGTTACCTCGTATGCAATTTTCGCTATACTCCAACACTGTCTGCAGAATTAGGTCTGGCTTAATTATACTTGAAAGCTTAAGCAGTCCTCGAGTTCTATAAAGCGAGAGAGATATAGAGGGAAAATAGAGGACAAAATAGAAAATAATATAGAGGAGAAAATAGTGATAAATTAGAGGGGAAAATAGAGAATTAGAGGAGAAAATAGGTGGAGAATAGATGAGAATATAAAGTTAAAATAGACGAGGAAATAGAGAAGATAAGAGGAGAAATTAGACGGAATTTGAGGAAAAATATAGAAGAATGTAGAGGAAAAGGTAGAGGAAAACTATAGGAGAAAATAGAGGGAAACAAGAGGGCAAAGTACAAGGATATTGTGAATTTTATTAGTAACAACAATGTAATTTATTTGTCACAACAGTAATTCCTTTCTACAATTCACCTTAAACGCTCTCGTCAACAATTGGATCCTCACTCAACACAGTATTCGTTATAGCACTCCACCGACGACAATGATAATTTACTTGGACTATTACGCACAACAATGAACTGTTAATCTTAACTAATATTTACAAAGCACTATTTACAAATCAGAACTACCAGTTCTCAGTTCACAGTTCTTCTATCTCAGTCACTCGAGTTCACAGTATCTCGAACCACAGACCTTCAGAGACAGTTCACTGTACTCGAACTCGGGTCCCTCCAACTGCGGTCCACTGCACTCGAACTCAGGTCCCTCCAACTGCGGTCCACTGCACTCGAACTCAGGCCTTCGGATGCTGACGCAGATGCGGACGCACACTCGAGTCGAACTCCGGTACACAAGACTGGCTTCCTTGCTCTGGCTTTCTCACTGACTGAATAACTGAAAACTCAGAAACTGCTGTCGTTCCTTCGCGACCGTAATTTGTAACCACAGCGACGTAACCTCGAAGGTTCCACCCGTCTCTAGAGATGGCATTCCAGAGAAATCCAGAGCCCTCTCCTCTCTACCAGCACCAGATGCGCGCGCAAACTCGTCGCGTGACGTAATACACCCTCTCTCTTCTCTCCACCGCGCGACGTCACTCAATGTTCCGTGCAGCCTGTGCGATCTGCTTTCATGCGGGACGCTGGTCGTGAGTTCGAATCTCACGTCGCTGTCACAATATCCATAAAAACAGTAAGTCTCTATTCACTCATCAAAATGTAAAATAATAAAAGTAATAATAATACTAATAATACTAATAATAATAATAATAATAATAATAATAATAATAACAAATGGAAACATCAACCAAGAGACAATTCAATTCTGAATGCACTATAGATTAGAGTCAATGTTATAAAATTAATAAAACAAGAAAGCATAACAAATATATAGAGACCAGATACTATTATTCAAAGTAAACAGAGTAAATTGGTTGAATTGATATGTCAACACCCCTTTAAAATTATGCACTTCTATGGTGAATCAATTAAAGACATAGGCGAAGTAAAGAGGAAACGAAATAAATATCTACCCAATAATTGTAACTAATAATAATACTAAGTATAATACAAAAGATCACAGGAAAGCATTTCAAGGCGCTGAAACTAGACATTAGTAGCAATGTGTGATTCTGGGTCTTTTTGTTATGTTTTGTTTGTCTTTTTTGTTATAAAAACTGACTGATTATTCTGAGACTTTTCTTATAGTTTTTAATTTTCGCGATATACAGTATCATTCACTTCTACACTCTAAAATTGTTTACTGATCTTTGAATATGAATTTAGATTAAGATGATTATGATGATGATAATAATAATAATAATAATAATAATAATAATAATAATAATCTATACTATTAATAAATCTGTAACCAAACTTTTTCAGGCAGGTTTAGATTTTTCAACAATAATTGGTGTTAACATGTATAATTAACTACCCTGAGTCCAAAAATCGAGTTTTTTTAATTTTTGTCTGTCTGTCTGAATGTTTGTTATCTTCTCACGCATAATGGCTAAACGGATTTCTATGAAAAATGGAATATAAATTAAGTTTGTTCTAACGTAGATTTTAGGCTGTATGGCATTCAAAATACTTTATTTAAAAGGGGTGTTATAAGGGGCCTGAATTAAATAAATCTAACTTCTCGCGTAATTTCTATGCAAAAGTTTGATAGGACAGATATTTAAAGAGATACACGAGTTTTAAAATGACAATGTAAACATTTCAGCGCCGCCTCAGACTAATAGGCTATAATGAAATGAAAACAAATGACTTCGTCTGTAAGGGGCCTTGCACAACAACAAAAGGAAGCTATTCATTTAACACTATTTTATACGAATATAATAATTTGTATGATGGAAATATATAAATTATCATCAATATTAACATACAGAGAATATTTGTGTGTTTGTATGAAGTAATTTCAGAAGCTACTTAAACGATTTGTATAATTATTATTTCAAGTGTGGCAGCACTGGTTGCGTACTTCAGCAGCACAAGTAAGCTCCGTATTTGTTAAACAATTCAGAGGTAAAACAGTGTTTTAATCGGAAAATATTAATATAAACTAAATATTTAACTTGTTTCCTAAAGTTACATATATAAATTTCATAAATACGTAAAAACTAAAATAGTTATAATTGAATATTAGTTCCTAGACTCCCAATCAGCTGATCCGGCCGCCATATTGAAATTGAATAGTATCTGACCAGTGCTAAAACCACTCTGACTCATTGTATTTTTGCTGTACATATTTATATTTTATAATATTTTGCTGTACATATTTATATTTTATAGCCTAATATTGAACTGTTGTGAAACTACTTGTAAGAATAATTTCGTGTCTTATTATAGTCTAGGCCTAATTTAGTTTAGTATAGTAAAGCTTAGAAGTGTTTGTGCTAGTGTCGTGTGCCGTGTGAATAATACAAGTGAAGTGAAGTGATATATTAAGAGGTAAGGTTAAATATAAGAATAACACAAATTCGTGTCTTGTTATAGTTTAGGCCTAATTTAGTTTAGCATAGTAAAGTCAAAAAGTGTATGTGCTAGTGTGAGTAATAGAATATTAGTGAAGTGAAGTGAAAATGTGCATTATGTCAGATAAGTGTGGTGCATGTCGAAGGAAAGTGTGTCAAGGTGTAAATTGTATACAATGTAATATATGGTTTCATTGGGACTGTGCAAATACTAATGCTGAAAATGTAAATAGTCAATGAAAATGCAAATATTGTAAACAATTAGATATTGTAAAGGGGCAGGCGGAAACCATCACCCATTTACGCAGACAATTAGAGCTTGCTAATGAGGAAATTGCAGCCTTGAAATCTATAAAGCCTAAAGTTAGAAGTAAATCACCAGAGTTTAAGGTGGTCTCTAATCAGAAGCGTAAAGGGAAGAGTTCCAGTGTCCCTAGTACTGCCACTGCTACCTCTAGCACTGAAGTGGAACTGAGCAACAGATTCTCTGTTCTGGATTCTCTAGTACCTGAATCTGATGCTCCTTCCAACTCAGTATCGGAGCCCAAGCGTAGGAAGAAGATACTTTTGTTAGGTAGCAGCCATGGTAGAGGAATAAGTCAACGGCTCCAGGCTTCATTGGGTGAGAAATATGCTGTTACCAGCTTTTTCAAACCCAATGCTTCTCTGTCCAATGTTGTAGGGGATCTATCTGCGCTAGCTAAAGATCTTGATAAAGAAGATCATGTAATTATAGTGGGGGGTGCAGGAAACAGCCTAGACAGGAACCTCAATTATTCAATTGATGGAGATATACACAACATTGCACGGAAGAGTGGCCATACGAATGTGGGTTTTGTGAACCTTTTCCGGAGGCATGACAAGCCGTGGATGAATAGGAAGGTTGAGTGTAAATCTGCGGATTGACTTGGCTCAGTTGGAGCGGGACATGGCCCACATTAATATTATAGACACATCCTCCTTTGTAAGAGAGGAATACACTAATCATGGACTGCATTTGAATTCTCGAGGCAAGGACTCGCTAACGCATCTCATTGCTGACAGTCTTCAATGTGACCATGGCAAGTGTGACAATAAAATTCCTGTTGTAATCCGTCATAGGGCTTGTCCTTTTTTTAGGGTAAATAAAAAAGTCAAAATAGCAACAATAATAATAATAATAAACAGAATCAACAAATCGTAATACAATCAACATTCAGTGTATTCCATCAGAATATAAGAAGTATAAGAAATAAGACTGATGAACTCCTTGCATCCTTAGTTTCCGAACATTTAAATCCGAATGTGCTATGTATTACCGAACACCATATGAAACAACAGGAAATATTGTCTCTCCCACCGGAAGGATATAAATTAGGTGCTAGTTACTGCAGACAAACTCTTGAGGATGGAGGCGTGAGTGTATTTCTCAAATCTGACCTTAAATTAAAAAATACTGATCTTTCACATTTTTGCAAAGACAGGGATTTAGAAATTTGTGCTGTTGAATTAGAAAATGAAACATATAATTTCATTATAATATGTCTATATAGAGCGCCATCTGGCGACTACGAACATTTTATTCATTTATTGGAAAAGGCACTAGAATACTTACAGAAACTGAAACGTGAATGCATTATTTGCGGAGACATCAATGTCGATTATCTAACAGAAAGCAATAGGAAAGATCAACTAAATTCATTGCTAGCATCTTTCAATTTAATTTACACAGTAAACTTTCCGACCAGAATACAAGGGGATTCAGCTACTGCAATAGACAACATATTCATCGGAAGAGAAAAAATAGGTATAATATCTCAAACAACCCCAATAATTAATGGTCTTTCGGATCACGATGCTCAACTACTAAGTATAAATATTAACACATCATCAAAAAAACCAACTAAAGTGAGATTCAGAAATATAAACAGGGAATCATTAAATGATTTTGAAATAAATCTTAAAAATGAAACGTGGGAATCAGTATACAGTCAAAGTGATACGAACAGTATAGATGTAGGTCATCCCATATTATTTGCAGATGACACAAGTATAGTAATTACAGCCAATAACTTCAACACATTCCAATCTTCAACAGAGGAAATTCTCTTCAAAATATGTGACTGGTTCTCAGTCAATAAATTAGTATTAAATTGTAACAAAACTAACATAATTCAATTTAAATCCTGTCCAAATTCAACGTCGCAAATTTCTAGCGCAATAATTAACAATAGATCCCTATTAGAAACAACAACAACCAAATTTCTTGGCTTAAAAATCGATAATGTGTTAAATTGGAAAAATCATATTAAAGAAATTACCCCCAAACTAAATTCAGCTTGTTTTGCTATTAGATCTATGCAAAAGATAGTAAATATCAATACCTTAAAAACAATATACTTTGCATACTTCCACTCGGTAATGAGTTTTGGAATAATATTCTGGGGAAATTCCACAGATAGTAACAATATATTTCTATTACAAAAAAGAGTAATTAGAATAATAGTAGGTGCCAAATCTAGGGAATCGTGTAGGACTATTTTCAAAAAACTACAAATAATGCCCATGGCTTGTCAGTATATCTTTTCATTAATAGTCTTCCTCGTATGTAATCGTGAAAACTTTGTAACTAATTCAAAGGTTCATAGTATAAATACACGTCAAAAAATGACTTTCATACTCCATCGGCAAGTCTATCGTGCTATCAAAAAGGAGTGCGTTATATGGCAGTAAAAATTTTTAATAGCCTCCCTATCGATATAAAAATGAAACTCAAAACATAAAATTATTTAGGGCCAAATTAAAGAAGTACCTAATTTCTCACGCCTTCTATTCTGTAGGTGAATTCATGACATTCAATAACACTTCATGAAATTGATACTAAAACTGTGTGTTGTACTAGTAGACCATATTGTAAATCTCGTCTGTATATATTTCATCTACACTGTGACTATAAATTTAGATTTTATAATAGTATTAAGTTTTTTGACTTGTTCCATATTCTAGCTGTAAGCATGTATCAATACCATGGAATGTTAATAAATACAATACAATACAATACAATACAATACAATACAATACCAATGGAAAGTGTGGTTTCTCTAGATGGACATAATGTTTATGCTATTACGGTAACTCCTGAGTGAATCGAGGACATGTAAGATTAAAATTGATTCTTACGCACAGAAAATTTTAAATATAAACAATATAATATTACTTTATTATTTAAAATTTAACTTATTTGGTCCACATAAAATACTTTAATGTTATACACTTCAGTTTCTTTTTGTATACAGAACGTGATAGTATTTTTAAGGGTTTTGCCGTAAAGATGAGTATTTTCCTGAGACCAAAAATACAGCACATAATGAATTAAAAGTAGTATTTTACCGTTGAGCTCACTAGTGCTGAGTTATTTGACAAAGAGTCACGAGATAGTGTTTCTGCACTCATAATATACCCATATTCGATTCCTGTGTTTCTTAAAATAATATTTATCTACCACATTGATTTTAATCTAGGAGATTTAACGAACAACGAGAGTATATTGATGTAGTATGCAATAATAGTACGTTAGCTTAGCATTCCATTATTTTATAATCCAAATATTGACTATGTTCATTTGAATTATGATAAAATAGATAAACTGCAATGTAAAAAATGGGGTCATGAGCCAAACAGAATTGTGCGCTGTTCAAAAGTTGTTCCTCCTGAGATTCAAGAGTCCCCACAACAATAAAAAACTTACTTATCGGAGTACATCCTTTATAAACACACTTTTTAAATAATACCTAGGTATAAAACAGTACAACACCTTATTTGAAGTAGCATCGTTTCGTGCAAAAGAAATGCCTACAGTCAATTCTACCCCATCATTTAAAGTTCAAGCATAGGCTTATCATTTAATTGGAAATCTTCTTCCAGCTGAGAATAAGAGCATTCAGTTCGTACAAGTATATTTCATTTCAAACGCTGACCAATTATCTATTAGGTCAAATGTAGTATCAATGTTAAAAGTAGAATTGACTGAACATCTCCAGGAAGTATTGCATGATAACAACAGTTAAATTCATAGTTTTAAATACAGCTTTTAAAATGATTCAGGAGCAAACGACTTACAACATACAAAAAGCTATTATTCACCAAGTAATTACAAAACTGTTTTTAGATTTAAGTTAATATTTATTTCTAACAAGTGCAGCGAAGCGCACGGGTATGGCTAATAGTAATAATAATAATAATAATAATAATAATAATAATAATAATAATAATAATAATAATAATAATATCTTACTATTATGCAGTCAACACTAAATCATTACAATCTTTATGACATTCATTTATCTTTTCTAAGAATCTTAATCAGTTTTCTCCTTACTTTAGGCCTCCCTAACATTCAGTTCCGATAAAAAAAAATTATCTTCTTGGATGTACGTCAATCGAACGACTAAGAGAGCGTCGTATTTTCACTCCGGAGCCCCGGTTCAAATCCCCGTGAGTTCAAGTGGAATTTGTGAGAAATAAAATGATGTAAGGTACAGGTTTTCGAACTGTAATTCCGTTCCCTTGACAGCATTTCCCCGTTCATCCTTAACCCGTCGCCATCATGTTGATGTAACATACATTCAGTTTCCCGATGCGCCAAGAAGAATGTCGAATATGGAAAAATGATGAGAATACAGTTTCGATGCTTTGCTTCTGGAGGGCGGCTTACTTACTTAGGCCTACTTACGGTTTTTAAGGAACCCGGAGGTTGAGGTTCATTGCCGCCCTCACATAAGCCCGTCATCGGTCCCTATCCTGTGCAAGATTAATCCAGTCTCTATCATTACATCCCACCTCCATCAAATCCAATTTAAATATTATCCTCCCATCTACGTCTCGTCTCCCCAAAGGATTTTTTTTCCTTCCGGCCTCCCAGCTAACACTCCATATGGGCTATTCCATCTCAAATCGACCGAAATATAGAGAAAATTGACCTTGCAATTTTTAAATACAATAAAACTTTTTCTGTCCGTTGACAACTGTGATGCAATGCTTTGTGCAAAGTTTGAGGCATCAGAACTTCATAGTGTTTAAATTAAAAATATTTAAATTTATCGTATTTTCATAAAATTAGCAACTTTAAACTGTTGTGGCTCCGAAACCCTTTCACCCAATGATCAAAATCACGGTTTATTTTGATGCTGAAAAGTTAAAGTTTATATTGACATGTAAACAGTTTTTCTTACTTTTTATGGAAATGGAGAAATTTAGATTTTTCTTCATTAAGACGTATTTGCCCACGAAAAAAAAAAATATTTTTAAAATATATGGTTAGATTCCGCATTGAAAATACAAATAAACACATATTTTTTACTGGTGCACCGTTGATAAGAAAGTATGGAAAATATCAAATAAAGAAAATAAATAGTACGCGCATGAACTAACCAGCTGACTATGAGGCAGGAGCTAGCCGAGACAAGCAAGGCCAGGAGACAAACACGTGATGTTTCGTCTAGTAGCGCATAGCTGGGCTAGCTTTATCACAAGTTTTCATAAACACAGGAGTAAAATGACGCCCAACGCTCGTTTATCTTCAGCTCTCGGCCAGTGCGTGCGGGACTGCGCCGTTCAAGTCCAGGCGTGTGAAAATAATTTATTTAATACCCTCGAAACTTATTGCCGAGCCACTAAGCAAACAATGCCGAATCCCTCTTAATAATGCACGGTTTTTTCTCAATATTTTTTTATATTGTTACAAATGGGCAAAAAGCCTAAAAGTAAGTAAAATCAGATTATCTGTCTCTCTGTATACAATAAAAATAAGGATTACTTCTTAACATAACCTACCAAATGTCAACTTCAAAATGAGCTCCCGTTCAATGTTCTGCAGTAAACGGCTCCAGAGTTCTGAGCGCTGAAAGAGGCTTCTTTCTATAAAATACTCTAAATTTGTTGCTCAACAATACGAAAACCGATTGACTTTCGATAGTATATTTTTGCAAATGCACTCTCCTCAGCACCTTGTATAAATAGGGAAAAAATTAGAGTATTAAAAAAAATGCGAGGTTTTTTACTGATCGATTTCATATGGAATAGCATTTCTGGATTCGCCCATACGTGCTACATGTCCATCTCAAGCATCTGGAGTTAATGTTGTTCTTGTTATTATTTTATTATTATTATTATTATTAATATTATTATTATTCAAAGTTCTTCTCCTTAGTTCCGCACGCCACGTGACATACATATCTTTTAGGTCTGTAGTCTCTATGCCGATTTTAATTTCGTTTCACCTCGAGAAAACAAATGGGCTCGATTGAAAGAATAACGATTGTGTTGTCAGCTCTTGCGATATTCATTTCGGTAGCTAGAAACTTGAGACAAACGATACTGGCTATTTATCTCTCTTCCCTCCTGTCTCTATGGTGAAGGAGAGAGATAAATTATTGTAGGTATCCTTTAACGCAGAGAGAAGGGAGAGGAGGGGAGTAGAGATGAATGATGCGAGGGAGGGAACGAGAACGCAAAGTGGTTAAACAAACACTATTCAAGTACCGTAACAGTTATGTGCATGAAATGGTAACCTTTCCCGACTGTTTAGGAAGTGGTGGGGTCTCTGTAAATACTGCTCTTATCTTAATGAAATCTGGATTTTCATGTGATGTTTGTGACTGGATTATGAACTCCCATATGCCCTGATAAGATAGTCGAAATGAGATTTCTGACTTTCACGACGATAGAGTTATGATAAAGTTTTCGGATTTCGCGTCTGTTAGTTGAAATTCAACCTCTCTTACATTTTTCTTTTCAGAGTTGTGTAAAAGAGAATGTAACGTTCAATTACTCCATCTGCCTGAACTACAGTATTTACTGGTTCTATTTTCAGAATTTTCTTACGATGACGCATGAATTTTTAACATATCCTGTCAGATATACTACGCCGGAAACTATGAACTGTACTAATTGCCTTGTTGGAGCTGTTATGCTTAGAACATTTTCAAACTTGTATCACCAAAACACACATTAAAGTTTCACTTACTGCGTTTAATCTATTATGTCTTGAACTACTAATTTCACTTTAAAAGTTCTACCACAAATCACATGATAGTACTGTACTATTCTTGTAGGATCCGCTGTCTGGAAATAGTGATTTCATTTTCAGAGTCGTGTTACAATATACATGATAGTACCATCTATCTCTATTGGATCTGTTACGCCTATTTTCAAAAAAAGCCGTCCTAAATAAGGGTTCGATAGATCGACCAAGTCAAGTCTGCGAGTGGGGATAACAGGATGGAATGTAGAGGAATGTAGAGGCAAAACACAGTTGCCACATAGGTCACTTGACGCTCAGATTTCAACGTGTGAACATCGTTTAAAATACACTACGGAGCGCACGCATTTGTTGTCCTTGTCTTCAGATAAAGGCAACAGTTACGCTGTCTCCCAGCCTCCCCCCTCATGCAACTTTCTCCACGCTTGCCAATCAGAACGCCAAACCTCACTGTCAAGCAGAATTAGAAGTACTGCCTATTTCAAAGCGTCTTAAATTGTTACCGCTCTATGAACTGAAGGCAGCAGGAAAACTTTGCTATCATATGAGACTGTACTGGTCTCCTCTCGTTACCGCCTCCTTTCACTACAGAACTGTCTCCAACTTACCCTCTCGGCTCGCAGACTTAACTTAGTCAAGCTGTACTAATCAATTCATAATGAACAATGATTAAAAATAATTATGTGACAATTTGAAAGAAAAAAAAAACAATTAAGATAAATGATAAGAAAATAAAGGAAATCATTTACAATAAAAGTTTCTTGGGTACAAATGATTACTAATTATAGCTAAGGATGATTTTAACATATGAGATCCTATGGCATTAATCGTTGCATCAGAAATTTTAAATGTTAAAGTTGATTTAAAGTTCCTCGTGGGATCGTGCCACGGGCACCGAACATGAGCCCAAAAACTGTCCAATGTGTGATGTGGTATTGTGCTCCAAGATGCTGACAACAAGGCTCATAGATGACTTGTTTTTCATGACACACCTCTTGTGGCTGTTGCTCATGCATCTCGAAACGGATTGTGGGATCAAGAATGACACCCTTATCCTTCTGCCGATCAATTATGATGATATCAGCACGTCTAGTAGAGCCATTAGAAGAGACGCAACCAACCTCCTCATAAACCTCATAGAAAGCATTCTGACGGACTGAAGCTGCGATGAGAGAACGAACCGTATTATGTCTGTTGATTCGGAGCAATTCTCCATGATGGCAGAAACCCAAGACGTGAGGAAGACTTTCTTGCTCGTCGCATCTTCTGCAACGGGTTGAATGAAGAGTTCTACCAGGGAGAGTACGTACAGGTATTGTATTACAGTTCATCTTAATGGTTTGCGTCCACTGACTACTCACTGGTTGAGATTCACGAATTACCTCTCTTCCAGTGAGAATAGAAAACAACTCCCAAACCTTTACTTTTTCAATTTGCTCCATTGATGAAAAGAATCTTCACACAATGCTACTTATTGGTTCATTTTCAGAATTGTTTCACCAAATATATGATATAGATACTATCTCATAAGCAGGGTCGAATTTTTAGGTGCTAAAAATTGGAAAAATATGTTTTTTTATCTGTTAAAAATCGAGTAAATGTGACAAAAAGCAAAATATTTAATTATGTTTCAACACTTTATGTGAATATAAACAATATGCAGTACACACCAATATAAATTATGCTGTTTCCAAAGTGCTGAAAAATTACAGTACACAATGAGATTCATTCTCAAGTTGTCCATCACAAATGACTGACGATATCGTGAAACACTGCCTTGTACTGGGAAAAAGAGCGTCCTGGCCACTGAGAAACAATATGTACTCCCTAGAGACATGTTTATGACTGTAAACGAAAACAGAGGCAGCTGATGTTTATGAAATTATAAATGCTTCCTAAATCAGCGTTATGATGACTTACAAGGCACTTCTAAATGATACGGTAATTCCGAGAAACAATTGCCAGCTATCACGTCTAAGCACTTAACATTCTGGTGATAATTAATCTGAAATGGGGCTTTTATCGAAAATTATTTGATGAAAACTTAATTTTTATGTGTTTTTGTTGGAATATTTTAAAATTTGTATTTAAATAAAAATTTCAAAATGTGTGTTTTTATGTGAAAAAAAATTTGAAATATATGCTCAGGTGACCTTGTCCGAAACTTAAAACACAATTACGAATTTCTATTACAGTGCAAATAAAATATTTATTTACCTAAGAATCCTACCCCTACTCATAAGTAACGTCGCTTTGGAGCAAACGTTTAGTTGGTGTTATGATAAGAAATTAATGTAATCTTCAAAGTAAAGACCGTTAGATTCTATGGTCTTCAGTCGCCTTTCAGTGCGGTTTCTTATTTCTCATCCACGAAGATACCGTTTCTCGTTTTTGATGTTATAGAATTCGGTGAGACCCAATTTAACAGCTTCCAAGATTTGTAAATTCCTTCCACGTAAGAAAGGGGATATAGGTCGAAACAATGATAATCTGAAAGAACAAGATCAGGGCTATATGTTATATGCCCGGAATGGTACCAGTTCGAATCCTCCAAATTCCTGGAGGAAAAAACCATGGCTGTTCGACCGTTTGGGTCTCGCATTGTCCTGTTGCAAGAGAATTCCATTTCGATTAACTAATGTTGAGTAGGCTACTTCTCTCTCAATTTCATGAATTCGGTCTAGCTGTTAAGAATAAGGATCCGTATCGACCGCACGCCGGTTTGGAACAAACTCCTAGTAATCACACCTTCAAAATTCCACCAGACATCACAGAACCGATTTTATTTAACCAGTCTTTGGCAGGCTGACGGAGATCAAGCCATTGCTTTGTGGTGTCTAGGTTTGAGAGTACTATCCATTTTTCATCACATAAATATTATTCATGGGAACAGCGATAAGCTGACAACAAATATCCACCCTACATTGAGCCTATTCTGGTGACGTATCCACAACTTCTCTATGATTTTCTGAGCGTCTTACTGAGGCGATGTGTTGTATCTTTTGAAGCATCAAGTTCTTCTGACAACTTACGAGTACTTTTTTGTGGATATTCTTCCAGTATTCAGTATTCGCAATGTTCCATACCTTAGTTTTTCAGGATGTTGTAAATCTTCAATGTCTCCTTCTCAATTATTGAATCGCTGGAATCACTGTTGCATTACACCAGCGATGTCAAAGCAAGAGCATTTTTTTGACCTTGACGTCGTGCGCGGGCATCAAGCGCTAGGTATGAAAGGAGGAAGGATTGTTTATATGAATAAGGAGCCTGTTGGATTAAGAAAACAGTGGTGTACAAACTTCAAACAGAATGTGAAATTTTATGTCGTTATTTTATGTGACTATTTGCTGTTTTATATTATCTATATTGTCTGTAAAACAAAGTAGGCCCACTAACACCAGTTTCTTAATATTGCAATTAATAACATAATGAAGAGTTAAGAAGGAATATACACATAAATTTCATAGTAGTAAAACTATACTATATTAAGTGAATGAAACATCATTCATGAAGAAAGTGATATCCCAAGAAAAAGGTTAAGTATGACATGGTAAGTTGAAATTGATGGTATCTTTAGCCTTATAAAAGTAAGCATTAAACTAATCAAAACAATATTACAGTACAAAGCAAAGTTACCTAGGTGTATGTTTCAACTGTAACTAATATTACATAACAAAGCTCTTATCGCATTATGCTTTGAAAGTGATATTGGTGGACAACTTCCTATCATCAGAATATTACATTATTATTTTCTCGAAATTTGCTCAAGCTATAGAGCTGACTTTTTACAACACTCTGGCACATATATTTGTTTATGATGTAACAGTAGTTCCTTCATTAATTCATTTTCTTACAAACATTTTCCATGCGAATATTTTCAAAATTTTCAATACGTATCTTCAGTAATACATATTTACGACATATTAGATTTATGAAAACATTGTTTCAGTACCTCTAAGGCTACTAAATAAACATACTTATCTGAAAAATTTCACCTTTCTGTAAAAGTTGAGAAAATACTGCTTTTGAATAAAAAGGAAACTCGTGAAAAATGAGCATTAAAATTGAAACTTAAATTCTTTAATCCACTTATACTTCTCAGACAAATCTAAAAATTAACATCTATATAGTTTTAATAAGTTCTCTTTCCTTTATCCATTGAATCAGTGCTGGCCATCTCTTTATATAGCTCGACCAAGCGGTATAACTACTAACTCTCTCGTCTGTCTCTTTCCTTTCCGCTGCAAAGTGCTCAGGATCTCCTGAGCTCTAAAGCGCACGCTTGCGCATATGGGCATCAGTTAACATGACTGCACTACACGTTCACTTTCACGATATGAATTTTTTCGAGCCGCGGCGGCAGCTTTATAGTGTTTTAGAGGCTAATCTCTATCTCTGTCACCTCCATTTTATATTCTTTGCATCAATAATCGCCGGCTACCACACACAATACGCAATAATAAGCATAGCGTCCTGTAAATTTCATTGTCCAATTGAAGAAAATCATTGAAATCTTACAAAACACCCAACTTAAAAAACCGACATTACTTATGAGCTGATCTAATAGTTTTACATGCTCTGTTGGAGCTGTTACACGTGGAACTACTAACGGTTCTTCAGGTTGATGTCGCTAGACAGGTGGGAAGTTCGGATATTCTTGTTACAATTCATTCTTCTTGGAAATATTCGCTAGTTTCATTTTCAGAATTGTGTGGCTAGACACATGAAAGATAATTTAGCTCCATTATACCTGGAACTATTTATTGGTTCCACTTTCAGTTTTGTGTAGATAGAGCCATGAAATGTTCTATTATTCAGATTTATCCTGCTTATAAAGTGGTTCAATTTTCAGGGTTATGTGAATATATACAATGGAACTATTAATGAAGTTTCAGACATGATGCGTCTAACTGAATTATTTTATTTATCTTACTAGTCACATAAACCTCAAAAAAAAAAAAAAAATATATATATATATATATATCCATCTTACTGCGAAACAAATTAACAATCGTCAAGATAAAATGATCAGAATTACGTAAAAACTTGCACATAAAATAATTTAAAAGCAAATAAATAAGTGATAATAAAATTTATTAAGAATATGAAAAACAACAGAACAATAACAAAAATAACTAAACCTGCGAGGATTAGCTACTGCATGTCATAGAGCTCTCTGGTCCTGTAAAAAATGAAGTAAATAACAGCATTTCTCCAATCCCGATTCACACCAGCTGTGCATTTGTATCTGGCATTGCACTAATATTAATGTTATGTTTTTGTCAGGCATCACAACAAGTCCGAAACAAATGACAATCAAATAACATGCATTAATAAAATTAATCGACCACTTCTGTGGTGTAGGGGTTAGCATGCTGGTCTCTTACGCAGAGGGCCGGGGTACGATTCCCGGTCGGGTTGAATTTCCTGGTTGAGGTTTTTCAGGGTTTTTTCCTCAACCGTAAGGCAAATGCCAGGAAATTCGGGCTACAACATCCCTGAAAATCACCGGCCTCATACATCACCGAAAACATATTCATAACAAATCAGTCACATAATTATATACAGTCGCCATCTAGTTCACAACAATAGAACCAGTCTCAACAATAGTACACAGGCCTTCGGATTTCAACCAAAGATTAACTCGCGATATGACCAAAGATGTTAAAGCGAGTATAAATAACAGCGAGGAAAAAATAAAAAATAATAAAAACATCAATAATGTTTTTGAACAAGATATGACACTACTCTAAATTATGTTTGATGTATTTTTACCCCATCTTCAGGAACTAAACACTTCTTAATTTCCCCCAAATCTAAGCTCAGTCTTTATTCGATTCCTTTCATTACATCTGGAACTGTTACTACTCAGTCATATTTCATTAACTAGTTCCGAAAAAATAGAGAGATTAAATTCTATCACGGATTATTAAACTTAAATTCAACACAGCATCCACTGCAAATTCTACTTGATCTTGCAGGATTTTAATCCGAGTCCCAGCGGCCCTGGCCTCAGGCAAGAAAATCCTATTCCTTTATTTCTCGTCAACGCTTTGTGTGTAGTTTCATTTTGGTTGGATTCAGCCCTCCAGACGCCAGACTCAGGTGCATCAGTCTCCTCTGAAGACGTTGGGGGCGTCACAATGAACCACTGACAAAGTCATCCATCACAAACAAGGGCGTGATTTGTACAACTCTCCCTCTATTCTCCGATGTAGCCTTCCAACTACAACGCAAATAACTTCTCTTCTAAAGACGATGATGGAATATGCAAAACGCACTTCTGAGATATGATCTACAGCATTTCAACACCTGCTCTCCTTCTTCTTTACAATTGGAGATGTTATTTACATAACATTTCATCATGATAATTAAGAAGAGAAAGAAAAAGCTGGAAATGGGTGTTTGAAAACCAAGAACCATAATCGAGGCAAATTTATGTTACAGCTTCATATCGACTAGAACTTATGTCTCTACTAGTATATTGACAGTTACAGTGAAACTTGCGTAATTCGAACGTTTTTAATTCGAATTATTCTTTATTTCGAAGTTTTCCTTTGTCCCCTTCAATTTTCTATGGAAACAGTGCATAAATATGGTCTTTTATTCGAACATAATTTTGTTTAATTCGAAGAAAAGAATCCAGAATGGACATGAGTTTTACAGTGAAATGTGGCAAAGGCGGAACGAGCCAGTACTGTAACAAATTGACCTGACCATAGGGGTTGGAGGCTGGAACCGGGAATGCACTGTATCTCCTTTTCGGAGAAAGTGGTCCCAGTGCGGGTTGACAACCCTTGGAGTGTCATTCACCTCGAAAGTACAGTTACCGTACTCAGTTAAAACGGTCACTGTGCATTGCTTTTCACAAACTCCGAAATCCCGATCTTTCACTTCTGAGAGCTAAGAAGATTCATTGAGGGACACCAAAATGTGCATGGTTCTCTGTTTGATGCTTAAATAAACTGGAGGACTTTACAGTAACCCAGCAAATCAATAAAAAGAAGCAGATTAAAATCACATCCTACTTAACAAAGGCCTAGTAAGGTATGTTTTTTAACTACTGTATGTGTTGTGCATAAATGTTTACTAATTACTGTACCGTACTGTATTTATGTAATAGGCCTATCATTATACAGCACTATATTTTCTTGTATTATAATACCCTGTTGTCTTGAAATGTTATATTACTACATAGTACATACAGTAAACCTGTAGTTTGCCTTCTGCAGTACCATTTTTTTAATTCGAATTTTTCCATAATTCGAATTTTTTCTTATGCCCTTCAGATTCGAATTACACAAGTTTCACTGTACTTGTAGACCGTAGTGTAGAATGTGCATTAATAGAAAATATAATGATAATTTACACTAGGTTCTAGGACGGGTTGAGCAATAAAAGGAATCGCATTTAGTATTTCACCAATGGAAAGTAAGAATCCGTTGAGTTTCAATCACTGGAATATTTTCGTTTTAAATATTGATTTGTTTTATCGCTGCTGCTTAGTAACTGTTCCCTTCTACGTAGACAATTTCTGTGGTTCCACGGCAAAACGTGACATGTCATTTCTTGCTGTTTTTCAGAGTGAGTTTTTAAAGTTTGAAAGACCGTATAAAACCATAGTACTCATTTTGTAGCAACGGATTGGAGAGAAAAATAATAGAGATACGCATGTCACCTTTTGCCACATTAAAGCTACCATCAGGATCAGGCCTGCAGAACTCGCAAGTAGGGGAAATATGACGTCAGCCTCACTCCACTTCTATTGGGGATGATCGACTTCCGCCGCGAGAATGAATGCTGATGCAGCCGAGAGTAAAGGCTGGTTGACAATAAACCGGAAACGAGAATCGGAACGAAAACGAAAACGGTAAAATTGTTAAAATGTGTAAATTTAAATGTGATCATTCACAATTAACGAAAAGCTTGCCGGAGCCCAGGATCGGGAACGGAGAGTTGGCCAAGTTTCAACTTTGGCGTTCATGTTTCCGATCACAGCCCACTAGATTCATTCTATTGCCATCTAAAAGCTATTTTATCGTCATATATTTTGTAGCAAGAAGACAGTGACATAACCTATGCATTATTTTGTTCTGTGCTGTGCATCATGGAGCAAATTTTATTTGATGAGATTCTAATATTGAGTGTTGAGGAAAATCCTCACGTTTACGATAAGCGGCGCGCCTCGTATAAAGATGAGAAAATGAAGGAGAATACGTGGCTTTCAATAGCTGCATCTTTGAACACCGATCGGAAGTGAATCATATTTTATTACTGTACTGGTTGTATTACACACTACATATTCATGCTTCAATTCAATAACTACTGCTGTGTTCATTTTTGTTCTATTACAAATGTTTCTTCTCTAATTATTTTACGTTATGGTAGACTTAAAATAGGTTGTGATAATAAAGATGCATGGGCATATTTATAGTACCGTACCTAATGAAATGTTTCAGTTGAAATTTCGAAGTTGGTTAACCTGTGTTTATGTTGGCTGCCTTGTACTCATGAGAGAACGTCATTCGTCAATTATACACAAATAACATCAGAATGCGTAATATCGACTTTACATATCGTTATTGACATGCATATCGATATGCATAGTCGTCTACGTTCTCGGTTTATTGTCAATAAAAAATTTTCATATTCACGTCCTCTGCTTCTCGTTTTCATTCTGGTTCTCGTTCCCAGTTTATTGTGAACCAGCCTTAACTAGAACGCCGTGACTGCACAGGTAGAACAGGTGGGTGGGATAAGAAAGGGGAGGAAAGCAGTCGCTCTCAAGAGCTACAGTTCTACAGATCTGATCAGGATGCACAACATATCGCAAAATCTCATTTTCGCCAAAAATATACATCACCTTATATTTAGAAGGCCACAGTCGGTTGTACGTAAAATTAATATTTTCACAGTGGAGAAACGTTCTTTAATAATATTATACACTAGTTTCACTGTGTTTACAATACAATTCAATATGTTTATTACTTCCTTTTTATCAGCTGTAGTTAGTTGGGGAAGTTAACACTAGATGGCTCTGGCCACATTGTTAATAGTTTCACTTATTTTAAAAGAAATCTAGGGCTCTAGGCCATGCTAGCCAATGAAATATGATTGTAGATCATGAAATTAAATATTTTATTTTTAATAATAATTGTAATTTTATTCGCAAACTAGTTCTAATAAAAACCACTTTGAGTTTTCATTTACCGTAGATAAATTTACTTGAAACTGAAGATGCACGTAAATTTGTTGTTAAAATTAAAACCTTTCAAGACATTACCCATGACAGTTGCTTGTAAGTGAGAATGCGGATATGCAGTACGAAGTATAATGACAATTATTTATTTATTGCATATCAGAGCATGAGATGTGCGGAATAAAACTCTCTACATTAATAGTTGTTTGTAAGTAGTGCGAGTGTTACAAAAAAGTACACTCACAGCAGTAGTAGTAGTAGTAGTAGTAGTAGTAGTAGTAGTAGTAGTAGTAGTAGTAGTAGTAGTAGTAGCAGTAGTAGTAGATTTTATTTTACGACGCCTTCAGGTTATTCAGAGTCGAAATTCGAAGTCAAATAATGGCCGACAATATTTTCCTGCAGCTCTGAATCTTGGACAGGATTCTTTTAAGTGTCATAAATAACCTACGATTCGAGGCTCTCCAGAACGATGTCATACAAAGGATTTCATTGCTCTTTAAGATCTATAGCCCTCTGTTGGGATTACATGGACAGTGACATGTATGCCGGAGCAAAGGATGCTGATAATTTCTTAGTGGTTGGAACACGCGGAGTGCAGTACGAGGAAGAAGTACAAAAATATCTTCCTTCGACAATCAAATATCGGATAACTTACACCATCAATTTAGGTCTATATTCCAACTATAATAAGAGAAGTTTAAAAACTATAGGAATGATTTTTTTAAGATTCGAAAGGATTCGTTTGTATACCTCGAGCTAAAAGAAACTATCTTTAGCTTCACAGTTCATATAAGAATTTACTTGGTAAACTCCAATACTGCATTCGAGGAACAAAGTTCGACTGTGACTTCCACGTGTTGATTGCAAAAATCGCACGTTTTCAGTTTCACCATCTGGCTATGGCTATACACAATCTTGTTCAGGGGTGAGGTAGAGCTACTGACTGAATGAAGCGTAAATTATACAGGAGAAATTATTGTAATTTCTTCCTAAATGTTACATGAACATGTATAAATAGTAGTATTGTGGGATTTAATCGATTAATCTAATCGATCAATTTCTGTTATAAAATTAATCGATCAAAAATATTTATTCGAATAATCGAGTCGTTTAAAATTAATCGATTGTAGTTGATATTAATTATTATTTTGTTAATACAAACTCATACTAAAAATTCCGACAATATTCCTCTCTCTGAAATTGCTTACTTAAAAGCACAATAGTACTGTTATTTTCTAACTGCAAAGCAGGTAGCGTAGGGAAAATCTTTGCACAAACACTTCAGAAAGAGATGGAGATATGAGGACAGTGACCTAGTCCACCTCTATTGAAAGTTTAAACACAATGCGAAAACCTTATTAAGTTTTATGATTTTCCAAGAAAACTTCCACCTTGTTGTCAGCTCATCTTCCTAGCCTATGAAACACATACTTTGCTGGGATTCGTTCTCCTCATCCCTTATAAAATAGCCATGTCTACACTGTGTGCAAGTGAGAGCGTAACTATCTTCTTCTCTTTCTAAAATCTGGCAATTCTATTACAATAGGGGCCAGTCTTCTGTTTCGACCGCTGTACTTTTGCAGTTGCAGTTTCTGTACTGAGTTTGTATATGAAGGTTGTGTGTTTAGTTTGATAAAGAAAAAAAATCAGTTTCCTGTGGTCTGTGAAAAGTGTAAACTCCATTACGTCATATGAGAATTTGAGAGGTAAACTCGGTGAAACGTTTGGATTTATATTGAACGATCGTGGAGAAGTGCTTGACAAAAAAAAGTTTTTCGTGTTTAGTGATGCAAGAAACATTGTTACTAAACGTAGAGCAGCACTTAATTCGGAGCATGTGAATGCACTCAGATGTTTAAAATCATGGATGAAGCAGTATTAACTAGGTGAGTTTTCATACTTTTTGTTATTTATGTTTGTCTCAAAATTTCCGGAGAAATTGACACAATAAATTATAAGCCTCATAATAAATGTGTTTGTAAGTAATTAACATAGTTGTTTTGTAATATAATGATACAATATATACTGATATATAACATTTAATACTTATGCTCATCACCGAACACAAGTTAAATTTAACAATAATTGTGTATTACTGTATATTACAACATTTTTTCAAATCGATCAAAACTCGATTAATCGATTAAATTCAAATAGTTAACCGATTAAATATTTTGATCGATCGACAGCACTAGTAAATAGTAAAATAAAGCAAAGAGAGCACTATATGCTGACGGATTATCAGCTGGATGAATGACAGTGTCTCCAACGAGACCCGATCTTCTGGGACGCGTCACACCTCCAACACGACAATTAATTACTGTAGCGTGAACAGGCGCGAGTCTCTGGTACGTTCCGTGTAGCCATTAACTGATGGTGGTTGTACACGTGATTTAGTACAGGTACGAAGACCTGTTATACTGAACGATACCTTCTGTACACACAACCATACATTTCAATACCTCATAATTATACGATACAGTATGTCGTATAGGCCTACGAATAAAGATGAAAGAAACATCGATGATGATGATGATGGATGATAACGATGACGACAGTGTAGGTTATGGCCATCAGATGGACCGTTTCTACGCAAAATGATTCACGAGTTTTCTTTTTTCTCTTGGCTGTAGTCCATTATTTGTGGAGATACATCATATCAGTGTTCATTCACTCCTACAAAACGTCTATACATTATGCTTATACAGGGTGATTCAGGACCTTTGCAACAAATTCTGGGGATCGATAGATCTCGCAACGAGGATAATTTTTCGTAAAACAACCCATGTTCTCCGATGCCTCGTTTAGGAGCTAAGCGACATCGAAAAAAAGACAGGTTTTTAGTGACAATAACAATTATGATATGAATTATTTTTCAAGTATGCTTGCTGACAAGTTACAGGTGTTCAAAGTGTCTATCCTGAACCTGATTACATTCATTACACCGTCGTAGCATCGGTCTGTATCGAATTTGATCAAAAGCAGCTAATACTCGCACGGTCGGTTCCTCTCTGGTGTCAATTCGAGTGGTGTATTACTTCACATGTCTCAAAAGAAAAAAAAAAAAAGATTAAGAGCGTGAAGTCGGGTGATCACACTGGCCAGGCAACAGGTCCGGCTCTCCATATCCATTGCTCCCAGTAGATGTTCAGATGTGCTCGTACAACCAGGCTGAAGTGTGTTGGGACGTTATGTTGAATCACATGTCCCCTCACATCGTGAAGATGTAGTACAGTAGTGGCAAAAAACCGTACCGACCATTGTAGCTGATTTCAGAACCTTGTTCACTCCAGAGCACGATAGACTGGTAACTAAGACTTTCGTGGTTCGAATCCTGCCTGGGAAGGAAACTTTTTTTTGTTCCTTATTCAAATTTATTCCCAATACTTTTCGATTGCTGGTAAAATTCAAGTTCTGGGAATAATAAGTTAATTAAGTAGTAAAATATCGCTGCAATCGAGAAGTATTGGGAATAAATTTGAATAAGGAACAAAAAAAAAGGTTTCCTTCCCAGGCAGGATTCGAACCACGAAAGTCTTAGTTACCAGTCTATCGTGCTCTGAGTGAATAAGGCTATGAAATCAGCTACAAGGGTCGGTCTGTTTTTTTTTGCCACTACTGTACATCTTTGATGAGCAGTGGTAACGTGTTCCGAAGAGCGCTCCATTCAAAAGGGGCAGCAAAATGATAGGACACTTGTAACCTGTCCGCAAGGGTACTTGAAGAAATAAATGAATAATTCATTTCATAATTAACTGTAAATGTCACTAAAACCTGTCTTTTTTTCGATGTTGCGTAGTTCCTACGGGAGACATCGGAGAACAAGGGTTGTTTTACGAAAAGTGATCCTCACTGCGAGATCTATCGATCCCCAAGTTTGTTGCAGAGGTCCTGGATCATCCTGTATTTATTTATTATCAAGAATAAGTGTGACTTCGTGATTTCCCTCAACCCAAAACGAGCAAACGCTGGGTAATTTTCGGTGCTGGACCCCGGACTCATTTCACCGGCACTGTCACCTTCATGTCATTCAGACGCTAAATAACCTAGATGTTGATACAGCGTCGTAAAATAACCCAATAAAATATAAAATAGGTGTGACTTCAGTTCACAAGATGGGATAACAAAAGATCATGCAGGCTAATAAGTTGTAGAAGGATTAAAAGTAAAACATACAGTACAAAATAAAATATCACTAGACGAAATATAAAGAACATACATAACTTCTTGAAAATGACATTCCGACACCAACTCCGATGCTTTTGAGAGACACAGATAGCATGACCAGCAACAGTTCGAGTTTTGACGAAAAGGTCCTAAGACCTAGCCCCCAATTTCATAGCGATAAAGATATGCTACTTTAACCAAACGATATCAGTAACCATTAACTAGTATATTCAATCTCATTATAAAATACAACTGTTTCCCTAAAGAATGGAAATGTACAAAAATTACTCCAATCTTCA
Source organism: Periplaneta americana (assembly GCF_040183065.1). Taxonomy (NCBI): domain Eukaryota; kingdom Metazoa; phylum Arthropoda; class Insecta; order Blattodea; family Blattidae; genus Periplaneta; species Periplaneta americana. The sequence goes on along the minus strand of NC_091124.1, from coordinate 160,348,350 downwards.
AGTCTGGTAAAATTAACGAAATTCAAAATTATAGACCTATTGCAGTTTTATCGACACCAGCTAAAATATTTGAATCATTAATATATAAACAAATTTATACTTACGTAGTAAAATCAATTTCACATGATCAACATGGGTTTATGATTGGAAGATCAACTGTTACAAATTTACTACATTTCACTCAATTTGTTTCCTCCCAACTAGATAATAAATTACAAGTTGATGTTATTTATACAGATTTTCAGAAAGCATTTGATAAGGTTGACCATGATATTCTTTTATTGAAATTGAAAGAATATGGATTTTCCTTCTCATTACTATCGTTAATTAAATCATACTTGAAAGGAAGAGTACAAGTTGTGAACTTTCATGGACATACTTCTAAGCCTTTTACGGTAAATTCTGGTGTGCCTCGAGGTTCCAATCTTGGTCCATTATTGTTTTTATTGTTTGTTAATGATATTGTGAATTGTGTACAACATTCTAAAATTTTATTATTTGCGGATGATATTAAATTGTATAAAGAAATCAAAACTATATCAGATTGTAAGCTACTTCAAACAGATATTACAAACTTACATATATGGAGTATTAATAATAAATTGTTATTTAATATAAATAAGTGTATACATATGACCTTTTCTAGATTGAAAAATACAATTAAATTTTCATATAAAATAGAGGCAAAAGTTTTACCAGCAGAAAATGAACATAAAGATTTAGGTATATTATTTAGCAGCAATTTTACATTTTATAGTCATATTAATAATATTATAAATTTGTCCTATAAAAGTTTAGGTTTTGTTATGAGAAATTCTTGTAAATTCAAAGTGAAAACTATAATAATTTTGTATAATTCCATTGTTCGATCTAAATTAGAATATGCTGCTGTTATCTGGAACCCAGCTACTAACAAATATATTCTGTTACTAGAAAAAATTCAAAATAAATTTCTAAAATGGTTATATTACAGACTTTATAATGATTATCCTACCTATGAGAGTTATGCTACAATGCTTCAACATTTCCATTTTACTAGTTTGCAAATTCGACGAAATTGTCAATCTTTAAACTTTCTTTATAAAATTATTAACAATAAGCTGGACTGTGTTGGTTTATTTTATTATATAACATTATATGCACCTAAGCTTAAAACGAAATTTCGAAATTTGTTTTACATACCAAGGACAAATACTGAATCCCACAAAAATTCCCCAGTTTTCCAAATGTTACAGTTATACAATAAATTACATCCTCATCCTAATGTTGATATTTTCAATATGAATTTCTCTAGATACAGAATTATGTGTTATCATATTTTACAGAATATTGTTGTTAGTTAATTTGAAGCTACTTTCACACCTTATTTCAATTTCTCTTTTTTTCTTTCCCTTTTTTCTATTTTGTTTCAGTTTTTAATAAGTGTATGTTTCCTTTTCCTTGTTTATGTTTTATCAATTAATTTGTTAGTCGTGAACATTGTAATTGGGCTTTGCCTGTTATGTTCATCAACAAATAAATAAATAAATAAATAAATAAATAAATAAATAAATAAATAAATAAATAAATAAATAAATAAATAAATAAGACTTTGTATCTCAGAAAACAAACGAAAAATATAAGAAACACGACTAATGTCTGTACTCGAGTATGGCTTATCTGGTGTCATTCTAGCTTATCCCCTTCTCCATTTGAGGCGGACAATCTAGCGACTAGTCAAAGACCGTTCAAAAGCCAGGATGTGAGGCCATCGAGCTCGATATCCTTTCGGCAAATATCCGCTCGCCAATTTACTCAGCTTCCTTTTGAGTCTGAGTGCAAATTGATTTAGTAATCGTGTGTAAAGGCTTCCAACCGCCACAACTGCAAATCTTCCGGCGTTCACTTCCTATCTCGAATGGCTTACTCGTTAAATGAAATCTGCTTTAGAATTCCTTTCATATGTATCATTCAAATAAATAGAAATAACACGTACCTATTAATTACACATCATAGCCTACTGATTAATATTATGTCATCGTTTCTACGAAAAAAAAAATGTTTAAATTATAAGTTCTTATTAATACATACAACGCTTATGTAAATATGTTCGCTCCGTGCAGTAGTCACAAACCGATAATTTCACAGCAGATCATTTGAAATAAGTTATTTAAAACAATATGATAAATCAAATTTCTCTCGTGTAATTTTAAAATTCATTCTTAAAAACTTTTTGTTTTCCTCTACGCCAGCCGTGGCGAGAACGTGACTCGCGAGACATTGTGGCTCGCAGTGATAGCTGTGCATCGCTTGCTTCTAACCTCCCCAACCCCCATACTCTCACTCACTGGAGTCAAGCTCCGTTCCATTTGTATTTGTCTCTGACCTGCGAGTGGCATATGTCTCTCTCGAAACCATGTACGAAAGTTCCAAGTAGGATGGGAGGACGCATTTTTTTGCTGTCAATATGATGAGAATATTAAATGTATGATTTGTTCACAAGTATTACGAGGAAAACGGTTGTATAACATAAAACGGCATTATACTACATGTTACTGATGAAACATTAAAAGGCTAAGTATTATTGTTGTCATCAACATCATCATCATTATCATCATCTCTGTACGTCGACCCTTTTTCAGCAGATGTACGAATAATGCGGTTAGCTCTTCAATTTGAACTCACTGACTTACTATGCGATGTCAAATGTAAGCTAGATGTAAGGACTTGACAAATGTTGAACTTTCAAATCTTTGCCAAAAAATAAATATCCGAAGCTTCGTTCTTTCGCTTGCTCTTTTGAAGCCATGTTCGCTACAACTTACGTTTGTGAAATGAAAAATTATTTTCAACAATTAAAATAGTAAAAACCAATTTAGATCACGACTGACAGACAAATACCTTCGTGATCAACTACGACTGACAGTAAGTCACATAATTCCTGATTTTGAAAGTTTGTCGCAGAGACATTCTGAAGACAGTTAATTTTAGGTTGTGATATTGTTCATTTCTTTCTTCGTTACACGTACTAAACATTAGTTTGTAGCCTTGTCCTGTATAAAATTATATTTGAGTGCTTGACGTAAGGAAAATGAAACTCCGTTAATAAGTCAGATAGTTGCTTCACTTCCCCTTCGGGTATCCGGTTCCCTCCATAGGTGCTATGCACGTTCCAGGTTACACAGTGGCTCGGCGCACGATTACATTTTCGCCACCGCTGCTCTACGCATTTACGCAAAACCTACAATCATGCTGTCTTAAAAGAGGTTTCCTATGCTAATTCTACACTAAGTTTAAGGGATATTTGAATTCCGAAATATACAGAAATATAATTGAGTAAAATCATGCAAAAAATGAAAAGAAAATACGGGCTACTCTTCAGAATATTTTTACTACAGATAAACAAACAAAACATAATTGACTGCATACATGTAAATAATAAATAGGGCTAGGATTCTTACGTAAATATTTTATTTGCACCATAACAGAAACAAATTAACACAACAGCATTTTCCTGGCGGGCATAAACCTTCGAGCCATGCTGTAAGACTTGCATGACAAAACATCCTCATGACCACACCGTGAAAACGAATTCACTAAATTGGACATCATCTCATCTCTAGCTCTGTGCATCACTGTCCCTGGCACAGAACATCTCCCACATGCTTGGATAACAAGGACACAAGTCTTCCTGTTAAGAGCATGCTTAGGCACACATACATACATACATACATACATACATACATACATACATACATACATACATACGGGCTATTCCATCTCAAATCTACCAAAATATGGAGAAAATTGACCTTGCAATTTTTAAATACAATGAAACTTTTTCTGTCCGTTGACAACTGTGGTATAATGTTTTGTGCAAAGTTTGAGGCATCAGAACTTCATAGTGTTTAAATTAAAAATATTTAAATTTATCGTATTTTCATAAAATTAGCAACTTTAAAACTGTTGTGGCTCCGAAACCCTTTTACCCAATGATCAAAATCATGGTTTATTTTGATGCTCAGAAATTAAAGTTTATATTGATATGTAAACAGTTTTTCTTATTTTTGATGGAAATGGATAAATTTAGATTTTTCTTCATTAAAACGCATTTGCCCACGAAAAAAAATATTTTTAAAATATATGGTTAGATTCCGCATTGAAAGTACAAATAAACACATTTTTTACTGGTGCACCGTCGATAGGAAAGTACTGAAAATATCAAATAAAGAAAAGAAATAGTACGCGCGTGAACTAACCAGCTGACTGTGAGGCAGGAGCTAGCCGAGACAAGCAAGGCCAAGAGACAAACACGTGATGTTTCGTCTAGTAGCGCATAGCTGGGCTAGCTTTATCACAAGTTTTCATAAACACAGGAGTAAAATGACGCCCAACGCTCGCTTATCTTCATCTCTCGTCCAGTGCGTGCGGTACTGCGCCGTTCAAGTCCAGGCGTGCGAAAATAATTTATTTAATACTCTCGAAACTTATTGCCGAGCCACTAAGCAAACAATACCGAATCCCTCTTAATAATGCACGGTTTTTTTCTAAATATTTTTTTATATTTTTACAAATGGGCAAAAAGCCTAAAAGTAAGTAAAATCAGATTATCTGTCTCTCTGTATACAATAAAAATAAGGATTACTCCTTAACATAACCTACCAAATGTCAGCTTCAAAATGAGCTCCCGTTCAATGTTCTGCAGTAAATGGTTCCAGAGTTCTGAGCGCTGAAAGAGGCTTGTTTTTATAAAATACGCTAAATTTGTCGCTCAATAATACGAAAACCGTTCGACTTTCGACAGTATATTTTTGAAAATGCACTTCCTCAGCACCTTGTATAAATAGGGAAAAAATTGGAGTATAAAAGTGAGTGGTTTTTTACTGATCGATTTCATATGGAATAGCCTATACATTCTGCTTGCTTACAAACACCTATACATGAAGACCTTTTTGGACTTTTGACAGTCTGGTAATGTGAAGAATGAAGATATATCTTATATATATTTCTGAATACCATCTCCGATGATGCAATGATAAGCGAGAATGCTACCTAGTAGATATGGGCGATAAATAGCGATAAATTTTGAATGTAAGCTTCTCATTCAACCACAGGAGATGGTAAATCTACGATGCTGGGGACTAAATTTTAATTCTCTTTTAAAAGGAAACAAACCATGCTAAGGATTTTTATCGTCCTTAAAATCCATCGTCCTTCGACCTGGTTCGAAACTGCGGACCTCAGACTCAGAAATGGTAATACCAAGAACGGTGAGCACTAGAGTATCTAAGAAGACTAGCTATATGTATGTTTGTTTTATCAAATATTTTTTCGCAAGTTAGCATCAGTAATTAAATGTTTTATTAAAGTAATGCACTTGGGTTTTGGGTTCCACCTTGAGCACCAGCATACTATTTGTAAGGTCTGAGAGATTATTCGTAGACAAAACTATTGTTATGCACGATACATTTAATATTTCTGTTTTCAGTTGACCTCAATTTAAGAAATCTTATCACAGTCACACAGACTAAACATTAGGGGAGAGTCGGGTAGTATCGGACATCGGGTAATATCGGACAATGCGTTTCTTTCATCTACCACCATATGGTAGTACCTGAATGACATGGTTACGTTTCTCTATGCGACATCACAGAAACGTAACCATGTCAATCAGGTACTATCATCGTGTGGTAGATGAAAGAAACTCACTGTCCGATATTACCCGATGTCCGATGCTACCCGACTCTCCCCTATATAACTTTATTGTATTTCCTCAGGCGACCATACACATGACAGAATATAGGCTGATATAGTTTAAACGCTGTGAACTCCCATTACCTAAAGTTAGAACGACACCGAATCTCCCGGTAATGTAAACCGGGATATCGCAATAAAAGCAGGAAAGCAAGTATGCTCTACGCTGGATTTGAACCCGATTTTGACCTCAACGAGCTGAACTCGTAGCCGTTGAGTGCACCGCGACTATACATATAACCTACATATACATATACATACATATACATATAAATCACTAGTTCGTCCAGTAATGGAATATGGTGCTGCATGTTGGGATCCTTACAGATTAGAACATATTAAGACACTAGAAAAGATTAAAAAACGGGCTCTCAAGTGTTGTCGTAATAATTCACCATTAAAATGGGACACACTCACGGACCGGAGAACGCGAATTCGATTATGCGCAATGTTCAAAACATACAGAGGTGAGCCTGCCTGGAGAGAAATAAAAAAATAGGTTGCAGCCGCCAAATCACTCTTCAAGGAACTACCACTCATATAAATTGAGGGAAGGAAGACAGAGGACGGACACTGGAAAGTTTTCTTTTCTCAATCGTACTATCAGGGACTGGAATGCTTTACCTGCAGACTTACCAATAACCAAAAATGTTTTTAAAAATAGGCTTAAGGACTTTACTAATAGACGGTAGTATATTACACACACTACTTAAAGGCTGTAATTGATATCTTATTTGAAGTGTTCTATCAGTGAGGAAGTGTGTTGTGTCAGTGAAGTGTGTAGTGACAGTGAAGTCTATTGTGTAAGTGAAGTGTGTTGGTGTCAGTGAAGTGGCTGTGCGAAGTATTTGAACACTGAAATGGTTAGAAGTGTTAGTGAAATCAGGTAGAATCAGTACAGTGAGTGAGTTGACAGCGAAATAAGTGTAGTGCCGAAAGGTACTTGTGCAGGTATGAACCTGTCACACTCGTGACTCTTAGTTCGAACGTAGGGTTAAGATACAAATTAGATTTACTTTAAATGTTATTTTAAGTGACCATGCTTCATTTAATTTAGGATGGTCATTATTATCATTATTATTATATTATTATTAATTATTGTTTTTATTAGTTGTGTTTATTATTAATTGTCATTATAGAGTGTAATTAGTTACCACTGCCACCGGGTATATACCCATTTGCACATACATACCTACTATAGTATTATTATTATTATTATTATTATTATTATTATTATTATTATTGTTACTTTTTATTCCATTGTTTTCTGTATTGCTGTTATTTATACTTGCTATGTATTTTTGTACTATTCGTTGGCCTTAACTCTGTCAGTAAAAATAAATCAATTAAATAAATGAATAGGCCTAATAATTTAAATTGAAGGAAAGGCCATCGTAATATCAGTCTTTATCATTGTAAGGACTGTGAACAGTCTACGAAGTCTGTCAAAATATACATTATGTTAAAATCAAACAGTATTAAAACACATTAGAAATATAATTAAAATTCATTTGCTAGACATGTTTCGGGAAGTGCTATCCCATCATCAGTAGCATTGAGCCCGGTTCAGCTGTTCATGCTAGTGCATCCTGCATCAGACTGAATCGGCAATACGTATATACCGGCCTCAATGCTACTGATGATGGGATAGCAATTCCCGAAACATGTCTAGCAAATGAATTTTAATTGTATTGCTATATATATATTTTTAATATTGTTTGATTTTAACATTCATTCCTTGAGTGTTCTGCCCTAGGGCACTCCAAACCCAGCTTTCTCCAATCTTTCCTATTTTCTGCTTTCCTCTTTGTCTCCTCATATGATCAATATCTCTTAATGTCGTCTATCATCTGATATCTTCTTCTGTCCCGAACTCTTCTCCCGTTCACTATTCCGTCTAGTGTCCTGAACTCTTCTCCCGTTCACCGTTCCTTCCAGTGCATCCTTCAGTAGGCAGTTTCTTCTTAGCCAGTGGCCCAATCAATTCCTTTTCCTCTTCCTGATCAGTTTCAGCATCATTCTTTTTTCACGCACTCTTTCCAACACAGCTTCATTTCTTATTCTGTCTGTCCACTTCACACGTTTCAGTCTTTTCCAGATCCACATTTCAAATACTTCTATTCACTTTGTTGTAATATCCATGTTTCTGCCCCCATACAATGCTACACTCCATACAAAGCACTTCACTAGTCTCTTCCTTAATTCTTTTTGCAGAGGTCCGCAGAAGATGCTCCTTTTTCTATTATAACCTTCTTTTGTCATTGCTATCCTCCTTTTGACTTCCTGGCAGCAGAACATGTTACTGCTTGTAGTACACCCCAAGTATCTGAAGCTGTCCACTTGCTCTACTGCCTTATTTAGAGTTCTCAAGTTTACCTTCTTTATTTTTCTTCCTACGATCATGGTCTTCGTCTTGTTTACATTTATCTTCATCCCATTCTGTTCACAGTTGTCATTTATATCCAGTAGCATGAAAAACACTGATGCATTTAAACTAATATACACAACTACGTAAACTACGAGGTCTAGTTTTGAGTCATGAATAGAACGTCACCTGCAGCACAAACAAATGAAAGTATTCCCTAAAAGTACCTACGTGTGACACGCGCCAAACATGACGTCACGTCAATATAGCCGATGAACAACTAACTTATCTCCGTACGTCCTGGTCCAGAATATGGTCCTCAGTCATAACATTAGTACTGGATGTACTAGTATTGGTGTAGTATATATATATATATATATATATATATATATATATATATATATATATATATATTGTATTTCTAACTTAATTTGTTTTGAAAATCTCATTTAATATTAAATGTAGTATCTTCAGTTCTAAACTATAGCTAAATAACTCATTGTCAGTATATTTCGTATTTGAAAATATTCTTTATAATTCACCTTGGAACAAAAAAAAAAAAAATTCTCTTTTACTTATTCCACTATTTCGCTAAGCAGATGTGGTGACGAGATGAATAACATCGGACATTGTGAAGGAAGTGAAAGACAAAAGCTTACTAGTCATCACCATGAATCACATCAACCTTGGGTAAAACAGGTTAAATAATGCTCCATGACCTCTGTGGGTGTTTGTTTAAAGCGATTTATAAGCTTTCTCATTCATGAGGTAATGCGAGAATAAACAACAGAAAACTGAAGACAGACAATAATACAAAATGATCTACGTAGAAGCCTACCGACCAAGATTTCTTCATATCATTGAGAAAATTAAGATGAACAAAAGCATTATTTTGTACCCGTATTGTATTAGCCACTATCACGGCTCTGTACCTCGAGATATAGATACCTAACTTTTGAAACACCTGCCGCTTTGAAATCTAGAAATCGAAGATTAAACCTTCCACTACAAACCTAGTCACACAAATCTGAAGCTACTGTACTACAGTCGACAGCCGCGTCTGTGCCTCAAATGCTAACGTGTTGGTCTTCCATCCAGACGGCTCGGGTTCGATCACCGGATAGGATGGAATTTGTGGACAAAGCAGACGTTGTAGAGGGCTTTTCTCGGATTACTCCCATTCTCTGTATCGTTCCACTAATACTCTCCACTTCCTTCCTCATTTCATTTACCAACAGCAATAGTAAAAATAGGCTGGAATGAAGTCTTGGGGATAGTACGAATTTCCAATGATGATATAGGAAGGGTTTGGGGCTCCGGGCTGCTGATGCTCATCAGGCTACTCGTCTGCGAAACGGGACCTGGCTTTATCAGGGACTGAGACAGGATGGTCCACCTGTCAGCGTCGGATTCACGAATGCCACCAACGCCAGTTGTCGTACTTGGAAAAATCGTCCCGTATACAGCGTGGATGGTAACCTCTGCACTAAAATAAAACTGATAATATATCACGAGAAAAGATTTAAAAATCGGAATAAGTTTTTTCTTTAACATTCACCGTTTTAGAGGAAATCGTTATGTTTCTATGAAGCATCACGGCTACAGCAATAACTCTAGCTAGCGCGGCCTGCACTTCTTACCTTCTCCTCCCCCTCTGCTGTAATCAGTCGTTGACACGAGACAGTGTCCTGCGTTGCAAGTTTTATTTTAACGATTTTCGCAATTATTCTATTGAAATTCATGGCTAAACGGTTTAATTTGCAAAAAAAAAAAATTATTCAGTACATTAACTGTACAGATAAGTTTTACCTATCTGCTTGTAGGGCAATTAGCCATTTCTCTCGGGCCATTACCGCAACAGAGCGTTGCAAACATTAAGCAAATACTTTTTCTTTTCCTGCTTAACGGTGCTTCATCGAAGGAAAAGTGTAAAAGTTTTGTATATTTAACTTGTAGAATCACCTCTTAAATTTTGGTGCATCGGTCCCCTTCCACTTTGTACAGGGCGCACAATGAGCCAAAGCATGCCTAATGTGCGAACCCATCCCGGATCCGTCCTCGTAAACCCCAGACAAGCCAAGCCAATATAGTTTATAATATTTAACTTACTGTTAGCCTACTGTTATTAACATTATAAATTTAATTTTACAAATATCAATAAAGGAATTTAGATAATAAATTTAACACAGCGTCGTTAAATCATTTAAAAATCAGTAAAGGAATACCCACCAAGAGCGTTAAAGGCGATTAAAGGTATTAACTTGGCTTCTCATTCGAAATGAAGTGAACGGGAGGTCCCAGTCACAGATTTACGACAGACAGTGAAAACTTCGACCTTATTTGTAATTTAATACTGATACCGTCTGGAAGACAACCTTTATACAGTACTACGCATTTACGTAGGCATATTGCAGACAAACTTATCTACACTGTTAACTTTTAACAGAAACCTAACCATGTAGGAGTTAAATTTGTCCACGGTTCCGTGAATTTTGAAGTAAAATTCTATATAAAGCATCCTTTCTATTGCGGCGACTCTTCAACAGGAAACGGAAGATAACATCAAGACTAACGAAAATGTGTACGCTTGCTTTACTTATTTCTACGTGTAACATCGCACTGTTATTAGTTACGGTATTAATAATGACTATAATTCAAAATTAGAAGCTGAAGGAACTCAATCATATTCAACTTGAAGAGGAAAGTAGAAGGGATGTTGCTGTACTAAAGAAAATGAACTTGGGTGCCGCACGAGTCTTGCAACACAGATCTGTGATCAAAAATCATGAAGATTGGTTAGGAGTTTGGTTTATTTTACGACCATTTATCAACTGCGATGGTTATCTAGCGTCTGAGTGAAATGATGGTGATGTCAGAGGAAGGAGTCCGAGGTCCAACGCCGAAATATACCCAGCATTTGCTCTTAAAAAGATTGAGAGAAAACCCTGGAAAGAACCTCAATCAGGTAACTTGTTCCTGAACCAGGAATTGAACCTCGTTCCACGGTCAGACGTGCTAACCGTTACTCTACAGCGGTGGACTAGTTAGAGTAGACGATGTTACATAATAAATTATCATTCAGTAAACTTAGTACACTTGCCAATCCAATAGCAAACACGAACTCAGTAGTAACCGAATTCTGCTGTTGTGTGCTAGGGAACAACACTCTTCATTGAAACAGTGTGTCTTACAAGCAGGGGTTCCAACTCGTCAAGCCAAATATCACGAAGTAATAGTAAAAAAATCACCAGAAAATCACCGAAATATATATAATTTATTAGTTTTACTCATATTGGAGCATTTATATTAAAATACAAATAAAAGAAACGTCCCATTATTCAGAAATTATAATCCTATTTTAAAGCTTAGAACATTTCCCCTTCTGCCTCCTCTTCAAAGAAGACATCCTCCTCTCGAGAAGTTGTCACTGCGGGCGTACATGACTCAAGGGTATCAATTTGTTTAACTACACCTTCTGGTAAACTGTAGTTAAGGCAAAATTTGTCGACTCTTTTCAAGCTGAATGTAATACACATACTGTAGTACAGGCTGACCAGACGTCCCCGATTTCCGGGGACAGTCCCCGGTTTTGAGTTGCTGTCCCCGGGGACCAAATGTCCCCGTTTTGTCCCCGGAAATTAATTTTGTCCCCAGAAGCTTTGATTTTGTTTCAATAAAATTTAGACATAAATATTTAATGATCGTGATGAAAGTGCTGCGATTCAACGTTCCTCAGTATCAGACAGAAGAATCAGCGAGCACAGTATGAGATATTTTGGACTCTACGAGAAGAACATAACATCTTTGCCTTTGTTCATCTTAGCATTCGCATTGCGCAGAAGCGTTACAACTGCAGCAGCGTCCATTTCTAAGTAGTTCAAAAATGAGAAATTGTGTGACAAACCAACAGGTGAAATGTGGTATGATGTTTTTCAACACCTAAAAAAAAAATTTCATTCCGTTTGAAAATCTTCTCAAAATAGTGTCATTAATCATATGTCTTCCAGTCAGTAATTCATCAGTTGAAATACTTTTCTCCACATCTTCTCAAATACTGTCATTAATCATGTGTCTTCCAGTCAGTAATTCATCAGTTGAAATACTTTTCTCCACATCTTCTCAAATACTGTCATTAATCATGTGTCTTCCAGTCAGTAATTCATCAGTTGAAATACTTTTCTCCACATCTTCTCAAATACTGTCATTAATCATGTGTCTTCCAGTCAGTAATTCATCAGTTGAAATACTTTTCTCCACATCTTCTCAAATACTGTCATTAATCATGTGTCTTCCAGTCAGTAATTCATCAGTTGAAATACTTTTCTCCACATCTTCTCAAATACTGTCATTAATCATGTGTCTTCCAGTCAGTAATTCATCAGTTGAAATACTTTTCTCCACATCTTCTCAAATACTGTCATTAATAATGTGTCTTCCAGTCAGTAATTCATCAGTTGAAATACTTTTCTCCACATCTTCTCAAATAGTGTCATTAATCATGTGTCTTCCAGTCAGTAATTCATCAGTTGAAATACTTTTCTCCACATCTTCTCAAACAGTGTCATTAATCATGTTTCTTCCAGTCAGTAATTCATCAGTTGAAATACTTTTCTCCACATCTTCTCAAATAATGAAATTAATCATGTGTCTTCCAGTCAGTAATTCATCAGTTGAAATACTTTTCTCCACATCTTCTCAAACAGTGTCATTAATCATGTGTCTTCCAGTCAGTAATTCATCAGTTGAAATACTTTTCTCCACATCTTCTCAAATAATGAAATTAATCATGTGTCTTCCAGTCAGTAATTCATCAGTTGAAATACTTTTCTCCACATCTTCTCAAACAGTGTCATTAATCATGTGTCTTCCAGTCAGTAATTCATCAGTTGAAATACTTTTCTCCACATCTTCTCAAATAGTGTCATTAATCATGTGTCTTCCAGTCAGTAATTCATCAGTTGAAATACTTTTCTCCACATCTTCTCAAACAGTGTCATTAATCATGTGTCTTCCAGTCAGTAATTCATCAGTTGAAATACTTTTCTCCACATCTTCTCAAATAATGAAATTAATCATGTGTCTTCCAGTCAGTAATTCATCAGTTGAAATACTTTTCTCCACATCTTCTCAAACAGTGTCATTAATCATGTGTCTTCCAGTCAGTAATTCATCAGTTGAAATACTTTTCTCCACATCTTCTCAAATAGTGTCATTAATCATGTGTGTTCCAGTCAGTAATTCATCAGTTGAAATACTTTTCTCCACATCTTCTCAAATACTGTCATTAATCATGTGTCTTCCAGTCAGTAATTCATCAGTTGAAATACTTTTCTCCACATCTTCTCAAACAGTGTCATTAATCATGTGTCTTCCAGTCAGTAATTCATCAGTTGAAATACTTTTCTCCACAGTGAACTCAATCTAGACTGATGAAAAGTCAAGAAAGAAAGTTGAAACAGTTAAAGCTTTGTTAGGCCTACAAGTGAAAATAAATTTTCATTCCTCATTTGAAGAAAGTGAAGCTACATGGGAATGAACAGATCCTTAAAAAGATACCTTCTTCAGACAAGTACTTGTAAAATGTATGTGTTAGAGTTCAGTGTGTACGAATATTATATGAAAGACTTCCATGCATGCGTCAGTACTGAAATTGAATTCTTAGTGGCTATAATTATCTGTATATAGGAGTTACGTGTGTTTATGCATTTAATACAAAACGTTAAAATACTCCACAAAATTAGTGTGCAAAGTTCTATCATTGTATCTACTGTTACATGTATTTTCTCCCACTTTTCAACGGAGAGTGACTAGGCAAGCGTTTGTGGATTTTGTTGAAATTGCCGATGTCCCCTGCTGGACCATAAAAAATCTGGTCAGCCTACTGCAGTAGCATGAAGTGTTTCAATTTTAATTTTATTTCGCAACTTAAATTTGGTCAAAATTCACTATACACTAAACACGTGTTCGACATCGACATTTGAGCATGGAAATGATAAAGTACGTGTAGTAAGTTCAAAAAGGGATTTTCACTAACAGTAACACAACTCCGCACTGCACTTCTCTTCTAAAGTACAGTAAAAATTTAAAAAGGCCGTTGCATAGGGAAAAGTACCAGCAACTAATAAACAAAATGAATTGCTAATGAAACAGAACAAAGATGCACTGACTTCTGTACCAGTTTGTTCCTACTTTCTGTTCATGACTCCATAATTAAGCCTACTATTCTGTGAGGTGATGGAGTGATGCAATCATTGTGATGATAGGAAGGGGAAAACCCACATGGAGACGTTACACATTGTTTTGAAAAGCTAAGTGAAGCAAACCTTTTTCCAATCAATTAAGATTTAAGGTTAATTAAATGAAAAACCAGAATAAATCAAATATTAATTTTATGTGTTCAAAACCCCAGATTTGTCACTAGACTTCCTTTAAAAACACCAGAATTTCGACATCTCTCTAAATGACATTTTTTGGCACCAAATGGCTTCCCAAAAATACCAGATCTAGTGACAAAATCACCAAACTGGCAACACTGCATACAAGGGAAGGTTTTGGACCTCCCGACGAGAATTGCCACGAGACCAAAGTATAGCCAGGCAACATTCAAAATATAATAATAATAATAATAATAATAATAATAATAATAATAATAATAATGATTTATTTAACCTGGCAGAGTTAAGGCCATACGGCCTTCTCTAACACTCAACCAGGAGTAAAAACTGCGTTATAAAAACACTACAAATTTACAAAGTACACTACAATTTTCTCGTTTATCGTGTGACGTCATTGTTCTACATGACTTATCCCCGCTTCAGTCTGACAGGTAGGAGCATTTGGTTTCTGCGCACTTTGAAATGTATGTTGCCGCGCTACAACTGGTGCGAAGTGCGGCGTTGCACAATCGCCTGTAACCCCTATAACATGGCTGTGAAGCGCAAGCCTGTAATGTTTGTAACTACTAATTGTCAAACACACTGTACCTGAGGGCTCTAGTGTCATTAGGTGATACTGCGCATGCCTGATAGGTGTCCTTTGTGTTCATCAGTGACTGGTGCTGAAGTAGTAGTATTCAGGATATAGGCCTGTTCCTACACTAACAAATACTGTATGTGGAATACGTGTAGACAAGGCCTGCACAAGGTTTGCGCTCTCCGAGCCGGCTCACAGCTCATGAGCGGAATGCAGGTATTAGCTGCGCTCTGTATAAGGGTGGACTGGAAGAAGGGATGATCTCGTACAAAATGTACGCAAAAGGAAGTACTATTACGAGTGTTCATGAAATGAATTCCCGTTCAGTCTTAGCAAAACTATCTTGGACTATTATTAATTAATAACAAAATATTGTTTTACAGAAATAATAGAAATTCTATAGCTATTTAAATGTACAATATCATTTTGTTATATTTCTATTTATCAGTACAAGAAAACGAGGTTTTATGCTGTTGGCAGCTGAAAGGAGCAGTAGCCTACTGATCGTAATGAAACATCAGTTACAGATGTTCGATGCCTGCCTTTATTAAAGTTGATTGTAGAAAACAGTTGCTCACAAATATAAATGTTGAGCCAAACAAAGCAATCATTTTCACAGTCAGCCTGTGTAGTCGTGGATATTACTGCTAATGTTTAGTCTTGTAAAACTCAACCAGGCTAGTAGTATTATTCAAAAGATCTTTAGTCCTTAGGTCACAATGAAGATCAATAAGTTCGAGCTGTAAATCGTTAAATAATGTTAAGCACACTTAAATGCAATCGACCTGGCCCGAAATTGAACCCGCAACCTCAAGCATAGAAGTAATTAAGAAAGTACCTCTGATAAGACAATGTATTTCAAATTCATAAAAAATAAATACCGACTGTAATAATGCAGCTTTCAAATTCTGAACTTTTCACTGCGATTTTCAGCAACAAAACAACCGTAAGTATCTTTATGTCTGGACTCGTAATGACGTATTATGTTATGTTTCTTTCTACCTTTCAAAATGTTGAGGCAGATAAGGCACTGAGTATTTACTCCAGCAGCTATGAAAAAAATAAGCATTTTCCCATGCAACATTGAAAGAATTTGCCTGATGATCACTTTTCCGTCTTTTAGATTCCTCCATACTGTACTGTAGCAGTAGGTAAGCAACGTGAAACAGTTACTGAGAATACACACTGTACTCCATTAGATAGCCGAGTGATCGTTTCCCTCTCCTCTACCTATAGCAAATCTATGTCTTTCTGGCGTATCTTCCTCTCCGTTTCGGCGAGCGGTAAACACGGCTCTCCCGCTCCGAAAGAGCGCGCGCGCTCGTTGAGCGTTGTTTGTGTCGGTATGGTGTAGACCAGCGATGTCAGACAGAGACTAAACGGAACGGAGCGCACCACTAGACTGGTTGCGTGCTCCGGTGTTTCCACAGACATAAGCAAGTTCAAGCGCCGATCTAGCTCCACAACCGGTATTGGAGCTTACAACTCTGACACTACTGGTGTAGACTATTGTGTGTTTTGCAACATTGCTTGTAACTCTCATGCTGTAATACAGAAACTAGTGAATACGGTGATGCAGAATTACCAAGCAGACAACACGGCTCCAACGTACTTCCACAGAAGAATTGCACAGGAGTTGCATAGCATATTGGAGGAACATGTTAGTGGCGACGTTGTCATGTTGGAAGGACAACATTGTGATGTGATAACGATGGAACGTCAAAAACTTAATCTGAAATACTGACACGCCGGGTCCTCCAGCACACACGACAACCAGTTCCATTTCCTATGAACCAACACCCCCAAAGTGAAACGGAAAAGCATTCACGAACTTTTTTTTTAACAGAAAATGTAAAGTATCTATGACAGTGTCAATATTGCAATTAAAACCGTTGCAGCAGCTGCCCGAAAATTCAAGATAACGCCAGAAATATTGCAATAAATAGGAACTAATCGCTCGAGAAACGTGGTATGTTAGAACATAGAACTGCTCGAATTCGCCAGCATATGTAGTGTGGAATGCAAGTGACATGGGATATGCAGGTTAATTATTCATACTGGCGTTTAAAAAAGTGGGGGAAAAAGCAGCTAATGTACATTTTCAATTTTAAAGCCAGAAAATATTTCCTAGACTAATTCAAACGCCTGTATAAAATATATACTATATTATACTATACTAGACTACACTACACTTCACTATACTATACGATAGGCTACCATACTATACTACACTATACTATACTATATTACACTACAGTCTATACAAAACTAGAAAGGTATTGACAGTTCTCTCTCGCACACGCGGAAAGGGAGCGACGTTGTGAAGCTGTGCGGTAGAGCAGTGAGGCTCTTTGCGCCGCCTGTCTGTCGTATCGGGACTAAGCAGCTGACACGAAATCGTAAACTCATAAATTTGTATCATGCAGAAGTCTTTGACCAGACTAATATAATAATAATAATAATAATAATAATAATAATAATAATAATAATAATAATAATAATAATAATAATATGAATGAATGCGAATATGGTACATAGGTTAAGCGATAATTTCTCTCCATTAATACCTTACGACCATTGATTTTTTTTATACTTGAAACCTAAATTCTTTAAGACAGTGTGCAGAGAAGAAACACAGCCGTGGAAAAGATTCGCATCTCGAAGCGAAGTTGGCACCTTTTTTTAGTGTAGGATGCTCCTTCCGTCGGTAATATAAATATACATACCGCCGGATTGCATCCTCCTGAAAGACATCTAAATTTGTCACCCACTTTTCCACTTTCCTTTTCTTTCCCGGAGTTTCAAGTCGGGAAGGTCCATCCTCTTGCTAATTCAATTTAAAATTTTTATTTCCTATTTTAACGATGGTGTTATTTCCTATTTTGAGAACCTCTGCAGTACTATTTACCACCTGTTGTACAGCAATAAGAGGCCCGCCATCGTCTCTTCTTTCTCGAAATAGTCCCGCACATTACAAACCATTTCTCTCGCCTGACTTGTAAGAGGAGCACCTTTTCCGTTACTTCTAGACCTAGTGCTGTCCCTTGTAGCACTCCTTTTTCCCTTTGAGCCCGTGGTTCGTTTTGTGCCGCTAACTTCAGGAGTGATGCCTTGCGACATTGTATAAGTGAAACACACGGACACTAGGCCTATAAATCGCGTTACAAATACACTCACAACTAAATTAAATTTAAAACTAAATTCATACTAATTCTACCTTCATCAACAACAAAATATCTACGAAAACAATAGCAACGATAGAACACCAATACTTGCTGTAACACAGTAACGAAGATTCAACACTTCCGAACAAAGCACGTGCTCGCTGCGAAGCAGTCGGCAACGTCGGTCTGTTGTCATGGTCTCTGAATGGCTAGTTTGTGCTGTTGCCATGGTGACGCTTAGAAGCCGCTGAACTGTCAATACCTTTCTAGTTTTGTACAGACTGTACACTACACTATACTATACTACAGGCTACTATACTATACTGTACTATACTATCCTCTTCAGTCCTGACTTTACATTTTTTAAAATTTGAAAAAAAAAAAAATCGGTCACATAGTCATTCTGGGGTTCCAAAAGTCCCAAATCAAGTATTCACAGAAATTCAAATTTTGGGGCAATTTTGAACCCCAAAATTTAAGATTTTAATCTATAGAAATGTTGCGACCGCGATATTCTTCATTTTTATCATATTAAATTTTAAAAAATGTTCAAAAGTATCCAAGACACTGAAAAAAATTAAAAGAAAATGACGTATCGTATATGATACAACAGGTCTGAAGAGGCTATACTTCATACATGATTATGATATAAGATGTATGTGCAGAAATCCGAAGTATAGTATAATATACCTGAATTTGTGTCCTAACTGTAACCTACAGAATTTTTTCAGCATTTTTCATGTGATAAATTTTTTTTAAATGTAGAATTACATACTTACTTACTTACTGGCTGGCTTTTAAGGAACCCGGAGGTTCACTGCCGCCCTCACATAAGCCCGCCATTGGTCCCTATCTGAGCAAAATTTATCCATTCTCTATCATATCCCACCTCCCTCAAATCCATTTTAATATTATCTTCCCATCTACGTCTCGGCCTCCCTAAAGGTCTTTTTCCCTCCGGCCTCCCAACTAACACTCTATATGCATTTCTGGATTCGCCCATACGTGCTACATGCCCTGCCCATCTCAAACGTCTGGATTTAATGTTCCTAATTATGTCAGGTGAAGAATACAATGCGTGCAGTTCTGTGCAGGAACAGGATACTTTATTCATAAAAGAATAAAATCAGCAGTAAAAAAGGTCGAATTTATCAGTGACAGGTTATCATATTTAGTACTTAGAGGTAGATGGTGCGATATCGTAGTTATTAATGCTCATGCTCCTACAAAAGAGAAAGACGACCATATAAAGGATAGCTTCTATGGGGAATTGGAACAGACTTTTGATCAATTACCTAGATATCACATGAAAATTTTATTGGGGGATTTCAATGCTAAAGTAGGACGGGAGGATATTTTTAAACCGACTATTGGAAAAGAGAGCCTACACATATCTAGTAATGACAATGGAGTTAGGTTAGTCAACTTTGCCACATCAAAAAATTTAATTGTTAAAAGTAAACATTCCCCCATAAGGATATACATAAATATACTTGGATTCTCCAGATGGATTGACACATAACCAGATAGATCACATCTTGACAGATAAAAGAAGACATACTAGTATAGTAGACATTGGAACCTTCAGGGGGGCAGACTGGAATTCTGACCATTATTTTGTAATTGGAGAACTAAGAGAAAGAAAAAAAAAAGAATTACATTGAATTTTAAAAATAAAACACCAAAAATTTCTCAGGATTCAGAAGGATAAGAAGCTTTCCATAAATAGATGATTATTATTATGTTTTCTGTAACTTATTTTCTGACTTTTTGCGAAGTTCTCATAGAACAAACATATAGATACGAAAAGAAAGATGCAATGAAATCTACCATCACTGTGGAAGTTGGTAACAGTCTGATGATATAATTCATAACCTTAATATTCCATCACGAAAATTGCCGACATGAAGTAACATAGATGCAAATGTGAGCAATTCTCCGCAAGGAGACAATTTCCATTTTAGCCCCCACGTGGGAGTGTCCCACTGAGCTCCCCGGGGCGCCATAAAACCTCAACAGCTGCTAATGGGACGTTCCACCATTTTGCTGGTAACAATGCGACGTGCATTCACGTGTGTCTGAGGGTCTTTGAAGATAATAATTCTCCGTTGATCTACTTCACATTGTCGTGAATTTAAAGAAAAGTCTTTGTGAGAGAATCTGATAGGCCTACTGTATAAAGTTGACGAAAAATAAACACGCCTTAGCAGAATATCAGCAAATCTCCTCTTCCCACAGTTTCTACTGCTTACGTCTCTCATTCCCCATCCCTTTCGTAATTATTTTCTCTTAATCCACGTCCCTATCTAAGCCACATACTCACCATTCTTCGTCCTTCTCCTCTTTTTTCCCCTAACTTCACTCCTTTTCTTTACTCTTCATCCCCTTTTCCCCGCCAATATTCCCCTTTTCTTTGTCGTCATATCTTTTCTTTATTCATAATTTATATATTAAATTGTTTAGCATATAATAATCAGGTAATCTTTTAGTACTCGTACTTTGGTTTATATTGCAATAATTGTAAACTTAATATTAATTGTAATTATAATTTTAATTAGTGCTGTTGATCGGTCAAAATATTTAATCGATTAACTATTTGAATTTAATAGATTAATCGAGTTTTGATAGAGTTGAAAAAATGTTTTAATATACTGTAGGCCCTAATACACAATTATTGTTAAATTTAACTCGAGTTCGGTGATAAGCATAAGTATTCAATTAATGCTGTATATATGTATATATTCCATCGTTATATTACAAAACAACTATTTAATTACTTACTAACATATTTATTATGAGCTTATAATTTATTGTGTCAATTTCTCCGGGAATTTTTGAGACAAACATAAATAACAAAACGTACGAAGACTCAAACAGTTAATACTGCTTCATCCACGATTATAAACATGTGAGTGCATTCACATGCTCCGAATTAAGTGTCGCTCTTCGCTTAGTAACAATGTTTCCTACATTACTAAACACAGAAAAAAAAACTTTTTTCTGTCAAGCACTTCTCCACAATCTTTCAATTTAAATCCAAACGTTTCACCGAGTTTACCACTCAAATTCTCATATGACATAATGGCGTTTACACTTTTCACAACCACAGAAAACTGCAACTGCAACTGCAAAACTACAGCGGTCGAAACAGAAGACTGACCCCTATTGTAATCGAATTACCAGATTTTAAAAAGAGAAGAAAGTAGTTACGCTCTCACCTGCACACAGTGTAGATATGGCTATTTTAAAAGGGATGAGGGGGACGAACCCCAGAAAAATATATATTTCACATGCTAGAAAGATGAGTTGACACCAGGGTGGAAGTTTTCTTGCAAAACCATAAAACATAATAAGGGTTTCGCATTATGTTTCAACTTTCAATAGAGGTACCCTAGGTCACTGTTCTCATATCTCCATCTCTTTCTGAAGGGTTTGTGCAGAGATTTTACCTACTTTACCTGGTTTACAGTTAGAAAATAACTGTACTCTTGTGCTTTTAAGTAAGCAATTTCCGAGAGAGAAATATTGTCGGAATTTGTAGTATGAGTTTGTATTAAGAAAATAATTAATATCAACTATAACCGATTAATTTTAATCGACTCGATTATTCGATTCAATATTTTGATCGATTAATCTTACAACAGAAATTGATAGATTAATCGATTAAATCCCACAACACTAATTTTAATTGTATTCTTAGTATAGTAGTTGTAATCTCCTGGTTGAGAGGAAAAGAAGGCCATATGGCCTTATCTCTACCAGGTTAAATAAATAAATATATAAATAAATAAATAAATAAATAAATAAATACTATTATTATTCTTTTTCTGTGTTCTACCTTCCTTCTCCTTGTCTTCCTTCTTTCGTTTTCACCGCTTCCATGTTCTCTTCCTCTTCTCTTTTTGTTTTCTTCTTCTTTTTCCTCCTCCTATACTTCCCTTATTCTATGTTTCTCTTCCTCCTCTACTTCCTTCTATCTTCTCCTCTTCTCTTCTCCCACATTTCTTACATACTTTTTGTTCTTTATTGTTTCCCCCTCATCTTCCTTTCATTTCTCTTCTTCTCTAAGGTTTTTTTTTTAGTTTCTCTTGTTCTCTTTTCTCTTCTCTTATTTTTCTTCCGTCTTCTTTCTATTTCCCCCCTTATTTGCTTTCTCTTTCCGTATCTGTCCCCCTTTTCCCTTTTTCTTCACCTCTTTCCCACTACTCTACGTTCATATTTCCTTTGTTTCTTCTTCTCGTTTCTTTCCCTCTACATTACTTTTCCCTTTTCGTACAATTTACCATTATTTTTCCCTCTGTATTCTTCTTCATTCTATCCTTCCTCCCGTTATTGCATTCAGTATTCTTCCTTCTCTTTTCTACTCCTCTCTCTTCTCTTCTTTATTCTACCCTACATTCTCTTTCTCTTCTTCCTTTCCTCTTATTTAACCACCACCCCATACATACACATGCACGCACGTTTTCTTATTTTTCATCTTTTCTCTCTCAGAAAAGTCACTAAACTGTATCTGAACGTTCGAACTTCAGGCGCGCATTCTTATAGATCTCAATCAGCCGTGGCGAAAATATGACTCACGAGCACATCGTGGCTCGCAATGATAGCTATGCGCTTCCTTCCTCTCACAACCCCCACCCGCTCACTCACTGGAGTCAAACTCCGTTCCATTTGTATTTGTATCTGACCTGCGAGTGGCGTATCGTTGCAATGTCTCTCTCGAAACCATGTACCTCTACAAAAACGAAAGTTCCAAGTAGGATGGGAGGACACATTTTTTGCTGCCAATATGAGGAGAATATTAAATGTATGATTTGTTCACAAGTATTACGAGGAAAACGGTTGTATAACAAAACGGCATTATACTACCACATGTTACTGATGAAACATTAAAAGGTTAAGTGTTGTTGTCATTATCATCATCATCATCATCTCTGTACGTCGATCCTTTTTCGAATAATGCGGTTAGATCTTCAATTTAAAGTCACAGATTTACAATGTGATGTTAAATGAAAGCTAGATGTAACGACTTGACAAATGTTGAACTTTTCAAATCTTTGCCAAAAAATAAATATCCGAAGCTTCGTTCTTTCGCTTGCTCTTTTGAAGCCATGGTCGCTACAACTTACGTTTGTGACACATTATTTTCAAGAGTGAAAACAGTAAAAACCAAATTTATATCACAACTGAAAGACAAATACTTTCGTGATCAACTATGACTGGCAGTAAGTGACATAATTCCTGATTTTGAAACTCTGTCGCAGAGACATTCTGAAGACAGTTAATTTTAGGTTGTGATAATGTGTCCTATGTTTTATTGTTCATTTCTTTCTTCGTTACACGTATTAAACATTAGTTTGTAACCTTGTACTGTATAAAATTATATTTAAGTGCTTGACGTAAGGAAAATGAAAATCCGTTAATAAGTCAGACAGTTTTTTCAGTTCCCCTTCGGGTGTTCGCCTCCCATAGGTGCTATGCATGTTGCAGGTTACACAGTGGCTCGGCGCACGATCGCATTTTCGCCGCGGCTGAATTCTAAATTGATGGACACAAGTACAGTCAACTTCGGTTATAGTGAACCTCTGCGGACCAGCATATTTCGTTCACTATATCCGAAGTGTCTGTTTTTATACTACTGACGTTGCTATACATACAGTATTAATGTCCGTTTGGGCCAGATCACGTTCAATATCAGTACTAATGTTCCCTTTATCTTCCAATTTAAACACTTTAGGCTTCGACATCCTGATGTTCACAGTTCGAAACTTGAATCTAACCTGGCTATGTAGGTAGTAGGCACTGACCGATTTCGCACCTCTTCCCACTAGAGATATGCTACTGTATACTCGGCCTTGGAATTTCTCCGGGTTCACTTTTACAAAGATGCGAGAGGAAGAGTTGAGCACCATTATACTGTAATTCTTCTTGTATTTACCCTTTGGTCATCACTCTACTCCCTTTTACAAAAGAAAACACTTTCTCTTCCTATTCTTCTAATAACCTCTTTTAAAGGAGTCAGAACTAATCATTCCTTTCTCCCGCACTGCGTACACTATACTCTTTAACATGTTTCAAGCTGTCCAGGATGCTGAACAAATCCTTTGTCTTTCAATGCACTTAAGGAGTAGAAGGTTTGAGATTTTGTTCTGAACATATTCTTGGAAGAGTAATGGAACGGACAAAAATTCTCTCCGGCGCCGGGACTTGAACCCGGGTTTTCAGCTCTACGTGCTGATGCTTTATCCACTAAGCCACACCGGATACAACCTCGGCGTCGAACAGAATTGTCTCTGATTGAGTTCCAACTCTTGGGTTCCCTCTAGTGGCCGCCCTCTGCACTACGTCATAGATATCTATGAACATAGGACTGAAGTCCACACATGTGCTGAGGTGCACTCGTTATGAGTGACTAGTTGGCCGGGATCCGAAGGAATAAGCGCCGTCTTAAATCACTTCGTGATTTACGCATATCATATATTATTTCAATGTACCGAAGTACATATGATATTTCCATGCAGATATTCTGCGTCATCATACGATGAAAGAGTAATGGAACGGAGAAAAATTCTCTCCGGCGCCGGGACTTGAACCCGAGTTTTCAGCTCTACGTGCTGATGCACCTCAGCACATGTGTGGACTTCAGTCCTATGTTCATAGACATCTATGACGTCGTGCAGAGGGCGGCCACTAGAGGGAACCCAAGAGTTGGAACTCAATCAGAGACAATTCTGTTCGACGCCGGGGTTGTATCCGGTGTGGCTTAGTGGATAAAGCATCAGCACGTAGAGCTGAAAACCCGGGTTCAAGTCCCGGCGCCGGAGAGAATTTTTCTCCGTTCCATTACTCTTTCATCGTATGATGACGCAGAATATCTGCATGGAAATATCATATGTACTTCGGTACATTGAAATAATAAATAATATATTCTTGGAAGTTTATAGGACAAATGGTTTCCTAAATTACCATTTTGGCCATTTTAAAATTACATTTTCTTGGGGAGGGTATAGTTTCAGGTTCACTGTAACCGAAGTAAGGGTTTACTATAAACGGAAATATTAATGTACATTTTAATGTATGTGGGTCGGGATCAACGATTTAGGTTCACTATAACCGAGTTCACTATATCCAGAGTTGAGCGTATTCCATTTCTATCCTCAGCAAGGCAGTTGAACAGATCAAAGTTTGTAGATGCTAAACATAGTAAATTTTAATCTATTTAATGTAATTTTCTCCTATGCGTCGGAGGAGTCAACGTGTCCTTGTAAAAGTTATATATTAAAAAACAGTTTTATAAAATGACACTGCTGACGTGAGGAAGACAAATTGCGTTTGGAAGCTATCGCTCTGGTACGTGAGTTCCCATTTTCAATAGGGATTATGTCAATTATTAAATAAATACCAGCAAAATATAACCTGCATTAAAAGTTCACTGCATCGTTACAGGAATTTTACCTTTGCTCATTTTCAGACTTTGACACGGAACGAAAATCTTCCACAAACTTAATAAATCTATGATTTACTATTTCGCATGGAAGGATATCAACTTGGACAATGGTGCAAGATTTCAGTTTTTGTACCTTATCACAGATGTAGACTCATACAACATTTCGGAGGTGTGTAATGGCTTCATAGTCAGGGACGGCAAAGA
Source organism: Periplaneta americana (assembly GCF_040183065.1). NCBI lineage: Eukaryota > Metazoa > Arthropoda > Insecta > Blattodea > Blattidae > Periplaneta > Periplaneta americana. The sequence continues at coordinate 160,322,468 of NC_091124.1, read as the reverse complement.
AAAGAGAGGAGAGGAAAAAAAGTCATTTATTGTGTTCATTACCAAGATCTGCTCTTCAAGACTAGACGTCAAATGCAATACGTGGTTGAGGAGACGATATGGTTATATGAAAGAATCAAAGGATCTATTCAGACTGGCGTACACTTCGAATTAATGATAGGGAGATTGGCTTGTTGTAAGTTAAAGGAACTAAATGCAAATACACAGAAACTGTTTCTTTTTTTTCAGCCTCTATATAGGCGGAGAAGCAAATTTATGTATTAAAGGTAATTTACTGTAATATGACTTCCAATAATAAATTTTAACAAACAAGATAAATAATATTGTATCAACAAGTTACTGTAACAGAACAGACTAATATAATCAAAAATAATTTATTATTATTATTATTATTATTATTATTATTATTATTATTATTATTATTATTATTATTATTATTATTCTCTCTCTGACCCATTTAATTGTTTATGTGGAGTTCCACAAGGATCTACATTGGGCCCTCTATTATTTTTATTATTTATAGATGACATATGTAAAAGAATAAGTTCAAACTACCTGTTATTTGCTGATGATCTCAAAATCTTTCGCTCAATAAATAGTCCTCCCGATTGCCAAACTCTTCAAAATGATATTAACTCTACCGAACTTTGGTCTGACAATAATGGAATGAAAATTAATTAAACAAAAACTTTTGTCATTTCGTACTCAAGAAAAACTACTTCCATAAAATTTAACTATTCTCTTAACAACGTCTGTATTATTAGGAAAAATTATATTAAAGATCTTGGTGTATTACCCGATTCTAAATTATACTTTCACGATCATGTTCAATATATTTATAATCATTCAATAAGGATGCTTGGTTTAATAAGGTCTGTAACTTATTCTTTTTCTACTCCAGAGTCACTATTAATTCTATACTTTACTTTGGTTCGATCTAAACTTGAATATGCATCTGTAGCCAGGAATTCCATTACTTCAACTGATTCGGTTAAATTGGAAAATATTCAAAGAAAATTTATTTCCTTATGTGCTTTTCGATTTATACCCAATTCCTCTGACTTTATGAGATTACCTGTAAATATTTTAACTGTTGTAGCCTTTATTCTAGACGTCAAAACCTTGATTATCAATTTTTTGCAAAGTTATCAAGGGTGATATTGATTGTGAGTCTATCATAAACAACATCAGCCTTCGTATTCCTACAAAAGGTTTAAGATTTCAAAAAAATTTTTATAACAGAAATTCAAAATCACTTTCTCCAGTCTGTAGATGCATAAAATATGCCAATTTGCATGGGCACAATTTAGATCCTTTTAAGGTATAGTTTCGTTTTGATTATTAGTATTTACTGTTCTTGTTATCTATTTTATTTATGTATGTTTTTGTTTATTTAAGATATTATTTATTTGTTTTTACACCTTTGTATCTTCTGTTTGTGTATTGTGCTGAACTATAATTGGCTTCTGGCTGTTGTTCAGCACACAAATATTAATAATAAATAAAATAAATAAAAATAAATAAATTATTATTATTATTATTTACCGAAGTACATATGATATTTCTGTGCAGGAATTATGCGTTACCATATGATGGATGGGTGGATGGATAGAACAGAGAAAAATTCTCTCCGGCACCGAGAATCGAACCCGGGTTTTAAACTCTACGTGTTGACGCTTTATCCACTAAGTCATCTATCCATCCTTCATCATATGATAACGCAGAATTCCTACACGGAAATATTATATGTACTTCGGTACATCATAATAATATGATATGCGTAAGTAATCACTTAGTGATTCAAGGCGTTCATCCCGTCAGATCCCGGCCACTTAGTCATTCGTAATGAGTGCACCTCTGTAAATTGTGCCACTGTCACATATTCTGTGACAAGTAGCCTACATGAGGTTAGGCCAACAAAGGGAAAACTGAGAGACAGAACTTAAACCGAGAGGATTCGATCCGGCATCGGAACTGGAATCCGATGTGGTTTAGAGCTGAAAACCCCGAGTTCAAGTCCCAGTGCCGGAGGAATTTTTTTCTGTTCTATCCATCCTTCATCAAATTATTTAATAGCTGATTATTTTTCATAGTCTGGAGATTATTTTAAAAGTGTCGGCATAATTTCCTGATGATAAATATTTCTACCACAACCTGCCCCTTACACGAATCGACAGCAATGTTTCGATAGGATTTCTTATTAATAACTTTGACAACTCTTCTTCTTCCACAGTTTCATAATTATATTTTCTTAGCACTTATCGTATGTATGTATTTATTCACACCGCAAATGGGTAAATACCCGGTGGCAGTGGTAACTAATTACACTCAATAATGACAATTAATAATAAACACAATTAATAAAAATACAGTAAATAATAAATTAATAATACTAATAATTAATACTAATAATTAATAATAATAACAATAATAATAATAATAATAATAATAATAACAACAAAGAGCATCCCAAATTAAATGAAGCACGATAACTTAAAATAACATTTAAAGTAAATCTAATTTGTATCTTAACCCTAAGTTCGAACTAAAACCCGCGAGTATGATATGTTCATCCATGCACAAGTACCTTTCAGCACTACACTCATTTCGCTGTCAACTCACTCACTGCACTGGAACTACGACACATTTCACTGATACTATCCTGATTTCGCTAACACTTCAAAAAATTTTCACTGTTCAAATACTTTGTACCACCACTATAAACTATAAAACTTCACTGACACAAAAACACTTTACTTACACAACACACTTCACTGACAAAACACACTTCACTGACACAACACACTTCTTCACTTATTACCGATATTTCGAAGTTACTATAACTCTTGAATGACTAGACATTATCGTCATCATCATGTTATTTTCTACAGTCCCACACAATTGTTTGGTATTAAAAAAGAGGCAGCAGCGTTTCTGGGCAACAACTAACGATAGCTCCACATCCCCAAATTGAATTTTTTTTTTTTGTCTCGATGTCATTTATAATTAAATGACCTTGATAGCTCTTCCCTCTTCAAAGCTTCGCAAGAATAATTTTTAGCTTTCATTGGGACGATGCAAGTTTCCGGTATAGTTTTTCTTTAAGAAACGATCGTATTGTAGCTACTCACTGTCCATGGTGACAAATATTTTACTGTTCTTTAAAAGAACAAACATGTTTTGAATAATACAGTAGTTTCTTTCTCTCACGGTCTCGCATAGATTTCTTTTTGGACACAATAAGGACCAAAAATAGCCTTCAGTGCAACATTGACTAAAATCAGAGTTATTTTTCTCCATATTTCCGCGGTTCTCAATGGGACCGATTAATAATATCTGAATGATAACCAATGACGTGTCCAAGGGATAGAACCGAGCTACGAAACACTGGCTCTTATATCACAGTTAACTTGAAACTCTGGAGTACCTACTAAAAATCTTTGCATCGTACATTAATCACTAGGGGGCGGATTTTTATGTGCTAAAAAGTACGAAAATATTTGCTAAAAATTAAAAAATATTTTGTTTTAAATATGACAAAAATACCTTACTTAGCTTGAAAAAAAAAATGTTGCTAGGTAATCACCAACCACACTTGAGTGCTAGTAGTTGGCCGAGAATTGCAGTGAACAACAAAGGTCATCTCCAAATTCTCCATCACAAATGCATGCCGATTATCTCTGAACAATGACTTATACTGTGAAAACGATCTTTCCAAATCACAGGACGTCAGACGTGCATATTTAAAGAGAGGAATGTCACAAACACCTACACCGTCAATTTCACCTATAGGCATAATCTCCAATACTTGAGCAAATTTACACATTTTTTTATATCCACTGTTTTTCCCAAACACATTCTGGAATTTGTCCCTTAGTACTCGTACTTCTGAACCTGGTAGCGAGTCTAGTTTAATTTCCACGGCACGCACCTCCCTGTTTCAAACAAGTTTTTGGATGTTTCGAGTTTTTTTATGGTATCACACAAAAAGCTTAGATTTACTAATAGGAAAGCCAAATGGTTTTTTAAACAACCATCTTTCAGTATATCTTGAAGGATATCGATTGACGAAGCCCGATGACAGGGAATCACAAGATGTAGGCCTATTGCCTTATTTGATGGGCGTGAGCGAGAGGCGAGAGATTTATTTAAATTAAAAAATGTTTATACCCGAGCTCTTATCTGTTGTGTTTCACAAACAAAGCGTGGAATGAAATCATCTTCAGCAACAATAAACATTCCTAATTGTGTGTTGTCCATGTTAATTTATTCTCTACCAATAACACTGATATGCTGCCTAGCAGTTCTCAGAACTTGCGGCGATACTATTACGAAAATGGATACACCACACAGCGCTTAGAAACACGAAGCAACCAAAAATTCTTAAAAAAGATAACGTACTTCTGAGTGATGTAATTGATTTAGTTTTAAAATATTTAAAAGTTCTTGTAAAAAAATTATTTAAGTAAAAAATCTCCAAGATTTATGTATTTATAATACATTTCCTGAAAATATGTATTTACATATTTTTTTTTTTGTGAAATTATGTGTTTTTATGTGAAATAAAATTCGGGTTTTAAACTTGAAACTTCATGTTCGGAATGTTTAACTTTGTTAATTGCGTTTTATCACACGCAAAAAGAATATTTAATTACATAAGAATCCGCTCCTTATTAATCACACTGTTGATAGAGGAGCATAAATTTTATTGTAATTATTTCGTATTTATAATTCGTAGATACAGTAATTTAATTCAATGTTTTATTATTTTCACATTTATGTTACAGTACAGAAGATTTCGCTTGGGGGAGAGATAATACTCATAGAGATAAAGAGTTGATTTGATGTAGCTGCATCTAATTTCACTCTCGAATACATGAGAGGGCTTTTATTCCGCGGCTTATAACGCACTCCACATCAATCACAGAGCAGAGCGGGGAGGCAACTTGTCATAATTTGTTACAATTACCATCACAAATCAGACTGATGGTGGCGGTTACTCATTTCCGTCCAATCTGATGTGCCCAATTCACTAGTACCAAACTTTCTGCGAATTTACCATTTATGATCAATGTCTAGCCTATTGGTTTAAGCGCTGCCCAGAACATTGAAGCTTACAGGAAATTGAAGGCAGCGATAAAGGGCAGCATTCAAATACTAAAACTGCAGTAATTACTAACATATCCCTCTATTCCAGCCGCGGCGAAAATGCGACTCACGAGCACATTGTGGCTCGCAGTGCTTTTCTTTCGCTTCCTACCTACAACACCCACCCTCTCACTCACTGGAGTCAAACTCCGTTCTATTTGTATTTGTCTCTGACCTACGAGTGGCGTATCGTCGCAATATCTCTCTCGAAACCATGTACCTCTATAAAAAACGAAAGTTTCAAGTAGGATGGGAGGATGCATTCTTTTGCTTACAATATGATGAAAATATTAAATGTATGATTTGTTCACAAATATTACTAGGAAAACGGTTGTATAACATAAAACGGCATTATAAGTTACTACTTGTTACTGATGAAACATTAAAAGGTTAAGTGTTATTATTATTATTATTATTATTATTATTATTATTATCATTATCATCTCTGTACGTCGATTCTTTTACAGCAGATGTACGAATAATGCGGTTAGATTTTCAATTTAAACTCACAGATTTACAATGTGACGTTAAATGAAAGCTAGATGTAAGGACTTGACAGATATTGAACTTTTCAAATCTTTGGAAAAAAAAAAATAAATATTTGAAGCTTCGTTCTTTCGCTTGCTCTGTTGAAGCCATGTTCGCTGTAACTTACGTTTTTGAAAAATTATTTTCAACAATGAAAATAGTAAAAATCAATTTAGATCACGACTGACAGACAAATACCTTCGTGATCAACTACGATTGGCAGTAAGTGACATAATTCCTGATTTTGAAACTTTGTCGCAGACATATTCTGAAGACAGTTAATTTTAGGTTGTGATAATGTGTCCTATGTTTTCTTGTTCATTTCTTTCTTCGTTACACGTCCTAAACATTAACTTCCCCTTCGGTTGTCCGCCTCCCTCCATAGCTGCTATGCACGTTGCAGCTTACACAGTGGCTCGGCGCACCATGGCCTTTTCGCCACGGCTGCTCTATTCCATTGATGTCAACGAGAGCGCAAGCGTGCCTCATCGCCCGTATACGCTGTTCAGAGCACGTACGACACGCAGGTACAAGTCACTGATTAACTCAAGGGTTATACAGGGACATCATTTTATTTTTTACTAATATTTCTAATATTAACCTTGCTATACCTTTGGATCAACGTTGATAACAGTTTCCTACCCCCTTCCACGACTGGAGTTAGACGATACTGGCATAATATACAAACAAATCACTTTACTAGGTATAGGAGAGAAGAAAAGTAGTTCATCCTGCCAGGGAAGGAAACTTTTATTTGTTCCTTATTCAAATTTATTCCCAATACTTTTCGACTGCAGCGATATTTTACTATTTAATTAACTTATTATTCCCAGAACATGAATTTTACCAGCAATCCAAAAGTACTGGGAATAAATTTGAATAAGGAACAAAAAAAGGTTTCCTTCCCAGGCAGAATTCGAACACGAAAGTCTTAGTTACCAGTCTATCGTGCTCTGGAGTGAACAAGGCTCTGAAATCAGCTACAAGAGTCGGTCCGGTTTTTTTTTTGCCACTACTGTACATAATGATGTATTGAAATTTTGTTGTTTTATTGACATTTAATAGTGACTATTACACTTTTACTACATCACACTACTTTTGATCAATAAAACGGTACGAAAGGACGTCTTTCAACCAATCATGGCTGCTTATCGCACAATTTTATCGCGTCCCTAGCATTTGTTTAATTTAATCGCGTCCCTAGCATTTGTTTATTTTTATCACTACCCTAGCATTTGTTTCTTTGTTTGCCAACATTTCAAACTGCACTCGTCTGGACGTCAAAAAACAGAAAATTACAAACCACTCCAGTTGATGCACAGCACTTTCAAATATGACTCGCATAGGCATTCAAGAACAAGAATTAATAAAGATCACTGGTCATATATGAAGAGCACCATTCGGAAATCCTGAATAAGTTGAGGGATACACCATGTACTACATCAACGAGTTCACTTCTTTTACGCATACGTCCAATATAACATCAAATGAACCACCAACCACTAAAACATTCAAATTTGAAAATTGTACTTTCAATAATTGTTTCTTTTAAAATTATTCATGTTTATTTTTTTATTTCATCATCGTTAATTAAAATGTTTCTTGTTTATTTCATCATCCCTAATTAAAACTTTTCTAACACTTGTTTATATTATTTAGGTTATGTTTGTTATAGCTTCTGCTATATGAAATTATGTATCAGAGATTGTTTAATACTAAGATTTATTGAAAAGCATCTGTCAAGTGACGTTGATTACTGGGATCCGGATGATTGAAGTGGAATGCAAATGTTTTAATAAAAATGAAACTGAATCAACAAAGCCTTCTTGACTAGTAACCAACGAGTTAGATACTAGTATTTAACTCGTTGCTAGTAACCGTCCACAGAATTCAATGAAGATTCCATAGCTGGCACAACTGATAACAAGAAAACATAATCATAAAACACTACTGCCATCTAGCGTAATGTTGAGATGGTACAATAATACATTTGAAAACAGTTGTATTTTCGTAAGCTAATTAATATTTTATTGTATCGGAGTACTTTGTTACTTCTAATCTTTATATATTTTCTTCTAATCATGTAATAGTCAATTAAATCCCACTCGAGTTTTGATTTTCTCTAGATAAATCAAAATCCCTAGTGAGATTTCTGTTGATAAATATGTTTAGTTGTACTGTAGAGGTTCTTCCTCGCTGCATTGCATTTAAGTTTACAGAATAAAGTACAAAAAGTATGGATGCTAATGGCGTAGACTCGTTATGAATTCTGTCTAAAAACTGTGAAGATATGTCGTCCATAGATTTTCAGTTTGACAATGGTCCTTACCATTGTGACGTCCTTTGACTAAGCCGAGGAAAATGTAGAAACAAGTTTAACTTAGTGTAGTGCATAATTAACGGATAGTGGACAGTGACAACACTGCTACGTGCTGTAGTACATGAAAAAAGTAACGCCATTGACGTGTAGCAGAATCATGAAGGCCACTCTCACTCTCGTGATTCATCCGTTTGCGTATCGTAGCAACACCCAACACATCCTGACTCATACAATCCAGTCTGTATCTTATCTCATTATTTATAAACATTACCTGCACAACTAGACGAAAGTGTGTCTACGCCTTCAGCTAACGAGTTATACGTGTAACTACTGCATAATGAAATTATTATTATACAAAAGTCACTTTATAGTCTGTGTCACTGAGATCTGCGCAAAAATGTTGCACAACAGGGTAACAGCACAGTCTAGTATATACGGTCACGAAGCTTAATACTTACTAAATATGGAAAGATAGACAGTTGAAATATGCATCCATAGATAGTTGCTCACCACCAGGATCGCTACTATCATCTCATCACAGAGACTTTCCCTAGCAGACCATAAAATGTATTGTACTTTCGATATCGTGTTCTTTTGAAAAAATTAACACTTTCCTTCCACTATTGAAATATGAAATACATAAGGTTTATATAGTATTTTCATAAAATATATATTATATTATATAAACTCACCTTCCTGGATCTTTCGGAAGAAGGATAACTCTAACCTATTTTTTTATAGTACTACAAACGTCTCCTTGTCCCATATTATTATTAAAATTATTGTATTTTAGCCATTTACAGTTATTACAACCGATAACGAACATTTCACAGTTTACATAGCTTTTCGTTCACATCTGTGGAGTAACGGTCAGCGCGTCTGGCCGCGAAACCAGGTGGCCCGGGTTCGAATCCCGGTCGGGGCAAGTTACCTGGTTGAGGTTTTTCCGGGGTTTTCCCTCAACCAATACGAGCAAATGCTGGGTAACTTTCGGTGCTAGACCCCGGACTCATGTCACCGGCATTATCACCTTCATTTCATTCAGACGCTAAATAACCGAGATGTTGATACAGCGTCGTAAAATAACACAATAATAATAATAATAATAATAATAATAATAATAATAATAATAATAATAATAATAATAATAACATAGCTTTTCACAAAAATGCGAAATTCGGCACAGTCAATGCTTTTTCGATCTAGACCAGGTCGTAATGTTTGTTCGGGTTTTCTATTTCAGTGTATGGAGCTCAGTGAAGTATTATATTATAACTTTAGTGCTTATCATTGCTAAGCTTTATTTAGTGTAATGTGTCCATAAGTTCCGTTTACTTCTTGTTGAATAATATGTTGCAGAAATAATTACATAACTGTGTTATTTTAATGTGAAGAGATTTTACATGTTAACATAATCTGTTCGCGTCAACATTTCAAGTTTAGAATGGAAGCAATTTTGAGGTTTAATAAAAAAGAATTTATATTGTGATTTCAATTTAGCACATCTACCTTCCTTAATTTTAGACAAAACATTTACCATACCACTCCTATGAAATTAGTGTACGTACAATTGTGTTACTTCGTCTCTTAAGTAGTAGATAAATACAATAATTCAGTACTCAATTGTAGTATTAAAATACAGACAAATTGAATGTCCGGGGTATCATACATGACATTATGTTTAATTATAATGTATGATTGCGAATTTAGGAATATAAGTTAAATATAGTAAACATAACCTATAATTTTCAATTAATGGCAAGGCATTGGAGATCACTAAATTTAGACAGAAAGGGGCAACTAGTACAGTAAACGTAACCTATAATTTCAACATATCTAAATATCCGTGCGGTGCAATTGAAAACTATTGAATCGTGCATAAATGAATGTACAAGAATTTCGCAATATTTAATCGAAATAAAGGCAGGTATTACACATACAAACAAACGTAATTTTCACACCATAAACAATATTACATCTTAACTCGCAAGTGAATTATGTCTGAAATGTCTCATAATCATTGTTTTAAATTTTAATAATGCAATTACACTACATTTTAGAGAAATATATGTTACTCTTTATGCATTCCAAATAATTTATATGATTGAAACGCCGCCCTTCGTGATCGGGTTAAGCGAGTAACATGATCTGCCTTACGGCCTGTATTAGATCACGATGGCTGTGGCACAGTTTATTGTTCCTAGTACTCACAGCGCTCCAAGCGGCTATAGTCGTCCACAAGCATTATGGTTGCCAAGGTCACACACTTTCCCTTCTTCTTACTGCAAACTTACTCACCCTCCTGCCACCCTAATGGGCTGGGGACCGGTTCTACTGTAAAAATCTGAACTTCCTACACTGCAAAGACAAAAACCGAAATTCAGTATCCTGTCTAACCTTGTGCTGTGCTCTTCTGTGTTATGTGTACTCGTATAGCTGAGAGTTGTCTAAACTTAAGCTGTGTTATTCTATTTTATATATGTAGACACTTTTTCATGCATTCAGTAACTTGTGGCCGAGTGATTAGTCTCTCTGCTTTGCACCGTGGCGACCCGAGCTCGATCTCCGTCTGGATGGTGAACAAAGTGGGCGCGAGGGTTTTTTATCGGAGTTCTACCATTTCCCCTCATCATTGTCATTCCACCAATGTTCCATAATCACAGTCACTCTGCGAGATCCTAAGCCAGGTGTCCAGAACAAATAAAAAGAAGTCTGAAAATGTATATAACTTGTGTTTAATAACTACTATTATTGTTCGAGTATGCTTCACAGTCTAAATATGCGTAGCCAGACTAAATAGATCATTTTTTATGTTTACAAATATTTTTAATATCTTTCTAGCAGTGAGTCATCAGCTATTTCTTCCAATAAAACTCAGAGTTATGGCAACAACTTTTGGTGTTAGTTTAAACATTTTAAGAAATGTTTGTATTGACGCGATTGAGTCCCTACAAAATGATCCATGCCCACCTTTCCGTTCTCCTAACCATCTCATGATTCATTTTCCGTTTCATAGTCTCGTCCATCATCTAATTTTCCTCTTGATCGTCCCTTCAATCAGTTTACTAGGCCTATTATTAATCTCGTCAATCTTTGTTTTCTTCCCTTCATTTCACTTACAGTTGTTTCTTCAGTATTTTTTCTGATCAAATTAATTCAGTTCTGATTGTCCTTTCAGCTATGTCCCTATTAAAACGTTCTCAGCAATCTGTTATTTCACGCCGTCTCGTCAGTCGTTCTACCCTAATAGTTCCGGATTTTATTTTCCTTCCCATTGTCTTAAATCTTTTTTTTTATCATCTCTTGTCACTTTCGCCCCAATCATTTAATCACTCCTGATCGTCTTATCTGTTACTTTCTCCTGATTATCTCGTGTTACTACAACACTATTTCATAAGCCTTCTTTCACAATTGACCAGACGCTCACTAGTAAATTATAAACGATCTATAGGCCTAAAAGGAACTGAGACGATCAAGAATGAATGGACGAGATGAACACAAGGAGACTGACGAGATTATTTTTTGCAGTGTAACTTGCAAAGGGAAAAGTTCGTGAGGAGGGTGGGTAAGCGACCGAAACTACGTACGACCTTGAACACTTGAGAAGTCTGTGTTCCACTATAGCAACTATCGCGAAAATTGCAAAAAATCATCCCAAGCTTCGTGATTGTATATAGTAGACTGTGGTAACAGTCACGGTGACCGCCCCTAGTACTAGATGTAGTGCTTTTTATAACATTTTAGTGTTGGTAATTAGAAAGGTAATGTTGTTCGTAATCGTGTTGATAATAATGCAAATGATGCTTTCTTTATCAATTATTTAACAGCATTGTAATCGTCGCGTCGCTTCGGTGGAAATGCTAACAGCAAGGCAGTATTTTGACAAGAAGAGTCCGACGAATCGCCAGTGTTGTCTGATGCATCGTTTACAATGACGTGACACATGCGACACGATAGAGCGACGCGGCATTACATATATTATGGCCCAATAGGAAATCAGAATTGCATGATCGGTTAGCACGTCTAGCCGCGAAACCAGGTGGCCCGGGTTCGATTCCCGGTCGGGACAAGTTACCTGGTTGAGGTTTTTTCCGGGGTTTTCCCTCAACCCAATATGAGCAAATGCTGAGTAACTTACGGTGTTGGATCCCGGACTCATTTCACCGGCATTACCACCTTCATCTCATTCAGACGCTAAATAACCAAAAGCTGTTGATAAAGCGTCGTAAAATAACCTACTTAAAAAAAATTGCATGACGTCACGACACAGATCGCGACGCGACGAAATTTGAAATTGAGTTAACTTTTAACGCGCGACGTTATCGGAATGCGTATGTGTTTTGTTTATGATGGCGCCGTCTGCAACAAAATGGAATACTTTTTCAGATGATATGTTGATAGAACTGGTTAAAGGATGATCTGAATTATACAGAGTAAACCGTGAGTAATGTCATTAATTTCAAGATGTTATTCTTTGAGATACTTCAAACAAAAAAGTTTAATATAGTTTTGCTCGTTTTTGCTTTATTTTCGAGAAAAAAAAATATTTTACGTGAAACATTTCATAGCATATTTTGGGAAAGCCAATGAATTAACTTACTTCCCCATATGCTTAGTCAATTTTAGAGAGCAGTGTATTATGATAAAAAAAATTAGTTTTTGTAGTTTAAATACGCAGAAATTTCATCTGAACAAATGCAAATTTTCGTTCCGAAAAGGGATTTTAAAACGTTAAATTTGTTTAGGTGAGGGGTTTGGACTTTTTCCATTGCTGGTTGTCACAATCAAAAAATTAAGACAATGTTTCGAAGGGTGGTTATCCCTTCGTCTTCAGGTGGAAGGAAGGAGAGAAAGGAAAAAATCTACTGTTGGGATCGTTACGTACAGCTATTCTGTATGACTGATCGATTGATTCCTGGCTTCGGTGGAGATTCTAATTAAGAAAAACCCGAAGTCATTAGCAGTATGTTGGCACTAAACCAAACGGAATAAAAATGATGGACGTGAAGTGGCTAAAAAATTGATGGAGGACACACAAAAGGATCATACGACTTCAGAAACTTGATTCTTTACAGTTTAATTATGCATCCTAATGTACAGTCTTAAAGAATTTACAAGAGTGGCGTCATTTGTAACAATTATTGTGATAAATGCGTAAGAAAATGTAATTTTGTAGTAAAAAAGTCGAAAAAAAAAACATCTGTACTAAGAAACTATGGAACTCACAACACATTTCTAGCTTCACAATACTAGCTAATTAAAGAAATGATACTCCTGAATAGTTCATTCTTTATCTGTAATATTCTTTTACCCTTAAAACTCAAGAATAATGGTATTTTACAAACAACTTCAAATTAGTTTAATTTTCTGAAAATATTGAGATTAGGACAAATGCTTAGGCTATATTACATTTTTTGCTCAGAATGTCTTCGGAAATAAGATCCGTAAGGAAAGGAAAATCCTCGTGAATCACAATGTATAATGATGTTGATTTTACTACAGTTATTTTTGTTTCAATCATGAAACTACTCACAAACACATAACAAAGAATATATTTCTTAAGATAATGCTTAACAAGATTTTGTCTTCATCACCGTACTCCATCTCGACACCGTCAATATTCGCATCGCCTCGTCGCAGTCACCGTAGTCATCGTCCTAGTCGCTCTTACCACTGTCATCGTCCTCGCCGCTGCTACCGCCGTTATCATCGTCGTCGCTATTTTCGTCATTGTCCTCGTCGCTGCTACCGCCGTTATCATCGTCGTCGCTGTTTCCGTCATTGTCTTCGTCGCTGTTACCACCGTTATCATCCTCGTCGCTATTTCTGTCATTGTCCTCGTCGCTGTTACCACCGTTATCATCCTCGTCGCTATTTCCGTCATTGTCCTCGTCGCTGTTACCACCGTTATCATCCTCGTCGCTGTTTCCGTCATTGTCCTCGTCGCTGCTACCGCCGTTATCATCCTCGTCGCTGTTTCCGTCATTTCCCTCGTCGCTGTTACCACCGTTATCATCCTCGTCGCTATTTCCGTCATTGTCCTCGTCGCTGTTACCACCGTTATCATCCTCGTCGCTGTTTTCGTCATTGTCTTCGTCGCTGTTATCACCGTTATCATTCTCGTCGCTATTTCCGTCATTGTCCTCGTCGCTGCTACCGCCGTTATCATCGTCGTCGCTATTTTCGTCATTGTCCTCGTCGCTGTTACCACCGTTATCATCGTCATCGCTGTTTCCGTCATTGTCCTCGTCGCTGTTACCACCGTTATCATCCTCGTCGCTATTTCCGTCATTGTCCTCGTCGCTGCTACCGCCGTTATCATCCTCGTCGCTGTTTCCGTCATTGTCCTCGTCGCTGCTACCGCCGTTATCATCCTCGTCGCTGTTTCCGTCATTGTCCTCGTCGCTGTTACCACCGTTATTATCCTAGTCGCTATTTCCGTCATTGTCCTCGCCGCTGCTACCGCCGTTATCATCCTCGTCGCTGTTTCCGTCATTGTCCTCGTCGCTGTTACCACCGTTATCATCCTCGTCGCTATTTCCGTCATTGTCCTCGTCGCTGTTACCACCGTTATCATCCTCTTCGCTGTTTCCGTCATTGTCCTCGTCGCTGTTACCACCGTTATCATCCTCGTCGCTATTTCAGTCATTGTCCTCGTCGCTGTTACCACCGTTATTATCCTCGTCGGTGCTTCCGTCATTGTCCTCGTCGCTGCTACCGCCGTTATCATCCTCGTCGCTGTTTCCGTCATTGCCCTCGTCGCTGTTACCACCGTTATCATCCTCGTCGCTATTTCCGTCATTGTCCTCGTCGCTGTTACCACCGTTATCATCCTCGTCGCTATTTCCGTCATTGTCCTCGTCGCTGTTACCACCGTTATCATCCTCGTCGCTGTTTCCGTCATTGTCCTCGTCGCTATTTCCGTCATTGTCCTCGTCGCTGCCACTGCCGTTATCATCCTCGTTACTGTAACAGTCATTATCTTCGTCGCTGTTACCACCGCCATCGTCCTCTTTGCTGTTATCACCGTTATCATCCTCGTCGCTGTTATCGTCATTGTCCTTGTCGCTATTACCACCGTTGTTATCCTCGTCGCTGTTACCACCGTTATCATCGTCGTCGCTGTTTCCGTCATTGTCCTCGTCGCTGTTACCACCGTTATCATCCTCGTCGCTGTTTCCGTCATTGTCCTCGTCACTGCTACCGCCGTTATCATCCTCGTTACTGTAACAGTCATCGTCTTCGTCCCTGTTACCACAGTCATCGTCCTCGTCGCTGTTACCATCGTTATCGTCCCTGTCCCTTTCGCCGCCGTCATCTTCCTCTCGCTGTTACGAGTCATCGTCCTCGTTGCTGTTACCATTGTCATCGCACTCTTCATCACTGCATAGTCTTCTTCATCACACCATCTTCTTCGTGGTCATCACAGTCATCGTCTTTGGCGTCATTATCATCGACGCGGTTTTCGTTATCATAACGAATCAATTTCACCATAACCAACAATAACATCGTATCCCCCATAATGGAGCTCTCACAGCATTCTGCAGCACATGTTTGTCTTGATGCTCTGCTATCTGCCCTGAGCAGCCGGACGTTATTGGGTTTTCATTTCGGATTTACGTGCGCAGGACTCCTGAATGTACTAATTCATGAGGCCATTAGCGATGTGAACTGCTAGTGGCGAAGCTTACAGTTTCCGATATACGAAACACAGAGCTGGATTAATGGCTCATGAAATGAATAGCAGCCGAGAGATTTGTGGCCCAAGTCGCTGCAAGCATGATTTGCTATTTATACGAAAATTCGGAACTAATGAAACCTAAATATGAACCAGGCCAGCTGATCTAACTGCTTCAGTGCAATGTTGAAAAAATATTGAAATAATATGAGTTTACGTATTTCCTGCCTTCTAATGAAGTACTTCGGTTCTGGACTTGTCATGTCTTAACAATAGTTTTTCAAACGACAATCACATCTTGGCGTATAAAATGTCCAAAGGCGGTACAATGTTGTTTAAAAACTCATTTGATGACACTTTCCACATAATTCTGTCTGCTCCAACGACATTTTTAAGTCTTTACAACAATGAAAAACAATCAGTTTGGTGACTAAGTGAGACTGACATAAATCTATGGTTTTATTGTGTTAAAACTGTAGAAGAGCAGTAACATTTTCAGTTGTATGATTATTTATTTAACAGTTTCTTATTCTATAAGTAATTCAATGACACGGACAGCAATCTCGGTTGTGAAGAACGTTGAAGAAGGGAGGAGAAAGGACAAAGAAAGAAAATGGAGGAACGAAAAGGAAGAAACTGAGAAGGAAATGAACGAAGATAAGAGGAGGAAGGCAAAAGGAGGGAGAAGAATAAAGAGAAAAGAAAGAAGATGGAAAACCTGAAAAAGATTAAAGATAGTGAAGAGAAATAAAAGGAGTATATGAAAAGAGAGAAGGGGAATGAAAGGCAAAACAAAGACAGGAAGGAGAAGAAGGAGAGTAGGAGATGATCATCATAGGTAGGAAGTTTGTATAAAAACAGTAGATTTCAGTTGAGTACAGCAAGGAGTATAGATATCACCAGCGCATCGACCTGCTCTCGCTCGCTACAGGACACAAACAACGCATAGTATCATTCTGTGTACAGTTGTGAATAGTTTGAAGATTATTGTTAATTTAATATTCATTGTTTAATTTTTTAACAAAGTGAGCTATTCTGTTATTATTGTATTATTTACGTAAGCCTAATAATATAATGCATGATTTCAAGAAAAGTAACCTGATCTGTTAATAAATAATTATGCAAACAGGAGTGTGTAACATTTTTAATTTTTCCTGGATTATTCATCGTTAAATGCTTCTTGAAAGACAAATTTACTTACTAGCCTTCAATACTTGTCTGTTTTGCTGGTCTGTTGACGACTCGTGCTGCTGTGCTACTATGCATTCGGTTGCGTTACAGTCCAAGTTCTTTCAACATCAGAATTCCGATACGAACTTCCTAGCTGTCAATACAATAGAAATTAACAATTTCCTTGAAAACCATTCATTCATAGTGTTATACCTAAGGGCAAGTCTTTCACTGCAAACTCAGCATTCTCCAATCTTTCCTATTTTCTGCCTTCCTCTTTATCTCTGCATGTGATCCATATATCTTAATGTCGTCTATCATCTTCATCTGTCACGAACTCTTCTCCGTTCACCATTCCTTCTAATGCATCCTTCAGTAGACAGTTTCTTCTCAACCAGTGAACCAACCAATTCCTTTTCCTCTTTCTGATCAGTTTCAATATCATTCTTTCTTCATCCACTCTTTCCGACACAGCTTCGTTTCTTACTCTGTCCATTTCACACGCTCCATCCTTCTCCATATCCACATTTCAAATGCTTCTATTCACTTTATCGTAATTTCCATGTTTCTGCCCCATAAAATGCTACACTCCACACAAAGCACTGCACTAGTCTGTTCCTTAGTTCTTTCTCCATATGTCCGCAGAAGATCCTGAAAACAATTATGGTTTAATATTGTGCCACATACGAGATACACTATTAGAGTCCACACCTGTGGAGTAACGGTTAGCAAGTCTGGCCGTGAAACCAGGTGGCCCGGGTTCGATTCCCGGTCGGGGCAAGTTACCTGGTTGAGGTTTTTTCCGGGGTTTTCCCTCAACCCAATATGAGCATATGCTGGGTAACTTTCGGTGTTGACCCCGGACTCATTTCACCGGCATTATCACCTTCATCTCATTCAGACGCTAAATAACCTAAGCTGTTGATAAAGCGTCGTAAAATAACCTACTAAAAAAATACACTATTAGATTCACAAAGTTGTTGTTCACCTGACGATAGTAGGAAATACTGTATCATATTTCAGATTTGCTCCAGAAATGTCTTGTGATGTAGAACGAATATTTTCATAGTACAAATATTGTTTTTTTTTTTCTGAACATAAAAGGAGTATTTCTTTGATAAAGTGAAAATGTTCATTGTTATTTGAAATAATGAGGCTAAAATCATAATAAGTGGTATAGATGCAAAAGGGACATTATCCACTTTTTTTTTAATTGAGTTATAGTTGCTATTATATTCTGCAAGTGAACTTTCGCCGTATAGAAGTTGTACTTTTCGTAAAAAATGACACTATCCCCATTAGATTACATACTAAATATAGCAGATTTTTACATATGGGACACTATCCATGCAGCAGATTTACTGCTAAAGATACATTATCCTCTTCAGCAATAGCAGACATGGATGGAATCACATGATGTCAACAACAAAGATAGCTGCAAGGGCATGGCTGTGATCAGTTTCAACTCATTTGAGTGTTAATTTTGTTATTATTGTGCTCATTTTTAGTCATTAAAATAAATTAAATTCAGTGCAAATGGAACAATATCCAACACCTGTACCTGTTGGAGGGGTAACACGGAAATAATCGAGGACACCTGAACAACGGAAGCGTGACAAAGCCAAGGAAGCAAGGTAAGCTTTAGTGGCTTTTTAATTGTAGTTATGTTGTAGTTTAAAACAAAATAAAAACCACACGGATTTAAATACTAATATTTATGGAACACAAATTGAGGTGAACACTTTCGTGTTACTCCATTTTATACACAATGTTACTTCAGTAACGTAAATTACTCAGTAGGCCTAGCCAATATAGGCTAACCTATGTAAACAAACAGCTTTAGCTTTGTTTATACTGGAATATAATGGGCAAAATGAACAATTTTGATGGTAGTTATTGTGAACGAGGCTAAGCACACTTATTGACAGGATACATCTTGATTATTTTTGTATACTTTAAAGAGAAAATAATCTAAGTTTATTACATCAGTAAAATAATAGTATGTTATGGTTGATACAACACCAAAATTTTGGTCAAAATTAAATCCAATAAGAATTATGAAAACCTACTTAGTAACAAGATTTCATATTTTTATTCCAGATATGTATCTAAAGCAATGCCAGCCTTTCCGTCTTGTAATCACTCAAAAGGAGTGTATTTGTGTAAGTCATTGACTGCTCAAGAAATTAGGAAATTCCATAAGTGTTTCTATTTGGAGAAAAATAAGACGTACAAAGACAACTTTCTTCTTAAGCACATGAAAATGACACCGTGTAAAAGGAAAAGATCTAAGCATAATAAATATATGCAGAAAGAAACCAGAACAAAATACTTCATTTCAAATGTCTTAAAGAAATTTGTCCCAGTTTGTTTGAAAACTTTTCTTGAAATGTTGCATGTTTCTAGAAAGAGGATCAACATTATTGCAAATAATTCTGTTTACAAAGGCTTTATGCCGAAGGAAAACCGAGGAGGAAATAGAACAGAGGAAAAATTTACAGAGAGAAGGGAAAATGTTATAAATTTCTTTAGTAAATTTGAGTGTTCTAACACACACTATTGTGCTTCTAAATCAGGAAGAAAATGTCTGTCTTGAAAATTGAACATAAAGAAAATGTGGAAAATATATGAGGAGCACACAAACTTGAAGGTTTCAAAGAATTTTCAAAACCAATGGATTTGGTAGCCCTCGAGTCGATGTCTGTTCAACATCTTTAATAATAATTAATAAATAATTTATTTAATCTGGCAGAGCTAAGGCCAGTAGGCCTTCTCTTCCGTCCAGCCAGACTCTAATTCTAATTTATTACATTACACAACTTACCGAGAGAATAAAACACGCAGATCACAATGATAAAGTGTCTCTCTTTGCTGAAAAGGAGCACATTCACTGTGAGCTAAAGCATTTTATCAGCTGCTGAAAGAAAATCATCCTCAGTCGTTACTTTTGAGTTTTGATTCCCAAAAAAATCAACCGCTAGCAAAGTTACCAGACCAAGGAACATACTATAGTCGACAAATTTATCTCAATAATTTTACTATAGTGAGAGATCATTCAAAAAGTCAACTGTCTCCTGAAAATGTAACTTCCTATGTTTGGATGGAAACGGGTTCCCAAAAGGTGCTAACGAAATTGCATCAAGTTTGTACGACACTCTGAGTAAAATCGACGTGAGTCTGTACAGAATGGTCGGTCATTGGCTAGCAAAACACCCAGTGAATATTTCAGAGACACAGCTTATCTTTCCGGTCACTGGTCACAGCTTCTTGCCAGCTGATCATGTTTTTGGCTTGATAGAGAAAAGCATTAAAAAGTTAGAGGCGGTCTATGAACCAGAACAATATATTGATTCAATTAAGAAACACTCAAACGTCCTCAAGCATCCAAAGAGACAATCGTAAAGCCTGTAGCAAAATGGAAATTCAGCATCAAGAACTGTAAAAGAGTAATTCTGATATGAAACAAGATAGGAAACAATGGTTCAAGGAGATGATGTTTATAGAACAACCATGAGAAGTGGAAAATGTTCAGTGACTTAGCACTTACTATAATCACCAAAGGCAACAGTATAAAAAAGAAAAAAAGAAAATGTTGATAAATAATCTTTTCAATAAGCATTATGGAGCAGATTGGCGAAATGATGATAAGCTAAAATTGTTTAAGTTCATCATTGATATAGATCTATATCAAGATATCGGCCAAGATGATGCCATGTGTGAAGCTACTAGAGATTCTCCAGTTTTTAGCATTTGAATATTTTTGTTAAAATGCTGTATTCAGTTTTGAAATGTAAATTTATTTCTTTTTATAATAAAACCATTTTTTTAATGGGTTTTTAAATGTCACATTATCCGTAATTTCCATTTAAAGGGGACATTATCCATTTTAAATATTAAAAAAATTAAATTATGGTTTATTTAACGACGCTCGCAAGTGCAGAGGTTATATCAGCGTCACCGGTGTGCCAGAATTTTGTCCCGCAGGAGTTCTTTTACGTGCCAGTAAATCTACTGAAATCATCCTGATGCATTTAAACATTTTGAATATTACTATTCATTTATTTTTAATGATTTTTATAACTAAAACCTATAGTATAAACGTTCTCATCAAATTTTAATGAGTTAGTAAAATGAAATCAGGAATTGCACAAGTATTTGAGTAATTATCAGTTTTTCTTCAGTTCTGTAATTTTTTAAACAGTGGATAATGTCCCTTATGAATCTACTTCTTAATTGTATACATTGTATACGTTGGGTGTTTTTTTATATGTATAGGTAAATTATTTTAGATATGAAGTTACGAAGTTTATAATTAAAAAATTATTGTTTTTATACTATTTGTTTATTTTCTTGTACCAAGGCCGTACATGATTGGATCACAAGTTTGGTTACCACTCGACTGTACATGTTTGTCGTTCTGGTTCACTGACATTGAGACCTGCGCTATAACCTTTCATTCGGTAGAGAAATAGTCCAAGCTCACAAAACTTAACTGTTTCGTTACCAACTTCCTAGCTCTGATGATCACTATAATAATGACAATGACGAAGCATAAGTTAGAAGGAGCTGATTGGCTGTCTATATACATTCAAACTAAGTGCTCAGGTTCAAATGAATCTGAACGTTATTTCAAATTTCCAGACTAAACATGCTTCGAATTGCTGCATGGTTAAGAGAATTATCCTTCACAAGTCTCCACAATTTTATTAGTTATCTCTCAGAACTTCCTCTGTGATCATTTCACAAATTGTATCTACTTACTTTCATGATTCCAAGCCACTATGTGGTGTAGAGGCTACAACGTTGGACTTATCATTTGGACCTAGGTTCGATCCCCGGTGTATCCCCGATTTATAACTTGTGTTGGGCAAGCCCTGGGTCCAGGTAACATAGGAATTTAATGCCGAGAGCTCCGTTTTCCCTGTGTCATCTCAATAAATCTCCATCATCTCATTTCACAACAGGTGTAGCGTAGACAAGCCTCCTATGGCGCACCCTGCAATGACTCTGTCGGTAACTTGGTCTACACAACTGGAATGACGAACAGTCAGGTACCCCATTAGTTAAAAAAAATCTTTCATTCCCACATTTGTCAGGAACCGGAAATTTCTATTTGACACATGACATTAATTTCAATTGCCTTATTCATTGATAGGTGATGTCATTAACAAAATTAATTATCACACTGTGGAAATTTTAAGAACGTTGTTGAGAGAAAATTATTTCTGAGCGCAGTAGCAGTTACAATCAGGAATACTATTAATATACCGTATGAAACGATACTTTAATTTTATTATTCTATTAAAATCCAGGCTCGTTATTATGCTGTTGTAAATTGTCTGTGCTAATTTCCCTTATTTTCGGTCTTCCAAATCATTCATTCTTGTAACATCAGTGCCAACCGAAAGACTATTTTCTAAAAGAGAGGCAACAATATTACAGAAACTAGAAACATATTATTAAGTACAAGAGTCTAAAAACTTCCGTTTGTAGAATATTGTACGCAGTAAGCAATGTTTAAAGCAGAAGACAATTGTATGCAACTTTTAAAAGTTAGTGTCACAATACTAATTTTTTTTGTCTACAGAAATTTATGCTAGTGGAAGTTCATTTTTTAAATGTACTAATATTTGAATTTTCCCGATATTATAAGGTATCAATACTTTAAGAATCGATACTTTTCCTTTCGTTTTGACTAAATATCGATTATTATTTTTGATACGAATACCAAGTAAAACTACTTACTATTTGGGAAAAAGAAATTATACCAGAACAATGGAAGAAGTCCATAATTGTATCTGTTTTTAAAAAGGGGGACAAGACTAACAGTAACTTTCGAGGAATATCACTTTTGTTGGCGTCGTACAAATTTTGCCCAATATTCTTTTGAATAGATTAACTCCATATGTAAATAAAATTATTGGGGTTCATCAGTGTGATTTTAGGTGTAATAGATCGACTATTCATCAGATTTTTTTGTATTCGACAGATGTTGGAGGAAACATGGGAGTATAAGGGTACAGTACATCAATTATTCATGGATTTAAAAAAGGCATATGACTAAGTTAAGAGGGAAGTTTTATATAATATTCTTATTGAATTCGGTATTCCTAAGAAACTAGTTCGATTAATTAAAATTGTGTCTCCGTGAAATGTACAGCAGAGTCCGTATAGGTCAGTTTCTGTCAGATGCTTTTCCAATTCACTGCGGGCTAAACCAAGGGTTACATCAGCTCGTTGTTTATGAGAATCACGTGAATATGTTAGGAGAAAACCCAAAAACTGTTAGGGGAAACACGGGAATTTTACTTGAAGCAAGTAAAGAGATAGATTTTGAAGTAAATCCCGAAAAAAAAAAAAAAACTAAATATATCATTATGTCTCGTGACCAGAACATAGTACAAAATGGAAACATAAAAACTGGAAATATATCCTTTGAATAGGTAGAATCCAAATATCTTGGAGCAACAGTAACAAATATAGAGGAAATTAAACGCAGAATAAATATGAGAAAGGCCTGTTATTATTTGGTTGAGAAACTATTGTCATCCAGTTTGCTATCAAAAACCTGCAAGTTAGAATTCATAAAACAGTTATATTACCGGTTATTCTGGATTGTTGTGAAACTTGTACTCGCTCTTTGAGAGAGGAACAGAGATTAAGAATGTTTGAGAATAAAGTGCTTAGAAAAATAATTGGGGTTAAGTGAGATAAAGTTACAGGAGAATGAAGTTACATAGCGCAGAACTGCACGCATTGTGTTCTTCTTCTGACATAATTAGAAACATTAAATCCAAACGTTTGAGATGGACAGGGCATGTGGCACGTATGGGCGAATCCAGAAATGCATATAGAGTGTTAGTTGGGAGACGGGAGGGAATAAGACCTTTGGGGAGTCAGAGATGTAGATTTGAGAATAATATTAAAATGGATTTGAGGGAGATGGGATAATATGATGGTAGAGACTGAATTGATCTTGCTCAAGACAGGGACCGATTGTAAGGGCGACAATGAACCTCCGGGTTCCTTAAAAGCCACAAGTAAGTATACCAAGTAAAACTATCGGAACTTTGCTTGGATATCGTATCGCTATTTACAATGAATGTAATTGGATCGTAAGTTTGAAAGTATAAATTCAGCGGTTAGAGTAAGTTTTCAGAGACGATAAAAGCCCACAGCATGACTTTCTTCGGAAGAGGAGAAAAGTCTAGAGTCCCATGACATATTACAGATGTACCGCACATAAGGAGTCTCTAATGCAAAATTCGAGCAACATCACCGTTCAGGTGTCTTGTTGCCTTCTGCTGGCCAACATCCCTGGGAGTCATTGAAAAACATAACATAAAACAAAGTATCCCTAGGGCGGACACAATAATTCAATAAGATGAGTGTTCAGCAGAGACAGGCAAAATCTCTCTCAGGCTTGCCCATGACTGTTTACGTCCGTGAGCGGGCTTACACTTTGTATCGTTCGCCCGCCTGCAACCTTCCCTCACAAGCAGGCAGGCAGTGTGGTTGCACGTGACTTCCAAACAGTCCTAAGAGTGACCCGAAAGGACTGTTAGGTTCCGTCGACCTGAGCCAGACTGTGCTGCTTTCAGATGCATGATAAATATCAACCAAGTCATTCAAACCTGACAAGAAGCCTACAGATATAGACAAACTACTGAAAACTTAATTTGTTGTCTTCTGAAACGTACCGTTAATAAAGACAAAGAAAACTATTTCTCGTCAACATAATATCCATTAAATGCCAACAATTATTATAAATTACTTGCACTTTCATTGTCTTCGTAGTAATATAAATGTAATGCAAACCATTCAGACTTTCAGCTTCATAAATAAAAAGAAATCCGTCGCTCAGATGTTAAATAGCAAATCAATATTCTGAAGAACGAAAAACTTTTATAAATTTTACAGTATTGATGAGGCTTCTAATTGTTGATAAGAAGAAAGTTAAAATGAAATATTTTTCTATAATAGTTGTTGATACTCATAATAATTGTTACCAATATCTTTCCAACATATTTCCTCCTCTCCTCTCCTCTCCTCTCCTCTCCTCTCCTCTCCTCTCCTCTCCTCTCCTCTCCTCTCCTCTCCTCTCCTCTCCTCTCCTCTTCTCAACTAATCACAAGTTATGAAATGTTACTATTTTGTTGAGTCAGAAACACTTTGCAGGAATATAAAATGTATAATATTGTCTTATTATTTTATGAATTCTGTAGCGCAATAAATCGTAAAATTGTGTTTCTTTAATCAAGAATTATCTGCCGTTATTTCTTGAGTCACATACACTTCGTAGCAAAATGAAATATATAATATTTATCTTATTGTTTTATGAAATTTTGAACGCAATAAATCATAAAACTGTGTTTCTTTAATCAAGAATTATCTGCCGTTATTTCTTGAGTCAGATACACCTTGCAGAAAAATAAAATGTATAATATTTATCTTTTTATTTTATGAAATTCTGTAGTGCAATAAATTGCGAAACTATATTTCTTTAATCAAGAATTTTCTGCCGTGTTGGACCATAAAATAAAGATTTTTTGAAGTGACTAAATAGCCAACGAACTTAGATTTCACACTAGTACTGCTTCATCTTAACCAGCGCAGACTGGCTTCCGTGAATGCAAGTCACTCTACTTTATAATACGAGGAAACAGGCAAGCTTTCTTGAGTCTCACCTGGACTGAACCTATTAAACCCGGGCTCAATGGGTTCAGTCTTAAAAGTTAACTTGCTTTGTAGTGTCACCGGAACCCAAGCCTGACGGTAAGCAGTTACGGGCGTGAGTCTTTTCTGATTTGCCAGTCTCTAGTGTTCAGTGACGAAGACAGACTAGTTCTCGAAATAAAACAAAGAAAGCAGGTTGTTTTTCTTCTGTTATTGCATCTTTAAGCAGTAGGCTTATATATTTTTGACACATGAATATGGTGCATAGTGGGATTTCGTCCAATTCTGATAGTTCCACGAAATAGTTTACACATCAGTGATCTTTAACAGAACGGAAACAAGACTTTGGGAGCGCGACTGTTTCAGCATCGCTGAAAAATTAATCGAGTGGATGGAGAGGCAACGATGAAACATAGAGTTCCAATCAAACGACAGACCACAAGCATCGATCCCGGGGACCCCTGCATCGAGCGATTAAACGGAAATTATACAGCCATCAGTTCCATAAAAAACAGCCCCATGAAAAATATTAATGCAGCACATGTGAAGGGGTGGACACGATCGTTACCGGTTTCCTCATGCCTTCCCGTAATGGTATCGGAATGACAGTTTGCATTATTGAAGATTGAAATGGTTTCAGAACAAAGGCGACTCGGTCAGCTTCCACACAACTCAAGTTACATGTTGCTTCACATATTCCAAAGTTCTTATGTACAGTATTGTAATGCTTCCTTCTGAAGATGACGTTTTCTCTTCTAATATTTTAAATTGTAGAGCTCTGTAATCTATACTAATAATAAATCTGTAAGCGAAATTTTTCTGGTAATTTTCGCTTTTCCAAAAATAATTGGTGTTAACATGTATAATTAATCATCCTGAAACCGAAAATCGCTTTTTTGAAATATTTGTTTGTCTGTCTGTCTGGATGTTTTTTACCTTTTCACGCGATAATGGTTGAACGGATTTCGACGAAAACTGGAATATAAATTAAGTTCGTTGTAATTTAGATTGTAGACTATATGGCATTCAAAATACTTTATTTAAAAGGGGTATTATAAGGGGGCCTGAATTAAATATCTCGCTTATTATTGATTTCTGTGAAAAATGTTACATAACAAAAGTTTCTTTAAAAATGATTTCCGATAAGTTTTATCCCAGGCAAAATTTTGATAGGACTGATCTTTAAGGATATACAAGAGTTTTAAAATAACAATACAATACATTTCCACTGCCGTCTCAGATTATAGTGTGGTTTTTCCGTAACTTCTATGTGCAAAATATTGAATTATTTAGTAGGAAGAAAAATTTATTTATTCTATAGCAGTAGTGCATAGGAGATCGTGAATTCTTACATTTTCGAAAGAAAGAAATATAATTAAGTTATATATAGTAGATCGTATTATTTGCTGCATCACTATTTAAGTTATTTAATAGAGCAAAAATCTGAAAATCGATATGTAACATAGGAGTTATTGCAGGAACGACGACGATGGCTACAATGAAAATAAAACAAATGACTCCGTCTATTTAAGGCGGTCTTGACGTTTATCAATATTAATATACAGAGAATATTTTGTGTATTTGTATGATGTAATCTCAGAAGCTATTTAACCTTCACTATTTGAAATTTGTAGTTTCTCTAGATGGATGTAATGCTACAAATGACTGAGATAAGATGAAAAGAAATCTGTACGCACAGAAAACTTGATATTCTGTCGAAATATTGTATAACTTGATTATTGCAACTTTATTCGGTCCACATAAAATACTCTAATTTTATACACTCATTTTACCATAGAGATCACTGGAGCTGAGTTATTTTAAAAGATGTCATGAAATGGCGTTCCTGCGCTCATAATTTACCCATATTCATTTCCTGTGTTCCTTAAAATAATATTTATGTAGGGTACCTCATTTTTTATTTGCATAAACAATGATATACAACCGAGCGAGTTGGCTCAGGCGGTAGCATTTGAGACACGCATTCGGGGGTCCCGGGTTCAAACCCCGTGGCGGACCAATCTGACTGGGGTTTTTCATGATTTCCCTTAGTCATAAAGGCAAATGCCGGATTGGAAAGATACATGCCATTATTCATCACCGCCTCAATTACCAATACAAAAACATTAATCAAAGTCTATAAACAGTTACATGAACACAAGCCATCTACAACACACAATAGAAACAGGAACTCAAGAGGAAAAACGGCCTGCTGATATACCCACACATTCTAAACACGCGACATGACCACAGATGTTAAGGCGTGAATAAAATAAACTTAACAAAAAAAAAAAAAGGATGCACAGTAAGGTTAACATAAAAATGATCTTCGTACACCATCAACTCTATTAATTTGGAGTGATTTATTAAAGGCTGCATTCAAGACTTTCTTACTTATTGGCTTTTAAGGAACGGAGGTTCATTGCCGCCCTTACATAAGCCCGCCATTGATCCCTATCCTGAGCAAGATTAATCCAGTCTCTACCATCATATCCCATCTCCCTCAAATCCATTTTAATATTATCTTCGCATCTACGTCACGGCCTCTCTAAAGGTCTTTTTCCCGCCGGCCTCCCAACTAACACTATATATGCATTTCTGGATTCGCCCATACGTGCTACGTGCCCTGCCCATCTCAAGCGTCTGGATTTAATGTTCCTAATTACGTCAGGTGAAAAATACAATGCGTGCAGCTCTGCGTTGTGTAACTTTCTCCATTCTCCTGTAACTTCATCCCTCTTTGCCCCAAATATTTTCCTAAGAACCTTATTCTCAAACACCCTTAATCTCTGTTCCTCTCTCAAAGTGAGAGTCCAAGCATTCAAGACTAATTTAGAAAAATGTTAAACGAATTATCTTTGCACCAAATGAGTGGTCTCTGGACCAAAATTTTAATTATTTAAATAAAATTTAAATTAATTAGCATATTAAACAATTTATTCTTCTTTCAAACACGAATGCTCCTGGACCCAATGTTCTATTTTAATTATGTAATTACTTTATATTTATTTCTAATAAGTGCAGCGGAGCGCACGGGTACACCTAGTTATACAATAAGTTCAGAAAAGTTGTTTTAGGATTACTTGAAACTACAGGGACATCATTTTATTTTTACTTCAATTTTTATTGTACCTGAGTTTTTGAATGTACTTCACTCCCACCCCTTCTACTAAGGAAGTTCCAACTCCACACAGAACCAAGACCGCAGATAGTAAGCAGTACTGAGTTACTGAGTATAGTACGTTCCAGAAATATGTTCGCGTTTTCCAGTGACGAAAGAGCTTTCAATATTGAATCATATTTTCCCACAGGTACTGTCCGTTTGCCTAAGTCGCATCCCGATTTCCCCCACCTGCTTCTGCTCGCCCCTCTGTAATAGCTGGGCTCTTTTCTGAAAACATTAATTCCTCTTAGGAATTGGAAGTTTATGTAATATTATACAGCTATTTAATTTAACTTAAATAAAAGGGCCTCGTTAAGTAATTAACTGTTACGTGATTTCCTCCCTTTCTACAATCCTGCGGCATAACCACTTGGACGGACAGTAGATAGCATGTCTGAGTAATTTTATATTTTCGGGTCGGGCAGAAGTGAAGATTGAATTTACAGTACGTAGAGTAGGTACAGAATTATTTCAACATGAGTTACTAGTACGAAGGACGAAACTGGCAATTGGAATTAGATGCAATAGTCTATAGTGCGATAATGTGCACAAAAGAACTGAAGCCTGTATCGAAATGAACGGCCACCATTTTAAAAATTGTGTTTAAATATTCATATTATGATTATTTTTCAATTTAACTTCTTTCTCTATATTGTACGCTAATGTGCTGTAGATAGTATAATATACACTGCATAATGATTACGTTCGCGTGGATAACTCACTTCGTGAGTAAAAACACTTATTCTTAATACAGTACTGTACTTTGATTAAAGAAAAGCCTAATGAAAATTATCAAACTCAAAATCGCGATATTTCCTAGTTTACGTAAATGGATGAACTACTTTTTTTCCTTCCTATACCTTGTAGAGTGATTTGTGTTTTACGCCAGTATCATCGAACTCCAGTCTTGGAGGGGGAAGCAAGCGGTGTTTCCGGTTTTCTAAAGGTATGGACAGGTTAATATTAAAAATGTTAGTAAAAATAAAATGATGTCCCTATATAAAGCACTGAAGTTTTTCTCCACTTTCTGAACTCATTTCGTATTAATAAGCTTCTTATTTGAAGTAATTTTCACAAATAAAATGTAAAAATAAACTGATGGCATGACGAAGGAGTACATGTGTAGGCTAACCGGCAAGGGGAGTCGCGTGTAGATTAGTTCTTTGAAAGTGTTCAATGAAAACAGCTGAGGAAGCAGGTATGAATCCTTATGAAACAGTTCCATGATACTAAATCACACAGTCGTAACAACCAGTTTCGTGGGAACAGTCATTTCAGTGTGGAAGCTACTTCAATGTCAAGGTTACTTTTCTACACAATCTTTTCTCTTGAAGGTTATTGCTCTATCATATGCACAAAGCGCGGAACTTGGGGACTTGTGTGTCGTGCGTATGAGTAAGTTACAGGTACAACGTACACAAAACTCACGCTGCAAGTGCTCAGGGACAGTCGTATGTGCTAAGAAAGCGGTCATATCGAATGCCAGGAAGACGGAGGAAGAAACTGTGTCATTTAGAAGCCAATGACATTCAGAGAATTACAGGTAAACGGTCTGTTTGAGGAATAGGTATTATAGAAATTTGAAAATACATTTTTTAAAATTTTAGATACAGAATTTCGTGGAGGAGTTCGGAGGAGATACATTAATTTCTTCGAATGGAGAGTTTATAATATTGTAAGTTGTGCCACACACAAATTCTCCTATAAACGGGCATCCATAGAAAGATATTGAAGTCCCTTAAATTGGTGGAAAATTTACCCATAACCATGGATCAAGACGTAGAGGGACCTACCCTAGTAGTGACAAACAAATTGAAAACTATTTTCAAGAAAAATTTAGGATATACTTATCTTTCTCAGATACTAGATCAGCTAGGAACTGCTGAAAATCGAACAGAAAACAGTAACAGTGAAAACATTCAGTATTTTACTGTATGTTCACTCCTGTCATTTCATGTAACGTGGAAATAAGTTTTTCTCGTTTCAAATCATGTTTAACTAACAGGCAAAGAAGTTGTGGGTTCAAAAATCTTCTAATGTACGTAGTCATACACTGTAATAAAATGTACAGAGCAGAACATTAAATTTGATATATTTCTCGGGTTTAATTTTATTATATGCTATAAAATTACGTGTTTCAGTCTGTTATAATACTATCAATATGTTGTTCCAACCAAAAACTACCTTTATAGCAGACCTGCCAGTACCTCCGTGCTGGAAGCGGGAGTTTGTTGACATTGAAGTCCGCTCGCAAAGACACGTTTAAAGACACAAGTCTCCAAGTTCCGCGCTTTGCATATACAGTAGAAGTGCAGATTACGCTTAAGTATGAAGTACAATGATGACTAGGAAAGTACATAAGAAAAATACGTAATGTTATTTCTTAATCTGTTTCAAACTATGTAAATGGCTGATCAAGTAAGAAGTCATACCAAGTGGTGCAGAAAATTGCAGTGCTTGCTAGAAATACTACGTATAAAAAACCTACTGACTGAATATGACAGGTTACGTAAGTTATGGTAGTAGATAATTGTACTGTCTCCACTGATCTGTTTCCAGCTCTAGTGACTAAACACATACGAAGTCCCTACTATCCCCTGCAGTGGCCGAGCCTGTCACGCAGGCGATCCGGGTTCGAGCTGCGGTCGGTCTGAGATTTTTTATTGAAAACTCCATAGTGACACTTGTGGTGGACAAGGTCGCAGTTCATATTTTTCTCGGGGTTCTCCCGCTTCCCCATATTAGACATCTACTAGGGATGGGTTGGAAAATAACCGGTTATCAGTTAACCGGTTATTTTAAAAATAACTTAACCTGAAGGAGATTAACCTATCAAAAATAACCGGTTAATCGTTTTCTTTTTACGTTTGAAAAATTAGTCAGAAAAACAAAATTATATGTTATTGTCAATACACATCAAAGAAAAAGTACAATCAACTGTAAAACCAACCACAGGATAGTTATAAGGATTTTACTAGAAGCTGAAGAACATCAACGACGTATCTGAACAAAATGCAACAAATAATACTGTTATGAAATTTCAGTTTATATAAGTTATCTAATTACTTCACTCACATTAGGGTTATAATCATGGGTGGAACTGTATCTTAACATTAAAAATAAATAGTACTACAAATAATTGCGCATAATTTGCTATATTCCTCTATAATATCAGAAATGATTTATATGTAGGCCAATGTGCATATTAATAAGTTGAAAATATAAATGTATTGACAATAATCATAATTATTACCTTAACTGAATTTCAACATAATCAGCTTCATCAGAACTACATGAAGTTCTCTTAGTTTGTGCATTTTTCCTTTAACTTTAAGCACGATGGACGTTTACGAAGAAGAAGATTTTTTAAATTAGTTGTTTCGCCACCTGTTTTACAATTTTTTTCCATATAAATTACAAACGCACGTATTATTCGACTTCTTCGTAAAAAAATCCCACACAACACTTTCCTTAGAGGACATTTTCATAGTGGAACTTAAACTTACGTACAACAAGATAATTTCATAAGTAATTGTAACTATCAGACCTGACTGTTAGAAAGCCACGTACCGTCGATCTTAATTAGCAGAAAGTTATTTTTTTAAAAAGGATACACGACATCGTTTAAAATCACGGATCATTTGAAATGTTCCAGTAACCCGCGCATTTATATCAGCTAATCAGACAAGTGAAAATTGTCCGCCGTTTGAAATGCTGCAATATCTGCACAATCAGAGAAAGTCAGCGATTAAGGTAGGCATAGATTGACAGTTGAATTGGAGTCGAAATTATTTTGCTATCTATGACATATTAAATAACTACAGCAACGTTCCATGCTCCATCTAGGAATGACACAAGAGAACAATTTGTTGACGGGGATCAGACAAATAACCGATAGTCAGGTTATTGATTAAAATAACCGGTTACCAGGTTAAAGCGGCAAGCAGAAATAACCAGTAATTAACGGTTAACTTAATGAAAATAACCGGTTATTTTTGCCCATCCCTAACATCTACAACATTCCGTCAACATTTCTCCATTCCGTCATCATTCCAATACATTCCCTGAACGCCGGCTGGCGATGCACGGAGAGGGCTGGCATAGGAACGAGGGGAGTTGCCTGCTCGAAACCTGGGTACGCAGCGAACCTTAGTGTTGTCAGTCGGTGTGGGTTTGGGAATGCGCCTAGCTTGAGGGTTAGCGCAATAGATGGTAAAAGGTCGCAGTGTTGGGTCATAGTGCCCTCTCCCGAAATTCCATTCCTATTAATGTGGCAGTAATAATGCGACGATCATGGATATTAACATCTCTGAATGGTGAAACAAAAAACAAGAACATTCCAAACATCCGGCCAACTTAATCTATATCCAAACACTATACAGAGTGATTCAGAGTAATACGATATCTTAAGCCATTTTGAGTGAAAAAGTTCATATGAACATAGGTCCGTTTTCGAACGACGGCGGAGCTAGATGCATTTTTTTGGTAAAACGTCTGGCCTCAATGTGAATCAGACGTTACCATATGCTCTTGACGTGAGATGTGAGACAAGGTCACAGACCGCAATGAATGATGTAACATTGGAATCTGCATTGTGAGCGACGTGGATAAGTTCATTCACCTCACAAACCGGGTGATGGAGCATTACAAATGTCCAATCGCCTGCCCTTATCTGATGTAATGACACAGATCCCGCATATAACACAAATACACTATCGCTTATCAGTTCACAGCAGTTCAGTCAGCTACCTACAGTACAGTAGTTATACAGGTACAGTTATCGGAAGTGTTAAGTTGTGTTTTTCAAGATGCTTTATAAATTTTTGACTGCAGAATACGCCGATATTGTGTATGTTTATGGTTTGTGCGATGGAAGTTCCTTGCGTGCCGTCGATGAATATGAACGAGGCTTTCCGAACAGAAGAGTACCATATCGAAGAGTACTTACTGTCTATGGGGTTGGATGAAAGACTTGGTATACCAAAGGAAGGTGAAAACGAGAGAGGCGCTAATCGACCATATTTTTGATGCTGCATGCCGCATAAAGAACAGCCACGTGCAACTCTCCCGAGCGATGAGCGCGATTCACGCCCGAGCGCAACAGTGCATTGAAGCAGAAGGAGTTACCTTTGAAAATGTGCGAAAACATCGACCCCGACTTCTAGAATATTAAGTATGTATGCATATGTGAATATAAACTTTAAATTTGTCCGTTTTCTGTCTCTAAATGCGAGTTAGTATACAATGAAATCCCAGAAATGTTTGTGAAATAAAAAAGCCATATATCCGTAACCGTTCGAAAACGGACCGATATTCATATGAACTTTTTGACTCAGAATGACTTGAGAATTCACATCCCAAATTTTTTACTTTCCTCGTGAATCACTCTGTACATCGTCGGCCTACAGGTGAAACACACTATGTCAGTTTTTGCGTAATTTGAGGTTTTGGATGTTCCTTATGTAAAATTTCATGATCTTTCCTCTGGCGAAGTCCATTATTTCGTATCTATAATTATTTATGAGATAATCAATAATTTCAATTTCCACTAAGTGCAAAATGAACGAAAATAGACACGTGCAACACATTAAGTCCGTTAATTGATTTCACCTGTCAATTTCCGTCTTGTTTTATGCAGTTGAAATAAAACCTTACATTTAACACTTGACTTAATGTTTTTCACGTAAGCCACCGGCGTGGCTCAGTCGGTTAAGGCGCTTGCCTGCCGGTCTGAAGTTGCGTTCGGGCGCGGGTTCGATCTCCGCTTGGGCTGATTACCTGGTTGGTTTTTTTCCGAGGTTTTCCCCAACCATAATGTGAATGCAAGGTAATCTATGGCGAATCCTCGGCCTCATCTCGCCAAATATCATCTCGCTATCACCAATCTCATCGACGCTAAATAACCTAATAGTTAATACAGCGTCGTGAAATAACGAACTAAAATTAAAAAAAAAAAAAATTCACGTAACTATTATTGGTTACCCTGAAAAGGTTTGGGTTACGAAAGTGGAAATTTGTTAAGTGTCGGTTCATAATCTTCGCCGAAGTGAGGACTGAACGCAAGCAAGGATCCTGATCCTGACAGATGATAATCAAAACAGAGATGAAAGTGAAAAAAATAAATAAAAGCTTTTAAAATTCATAATTAAGACATAAGAAATTAAGTTAGCCCGTAATTTTCCTTCGAGGTTCGTCATTCACAGACAGAGGTCACACGCTTATCTATCACACGTGACTCCCGGCTTCATTTCCCTTCCGAAGTTTTGCTAAGGATTTGTAATGCTTTAATCCACCCATCATCCTCGGGGGGGATTCAACACACGAAACTCAGATTCAGTGACAAAGCATGACATCCATTAGGTTCTACCACTATTGGACACCCCTCGCTGTACATCAAACACCACAATAAAACTGCGAGTCCGATGATCGGGCCTGATCACTCAATATAAATGACTCACACCAGGATACAATGCAGGCGGGCTCTCCCTTCCTATCCGCAGGTCCCCAGTTCCTGCAGTGACGGCTTTATCGCCAGCCCAACAACTTTCGCAGGACGTTCAGAAAAACAAGCCGGAAAGCAGTGTCGCAAGCCAACTTGACAGACGATTGGGTGGAGTTTTATGTTCAAATTAATTGTTCAACATCTTGCAGATTTTCACTGAGAAATTTAATTGCAGATTGGCGAAGTTATGTAATGCATACCGAAGACAGGAAGTAAAAAAACGCCTTCAATGTATGAGAAGTGCAAGTGGTAGAGTAACTGGATGACAGTAGCGGGAGGCAGGCGAAATTCTGCTGTTTCTCTTACTTTTCCATGAACAGCTGTCATTAAGTATCTGAATAGTGTGGAAAGCATAGGTTGTTTGCATACATAGGGTAAACTAGGTAGTTATTGACCAGTATACGGTGATTGACCGCTTCCTTTTTTCAAGTATATAGTAAATAAACCACGATCGTGATTTCACTTTTTACTGCATAAACCTCTAGTAACAACCCTTATTTGTGGTTAGTTGTCACTGTTCATCCCACTGAGTTAGTGTCTGTTGTCTGAGAGACTGAAATCGATTGGAAATGCAGCTGAACCTAAACAAGTGTAAGTAAGTAGAGTAATTGCTAAGAATAATGCACACAATAATTTATTTATTCTGCAAAGAATACATAAATTCTGGTGCTCGTTTTTACACTCATAGTGTGAGAAAAGATATAAGGTTTCCGTCCACAGAATATTATTTTGTAAAAGTTTTTATATGACATAAAATACCCGTGGTCAAACACTATAAAATGAATGTCCGCAAACTACAGTGATTGGTCGTTTATAAATTATTTGTTAGAATAACGACCAATTTGCTCCAATTGTATACAGTATACTGTATGTTATCGGTTAAATGATGGGGATTTTTACAGGACTGATACTATATTATAATGCCTAAGCCAGGTAAAGTGCATTATACAGCGGAAGCTTTACGAAATGATATAGAACCTGTCCGCAGTGGAATTGATTTAAAAGAAGCTGCCAAGAAGTTCGGTGTCCTGAAAGCAACCTTAGCGTCCAGAAACAAATAGGCCTATCCCGTTGAAGGAAAAGTGTCCTTTGGTCCTCGTCCAGTGCTGGGTGAAGCCATTTGTAATAACATCAGAGAAATGACACACACTTGCTTCTGATAAGGCACAAAAGAGAAAAATGGAAGAAGAGGCAAGAGAAGAAAGGAAGCGAATAAGAGATGAAAGAAAAGGCAGCGAGAAGAGTTATTTTTTATTTATTTTTTAAATTTTTTTAACTTGGTTATTTAACGACACTGTATCAACTACGAGATTATTTAGCGTCGGTGGGATTGATGATCGTGAGATGGTATTTGGCGAGATGAGGCCGAGGATTCGTCATAGATTACCTGACATTTGCCTTACGGTTGGGCAAAACTTCGGAAAAAATCCAACCAGGTAATCAGCCCACGCGGGAATTGAACCTGCGTCCGAACGAAACTTCGGATCGGCAGGCAATCACCATAGCCGACAGAGCTACGCCGGTGGCAAAGAGTTCTTAATGAGAAAGATCAGAACAAGAGAAACAAAACAGACAAGAAAAAAGTGGAAACTGTGAAAATATGTTGTTCAATCACTAATAAGTGAGTATTCAATAACTGTGCAGTAGACTGTCAATCACTAGTAAGTGTGTGGTCAATAACTGTGCAGTAGAAGGTCAATAACTGTAAAAGTGGACTTGTTGTGTTTATTTAATTTACCTTTGCATTAAAATTTAATTTTTTCTTTTATTTATTGATTTTGGTTTGTTTCTGAATCTTCACTTGACCCAATGCCTTTAAATTTCTCTCAATAAGTTACCACTGTTTTCCGCTATTTCATTGTTTTATTATTCATTAGCTTAAGTGGTCAATCACTATACAGTTTACCCTATGTGTAGTATAACGTAACATAATAAAATACCATATAATACCAGTAGGCGTATAATGTAGTGTGCGAGCGTGGTCTAGCGATAACACCTTATATTAAAAGCGACTAGATATAGCTTCTGTATTATCGCCGGGGCCTCATGCTTAACATTCCGGCATCATACAATAACGTGCGGTGTGCTTTTAAAACATAATTTTGCAGACCGATTGTTGCTCTGTAGGTTTCACTCTAAGCGTCACGTTGTCACATCGACTTCCTCGATAAGAATAAGCACTAGTTTGTTATATTGTTAAATGTCTATTATTATTATTATTATTATTATTATTATTATTATTATTATTATTATTATTATTATTGTTTCATATACGAGTACGTTGACATTCTTAACTCTTAATAATAACTCTTTAATAATAATTTTTAATCACATACCTTAATGTTCGTCCTCAGCACAAGACATTGCAACCTCGGTTTTAGTCCACGTGGATTAGACAAGTACTGTCGGTGACTCAGGAGAAGACGAGAGCGGAATGAGGAGGAAGGGATGTGAACAGACAATGTACGACAACACGTGCAATATTTGTACTGCAGTAAGCGGAAACATTAGGTCTCCTTCTGTTCAACTTAGCTTTAATTTCCATACGCATTGTTACTCATGTTTCCTGCACGAGTAATAACCTGGCTACTGGGATGCTTATCTGAGCGATGTTTATAATAATCAATATTTGTACTGCAGTAAGCGGAAACATTAGGTCTCCTTCTGTTCAACTTAGCTTTAATTTCCATACGCATTGTTACTCATGTTTCCTGCACGAGTAATAACCTGGCTACTGGGATGCTTATCTGAGCGATGTTTATAATAATCAATATTTGTACTGCAGTAAGCGGAAACATCAGGTCTCCTTCTGTTCAACTTATCTTTAATTTCCATACGGATTGTTACTCATGTTTCCTGCACGAGTAATAACCTGGCTACTGGGATGCTTATCTGAGCGATGTTTATAATAATCAATATTTGTACTGCAGTAAGCGGAAACATCAGGTCTCCTTCTGTTCAACTTATCTTTAATTTCCATACGCATTGTTACTCATGTTTCCTGCACGAGTAATAACCTGGCTACTGGGATGCTTATCTGAGCGATGTTTATAATAATCAATATTTGTACTGCAGTAAGCGGAAACATCAGGTCTCCTTCTGTTCAACTTATCTTTAATTTCCATACGGATTGTTACTCATGTTTCCTGCACGAGTAATAACCTGGCTACTGGGATGCTTATCTGAGCGATGTTTATAATAATCAATATTTGTACTGCAGTAAGCGGAAACATCAGGTCTCCTTCTGTTCAACTTATCTTTAATTTCCATACGCATTGTTACTCATGTTTCCTGCACGAGTAATAACCTGGCTACTGGGATGCTTATCTGAGCGATGTTTATAATAATCAATATTTGTACTGCAGTAAGCGGAAACATCAGGTCTCCTTCTGTTCAACTTATCTTTAATTTCCATACGGATTGTTACTCATGTTTCCTGCACGAGTAATAACCTGGCTACTGGGATGCTTATCTGAGCGATGTTTATAATAATCAATATTTGTACTGCAGTAAGCGGAAACATCAGGTCTCCTTCTGTTCAACTTATCTTTAATTTCCATACGCATTGTTACTCATGTTTCCTGCACGAGTAATAACCTGGCTACTGGGATGCTTATCTGAGCGATGTTTATAATAATCAATATTTGTACTGCAGTAAGCGGAAACATTAGGTCTCCTTCTGTTCAACTTAGCTTTAATTTCCATACGCATTGTTACTCATGTTTCCTGCACGAGTAATAACCTGGCTACTGGGATGCTTATCTGAGCGATATTTATAATAATCAATATTTGTACTGCAGTAAGCGGAAACATTAGGTCTCCTTCTGTTCAACTTAGCTTTAATTTCCATACGCATTGTTACTCATGTTTTCTGCACGAGTAATAACCTGGCTACTGGGATGCTTATCTGAGCGATGTTTATAATAATCAACAGCGATAGTCAAGAAGGTCACATTCTTTCGCTCGTCTTCTCCTGAGTAACGGACAGTAGATGTCATTTTATAATGGAAATGTTATGTTTTATTAAACGACGCTCGCAACTGCAGAGGTTATATCAGCGTCGTCGGATGTGCCAGAATTTTGTCCCGCAGGACATGACAGTAAATCTACTGACATGAGCCTGTCACATTTACGCACACTTAAATGCCATCGACCTGGCCCGGGATCGAACCCGCAACCTTGGGCATAGAAGGCCAGCGCTATACCAACTTGCCAACCGGTTTATAATGGAAGCAGCTTATTGGTTGCAACATTGAAATCGAGGCGAGTGATTGGTGCGGCGACATAAAAAATTGAAAACAATAATACAAGTAAATTTCAAAGACCTGCCGAATGTTACGCACGAGGCTGCTCAAAGACCTGCCGAATGTTGAGCATGAGTCCCCGGCGATAATACCGAAGTGCGGAATCAAAAATGTGTACAAAGTCATACAGATGCTGAAAGGTACACACAGACCTGGTGATCAAAGGTCAACGCAACAGTATTCAATAAAGATGTGGTTAAAGAAAGTAATCTGATGAATGTGATATAAATTAGAACACAGAGATAAGTAACACACACAGATTTGTCGCTGTTTGTGGCTATAATGCTAGCGCAGTGGCCTTCCATCCTGGAAGCCCGGGTTCGATCCCAGGTCAGTCTGATGGAATTTGTGGTGGACAAAACAGGCGTTGCAGAGGGTATTTCTTGAGGTACTTCAGTTTCCTTATTTAATTCCACCCATACTCTCCACTTCCTTATGCCATCTATTATACGAGGGTCACTCCAAAAGTAATGCACAACATTTTTTTTTTTAACATTTCAATTTTTTATTGTACACCTTTGCGATTTATGGAGGTCATAGATACATCCTTCCCGCTTGTATTCATATTTAATTTAAGTCGTTCCCATGAGTGGCGCCATGATAGCACTCCTTCAAGGTGGGTGCTGTACTTGACATTCGTCAGAAGCAATGTGCTGTTATCGAGTTTCTGTGCTCTGAGAACGAGACAGTGGGAAACATTCACAAGAGGTTGAAAAAGGTGTATGAGGATGCAGCTGTCGTTCGCAGTACGGTAAGTCGGTGGGCAAGCAGATTATCTGGTGAAAGAGGGCACGCCAATATTCGGGATACTTCTCGCAGCGGCTGACACTGCACTGCACGAAGTCCTGACAATGTGCAGCGCGTTAACAACATGGTTGTGGCTGACAAACGCACAACAGTGAAAGAATTGTCACTCCAAGTTGGAATAGGAGAAGCAAGTGTGTGCAGAATATTGAAGCAGTTGGGGTTGAAAAAGGTTTGTGCCAGGTGGGCTCAGAGGATGTCGACAAAAACCCACAAAGAAACTCGAATAATAGTGTGCAGCGAACTTTTGGACCAGTATGAGAATGGTGGAGATAACTTTCTTGCAAGAATTGTGACGGGAATGAAACATGGTTCCTTGATTTTGAACCGGAAACAAAGAGGTAGTCAATGGAGTGGCATCATGCAAATTCACCAAAGAAAAAGAAATTCAAGCTGCGCCTTTGGCAAGAAAAGTTATGGCTACTGTGTTCTTCGATTCAGAAGGACTCTTGCTTGTGCACATCATACCACATGGAACCACCATTAATTCTCACGTGTATTTGGCAACTCTAAAGAAACTTCAAGCTCGACTGAGTCGTGTTCGACCACATCGGGAGAAGCAGGATGTTCTGCTGTTATACGACAACCCACGGCACATGTCAGTCACAAGACGAAAGACCAGATCAGAAAACTTGGATGGACAACACTGAAACAACCGTCTTACAGTCCTGAACGGGAACCAAGCGATTACCATATCTTTGGTAAACTGAAGGAATCCCTTCTCGGAACGAGGTTTGAAGACGACGATTCCCTCGTGTACGCTGCTAAAGAGTGGCTCAGGCGTTTTTAGTCCTGACTTTTACCGTGCAGATATAGATGTCCTCGTTTCAAGGTGGCGTAAGATACCGGTAGTTGAAACGTTCGGGGATTATGTGGAAAAGTGACATTTTGTTCCTAATGAATGTATCTACATTCTGTGAAAGTAGCAAAACTGTAGGATAAAAATTTAATTTTTAAATAAATGTTTGCATTACTTTTGGAGTGACCCTGGGCTGGGGTGACGTCTGGGAAGTAGTACGGGTTTCCGATATTGATCTATATTATAAAGGCTTGGGACTCTGGGTCAGGGCTCGCCAGTAGATAATAGGACATTACCTGCAGGGCCCAAGAAAGATGGCTCGCTTGTCAGTGTCGGGTTCACAAATGCCACCTGGTCATCCATCTCGTATAGGACATACAATGGACCTAAACGGCCCAAGTGCAAGGATCCATCCCGGATCTAGCCCTCATGAAATCAACCAAATCAATTCATACAATGTAGTATGATATGATATAATACATAAAATGTATATGGGTACATGCAGCCGACAAAAATCCAGATTGTGATAGATGACAAAGTATCAAAGATGAAATCTGAAGTAGGAAATGTCATGTTAATATAAACAGTTGTACAGATGTTAAGGTGAATAAACAGCCGTCTCGTCGCGTAAGGTAAGTGGTACGTAATGTCCGATACTGAGACTTAAGGCAATACAATAAGTTGCATAAGTTCGTAGAGAATAGAAACAGCCAATCTTTTAGATGAAGTGTTGAAAGTGTGAATCTATAGTTTACTACTCAAGTGTTGTGCAGAAACCCTAATTTTAAGTTTAGCAGCTCCGTGATTCGATATTGCACAGACAGTAGTATCACTGGTGCGTGAAATGTTCTCTAAAAATAGTACTAACAGAAAAGGAGCAGCTTCATTTTATTCATAACAGGGCAGTGGTGTGGATGAATTCACAGCGTCGTCACCGTCGCAATTTTCCTTCAGGGCAGACACCAGTACGTAAATCTAAAGCTCGACT
The DNA here is from genome assembly GCF_040183065.1 of Periplaneta americana. NCBI lineage: Eukaryota > Metazoa > Arthropoda > Insecta > Blattodea > Blattidae > Periplaneta > Periplaneta americana. The sequence continues at coordinate 160,280,388 of NC_091124.1, read as the reverse complement.
ACTAAGATGTATTTCAAATCATCCGTTCTCAAGCGAGGTTGACCACTGGGATCCGGAATTAACAAACATAAAAGATAAAGGAAAATGAAACGAGCAAAATTATTTTTCGATTTGTACATTAAAACAAAAATTTACGTGTTAACATATAGATGATAGTGTAGAATTTGAAGAGAGGCCTTCAGAATTTCTATTACAATCTTCTGAACCTCTTCTTATTTGGTATCAAATTTCGAGAACTGGATTCTGTGCAGTATTTATAACTATAACTATGTAATGTGTTGCAATATGTATTCGACTCTCGGACAAGCAGGAATTCCTCTTTCATTACAATGTAAGGTAAGAATTCTGAGATAAATAGCAGACAGAACAGGCTGTGTCCTACAGAGAAAGACGACATAGTATGATTAATTATGCGAGATGTTTATATCATCATCCTCGATCTATATCTGTGCAATATCGAGTCGAAAGGAGAAACTGATAGTATTATTTCTTTAAAAAAAAAAAGAAAAAGAAAGGAGCAGCTCCAGTATAATCATTCACGGTAATTTGTATTTAGCCGTTTTAACATAAATTTGGTCCACGGTAAAATACTAAATTTTGTTCCATTTGTATTGTATTTTTGGTCCAGGGAAAATACGTCTTCTACTTTACAAAACACCCATGCTTTATTCATTGATTTATAGTACTACTATGGATCATTGTAGCCTAACCAGAAACGTAATACACACAGCTTGGAAATATAAAAAAAGAAGTTCACGAGGATGGGATAGTCGAACAGATAATAGGTCTATGCGAAATTAGAGCTCACGTTTAAATTGAACATACAAAAGCTTTACTCGGGAAGTACAAGTTGTCCCATTTGACCTGTGGGATCAATTAGAAAATAGAGGATATGTAATCTACTTAAGACTATTATAACCAGGCTTAGGATCCGAGATAACTTAAGAAGAAAGTGAAGTTAACAGCGCAACGGAGTATAGATGGTGTGAGGTAGCGCGGTGAGTTTTGTTTACCTGTGCGTTAGAGTACAATCCGGTTCGTGAACAGAGGCACAGTATTCTTCCGTCTCTCCCTACGAAACGAATTCAGGCCGTCACAGTGCATTTTCAATATATTATAGTGAACAGTTTGCTGTTAGGCCTTGAAAGTTAGAATTCTCACACAGAAACTTGTTCCTAGGGAAACATTCTTCATAACAAAACTATAATTACAGTGCATTTATTATTACCTAGTTACCATTACAGTACAGTTTTGCGAAGGCTTTGGAATAATATTGCTCTGAATTTTCAATCCAAAATATATTGTATTTGCAATTTTAAAAATATGACCGTGCAAAAAATGTTTGTACAATACACGTTTGTGAAGTACATTACAAAATCTCGGAAATTAAAAAACTAGTGCTCTCATTTTTTCAAAATTTTCCTTCATTTTGTAAAAAGGACTTCCCAACCTTGTACCGTAATATACTTATTACAACATTTAAAATAAATTTTCGAAACTTTGTCACATATAAATGGCCTAGTAGACTACTAGAAATACTGCCAAATTACCTGAGTCTCAACTAATTTAAACACGGAAGAATTAGGGTTTATAATCATATATTTTCTGTATCTTCTCCCGATCAGTTAGCCACGTTTGTTTTGTAAGCATGTTACTATTGATTTCACAGAAAAACAACAGCCGGTTAGGTCTGATAATATCGATGGCGTTTAGGTAAAAGGGCTTATCCCACAAAAGATTTTTTTTTTGTTTTAGAAACAGTTACAATTAAATTTTAACACATTATTGTTAGTTACTTTATTTGAAGGAATGCAAACATAATTGTCAAAAAAAAAAATCTTCACTTTTTAATTAAATTTTAACTATTTACACTAATTACAGCAAAAAAGTCACATTTAAAAATTAGGGTTAAGCCCTTTCACCTAAACACCGTCAGTATGTTTACGATAACATTGTGTTATTATATATGGCTCTGATTGATTGAAATTCACACATGAGTCTGTGGCTTCACGGAAAATGTGATGTCATTTCTTGCAGTTTCTCAGAAGTGAGTACTTAAAAGTCTGAACGATTGTATAAAAATATAGGAATCATGTTTTTGTAACAACGGTTTAGAGAGAAAAATAAGAAATATGCATTCATTTTTTATCAACAGTAATCTCACTAGAGGTTATGATTTATCTAGAGAAAATCAAAACTCGGGTGGGATTTAATTGACCATTACACGATTAGAAGAAAGTATATAAAGATTAGAAGTAACGAAGTACTCCAATACAATAAAATATTAACTGACTTACGAAAATACTACTGTCTTCAAATGTATTATTGTACCATCTCAACATTACAAATATTACTCTAGATGCATGCTGGATGGCAGTAGAGTTTTAGGATTAGCTGTTATCTTGCTATCAGTTGTGCCAACTATGGAATCTCATTGAACTCTGTAGACGATTACTAGCAATGCCTTCTCGATCTAGATCACGATGGCAGTGTTACTAGTGAAGAAGGCTTTGTTGATTCAGTTTCATATTTATTAAAACAGTTGCATTCCACTTCAATTATCCGGACCCCAGTAATCAACGTCACTTGACAGATGATTTTCAATAAATCTTAATATTAAACAATCTCTGATACGTGACTATCCATAATATCATATAGCAGGAGCTATAACATATACAGGGACATCATTTTATTTTTACTAACATTTTTAATATTAACTCGGCTATACCTCTCGATCAACGCCGTTTGCTACCCCCTTCCACGACTGGAGTTCGATGATACTGGCGTAGAATACAAACAAATCACTTTACTAGGTATAGGAGGGAAGAAAAGTAGTTCATCAATTTACGTAAACTAGGAAATATTGCGCTTTTTAGATTGATAATTTTCATTACATTTTTGTTTAATCAAAATACAGTACAGTATTAACAATGAGTGTTTTTACTCACGAACTGAGCTGTCCATGTGGACGTATTCATGATGCAGTGTATATTATACTGTCTACAGCACATTAGCATACAATATAGAGAATGAAGTTAAATTAAAAAATAATCATAATATGGATATTTAAACACATTTTAAAATGGTGGCCGTTCATTTCGATACAGTCTTCAGTTCTTTTGTGCATATTATCGCACTATAGACTATTGTACCTAATCCCAATTACCAGTTTCGTCCTTCGTACTAGTAACTCATGTTGAAATAATTCTGTACCTACTCTATAAAAGAGTACCTTACGTACTGTAAATTCAATCTTCACTTCTGCCCGATCGGAAAAGATAAAATTACTCAGACATACTATCTACTGTCCGTCCAAGTGGTTATGTCGTAGGGTCGTAGAAAGGGAGGAAATCACATGACAGTTAATTACTTAACGAGCCCCTTTTATTTAAGCTATTTTAAACAGATGTATAATATTACGTAGACGTCCAATACCTAACAGAAATTAATGTTCTCAGAAAAGAGCTAAGACAGCCCAGCCACTAGCTGGCGAATAAAAGCTGGTGGGGAAAACCGGGATACGACGTAGGCAAATGGACGACAGTACCTGTGCGAAAATGATTCAACATTGAAAGCTCTTTCGTAACCGGACAACGCGAACATATTTTTGGAACGTACTGTTTACTATGACCGTAAGGCTACTATGATTGTATATGCGGTCTTGGATCTGTGTGCAGGACGGTTGAGCTTCATTAGTAGAAGGGGTGGGAGTGAAGTACATTCAAAAACTCATTGTCAGGTACAATAAAAATTGAAGTAAAAATTAAATGATGTCCCTGTACAAGTGTTACAAAAGTTTTAATTAACGACGATGACATAAAAAATAAACATGAATAATTTTAAAAGGAATAATTATTGAATGTACAATTTTCAAATTTGAATGTTTTCGTGGTTGGTGGTTCAGTTGATGTTATATTGGACGTGTGCATAAAAGAAGTGGAACTCGTTAATGTACATGGTGTATCCCTCAACTTATTCAGGATTTCCGAATGATGCTATTCATTTATTTGTAAATAGGGTTTCAGAGAAGATGCATAGGCATGACCAGTGATCTTTACTAATTCTTGTTCTTGAATGCTAATGCGAATCATATTTGAAACTGCTGTGCATCGACTGGAGTGGTTTGTAATTTTGTTTGTTTGTTTGTTTTTTTTTTTTTTTTTTTGACGTCCAGACCAGCGCAGTTTGAAATGTTGGCAAACAAAGAAACAAATGCTAGGGACGCGATAAATTGTGCGATAAGCAGTCATGATTGGTTGAAATACGTCCTTTCGTACCGTTTTATTGGTCAAAAGTAGTATGACGTAGTAAAAGTGTAATGGTCATAATAAAGATACCATCAGGATACATAACATATCGCAAATCTCATTTTCACCAAAAATTGACAAATATTTTACCTTGGAACCACAGCATATTGTCGAAGTGAAATAGCATAACGTACTGCCATTATTTAAAGCCTTGGGTTTTCTGAACCGACGCATGCGAGTTTTTTTAGTAGGATATTTTACGACGCTTTATTAACATCTTTGGTTATTTAGCGTCTGAATGAGATGGTGATAATGCCGGTGAAATGAATCCGGGGTCCAGCACCGAAAGCTACCCAGCATTTGCTCATATTTGGTTGAGGGAAAAACCCCGGAAAAAAACCTCAACCAAGTAACTTGTCCCGACCGTGAATCGAACCCGGGCCACCTGGGCATGCGAGTTACGAGGCCCGCCTCGCATAAATTCGGACTATACGAGAGATAGTGAGTGGTTTCTATAACTGCCAGATGCGAGGTCTGCGTATCTCGCAGTTATAGAAGCCACTCACTAGATCTCGTATAATCCGAATTCGTGCGAGGCGGACTTCGCAACTCGCATGCGTCGGTTCAAAAAACCAAGGATTAAGTGGACACAGGACAAACACAACGCAAAGACACATTAATTTTACTGTAGTTCCTTTCAGAGCGAGATAAATTTCCACATCATAATGATCGACATAGACTCGAGAGTCTTGTATGAATCGTGGTATTCTTCCCTATTAGTAGCCAGTTTTCTCGAAATTCTCTCCGCAAGAATAATTTCAGCCAACCATCTCATTTTTTATCTTTTCATCTTTAATGCCTTGGTGAGCACCGACCTTGAGTTCGCTCGATCCGTAGCCGCGTATACTGTCACTTGAACCACGTAAAGGACGAAAGTCTTAAACTTTCTCCCATAGTTACTTACTTACTTACAAATGGCTTTTAAGGAACCCGAAGGTTCATTGCCGCCCTCACATAAGCCCGCCAGCGGTCCCTATCCTGTGCAAGATTAATCCAGTCTCTATCATCATACCCCACCTCCCTCAAATCCATTTTAATATTATCCTCCCATCTACGTCTCGGCCTCCCTAAAGGTCTTTTTCCCTCCGGTCTCCCAACTAACACTCTATATGCATTTCTGGATTCGCCCATACGTGCTACATGTCCTGCTCATCTCAAACGTCTGGATTTAATGTTCCTAATTATGTCAGGTGAAGAATACAATGCGTGCAGTTCTGTGTTGTGTAACTTTCTCCATTCTCCTGTAACTTCATCCCGCTTAGCCCCAAATATTTTCCTAAGCACCTTATTCTCAAACACCCTGAACCTATGTTCCTCTCTCAGAGTGAGAGTCCAAGTTTCACAACCATACAGAAGAACCGGTAATATAACTGTTTTATAAATTCAGATTTTTGGACAGCAGACTGGATGATAAGAGCTTCTCAACCGAATAATAACACGCATTTCCCATATTTATTCTGCGTTTAATTTCCTCCCGAGTGTCATTTATATTTGTTACTGTTGCTCCAAGATATTTGAATTTTTCCACCTCTTCGAAGGATAAATCTCCAATTTTTATATTTCCAATTCGTACAATATTCTGGTCACGAGACATAATAATATACTTTGTCTTTTCGGGATTTACTTCCAAACCGATCGCTCTACTTGCTTCAAATAAAATTTCCGTGTTTTCCCTAATCGTTTGTGTATTTTCTCCTAATATATTCACGTCATCCGCATAGACAAGAAGCTGATTAGTTAATATTTCATAAATGGAACTGAATTGTGATGTAACATTGAGGAATAAAACTGTCTTCAGGATACAAATAATAGGTTGTTGTAATGGACTGTAATGATCACATCCGACAGCAACATGCGATTCTGCAGTACGCACACATTCTCTAATATTGAACAAAATCGCATCGCCGGCAATACTGTGTGTATCAGACAAAGCAATAATCCGAATGCAATGCGAGGGTGTGCGGGGAGGGGTGAACTGGCGAGCAGAAAGCGACGGAATGGCCGTGCTGACTCATACCCACCCTTCTGCTGATTTCACCCTAAGGGCAAAACACGATAATAATGATCGGAGAGGGCTACTAAATAATGCTATCCCTCTGCAATCGCTACTTGGATTCCAACTGGCACTAACGCTGGGGCGATGATGAATCAGACGGTTACGTCAACTGCGAGCAATATCACAGGTGAGTCTGACGTGGACGACGTAGTGGACGTAGCTATAGTATAGTGATACTCATTGAAGCCTGTACGGGCAAGCTCGCTTGACGGGCAGATTTCTCTGCGCACGGATTACTTCGTCTTCCCTTACAGCAGCCGTGGCGAAAAGGCCATTGTGCACCGAGCCACTGTGTAAGCTGCAACGTGCATAACACCTATGGAGGGAGGCGGACAACCGAAGGGGAAGTTAATGTTTAGGACGTGTAACGAAGAAAGAAATGAACAAGAAAACATAGGACACATTATCACAACCTAAAATTAACTGTCTTCAGAATGTCTCTGCGACAAAGTTTCAAAATCAGGAATTATGTCACTTACTGCCAACCGTAGTTGATCACGAAGGTATTTGTCTGTCAGTCGTGATCTAAATTTGATTTTTACTATTTTCATTGTTGAAAATAATTTTTCACAAACGTAAGTTACAGCGAACATGGCTTCAACAGAGCAAGCGAAAGAACGAAGCTTCAAATATTTATTTTTTTCCAAAGATTTGAAAAGTTCAATATCTGTCAACTCCTTACATCTAGCTTTCATTTAACGTCTCAATGTAAATCTGTGAGTTTAAATTGAAAACCTAACCGCATTATTCGTACATCTGCTGTAAAAGAATCCACGTACAGAGATGATGATGATGATGATGATGATGATAATAATAATAATAATAATAATAATAATAATAATAATACTTAACCTTTTAATGTTTCATCAGTAACATGTAGTAACTTATAATGTCGTTTTATGTTATACAACCGTTTTCCTAGTAATATTTATGAACAAATCATACATTTAATATTTTCATCATATTGTAAGCAAAAGAATGCATCCTCCCATCCTACTTGAAACTTTCGTTTTTTATAGAGGTACATGGTTTCGAGAGAGATATTGCGACGATACGCCACTCGCAGAACGGAGTTTGACTCCAGTGAGTAAGAGGGTGGGGGTTGTAGGTAGGAAGCGAGTGCACTGCGAGCCACAATGTGCTCGTGAGTCGCATTTTCGCCGCGGCTGCCTTACAAGAACGCACCGAAAGAGGGATAGCGGTGCAAAGGTTGTCCATGCATAAGTCAAGTAGAGCAGGAAATCTGCTTCCAGAGTTGTAGCTAGAAATAATTGATCTTTCGCATACTACATTACTGAAATGGACGTATAATGACGACCTTCTTGGCTTTACAATTCCTTAAATTATTAAATGTATCCGAAGATTCTTAACTCTTAAATTCGCAAAGTATCCTATAGGACAGCATTTCTCAAACTATGGTCCGCGGACCACCTGTGGTCCTCGAGTTCTGCGCTTGTGGTCCTTCAAAAAAGACAGAAGAAAAAATAAAATTCAAACGAATTGCGTATCACACTATAGCTTAAAATAGCAGAGTTTGGAAATGACACACGGCAATCGCATTTCACTTTTTCTCTCAATACTAATATTTTATGAAATTTCTTACCCTACCCGTCTATCCACTTCCCACTCTACTTTCAGCAACAAAAGAGGGATTTAAAGCACTATGAACGTGGCGTTTCTCGCCATCTTTTCCCTGCACATCTGGCGCTGAGCCTGTAACCCAGCCAGGGACCAGCCGAATTCATAACAGAGAACCAAAGTACCGAACCTTTTCATGTATTGATGACTTTCTTAATAGTTTTGCCGACACCCAGTCTGCACATTGAAATAAGCACGTACTGTACGTCGCACACCAATAACAGAACGTGCCAAATTTCATCTTTACTTGTTGAAAATCGGGCATGTTTCTGTATTAACTTTGTATTTGTTTTTCCAGATGACTATATAAGAAATTTTAGACTCCGCCTATTTTAAAATCGGACAGGTTTATTTTTACACTTGTGTGTTTCGTATCTAAGTGGAGTTTCAATTTCAGGGG